>NC_050573.1:446503425-446814771 GCF_011100635.1 Trichosurus vulpecula
CTTCAACACCCTTCACTAATTCAACATTCATTTAGTTAACAAACATTCATTAAATTCCTATTGATTAAATTAAATAAAGGAGCTTGAATTCATTTCAGCTCCATAAGGATCAGGGCATGAATGTTAAACTGCAGAGAAAAGACATCCATGATGATCTTCTCCCTTAAAATGTTAGTCAATGGTCAACAAAATCTCAAGGTACCCCAGAGTCAATCTAGTCCAACCTGGGCCTATTCAAGAATCCTGTCTAAAGCATCTCTGACAGGTGATCATTCAGTACAGATCTGACCATATTACTCCCTGATCAAAAACCTTCAGTGGCTCCCTAAGGTTGTCTGTGATTTGCCAGTGCATACATTACATTTGAAGGACATATTATGATATGTTACATTACATTACATTTACTATGTTACACTATCTATTATATTGTATCATATTACATTTTATCACATCATATATCATTTGCAATATTTACATTATACGTAGTTATGTCATATATTGTATTATATTATTGTGCTATTATATGCATACATATTTTTGAAGTCATGACAACATTTATTCTCTCATTCAGAGAAGTATCTGGAGAAAGGAAATGCCTAGAAACTTGCCAGCAACTCCTCTAATTAGTATATAAAGTCCTTTTGATGTATATCTATGTCTATTTGGTGCAAGTTAAATCGGATGAGACTTAAAGTTTGGTTCATTCACATTATCAGGGGATTGCTTAACAGTGTGTTTCTGATGTCTACCACACAATCATCTACTGGGAAATGCTACAACATTGTTGTTACTTGACAATTTGGCTGTGATATTATAAAAGCAAACTCTCTCTGGAAGAAAAACTCCATTCGTTGCTTAGAGATATGTGGCATATTAGATTAAGTTATAATGTAAAATAAATGGTCAAAAAGACAATTTTCCCCTTAAAATGTTTTTCCCCTTAAATTACCTCAGTACATAGGCTCTTCTGCCACTCAGAGATACAAATTATATTTGGAAGGTATATAATACACTTTTTAAAGCAGTGATTGATTTGTCTGCTTTTCCAGACTAGCCATGTAGCAATATCTGAAAATTGAAGGATTGGTATGGCTATTTTATTTAATTAAAGTTAATTGAAGAAGATATCCACAAAGTCAATGAGATGTTGCCCATTTACAATTTAGCAAGTTTGTTATGTTCATTTAAGGGGTCTTCTTGCAAACTTATGTTAAGAAGAAACATGGCACCATAAAAATCTTAAGCATGTAAATTGTTTCTTTTTGACTCAAGTAACAAGTTTGTGCTCTAGACATTTTACTTTTACAAGAAATACATTTAATTATTTAAACAAACATATTTTAAAAATTATTTTGGTTAAATGCAAAGTATTTTTAAAAGCAAATTATTACAACTAGGTTAGCCTGGGAAATTTTAAATATTGGGTTGTGTATCTTTTCTCCCCCAACCCCTCAATTTGTTCATTGACTAAGGGGAAGGGAGGGAATGAGCTTTTTTACTTTTCATTTCATAAATGATGTCTCAGTTTGGAATGAAATCAGTTCAGAGGATGAGAATGATTTAAGTGAAAAAAAAATCCACTCATTGTAGAATGAACTCTCTATCCCTTTCAAGAAAACTATTACTTGGAATATTTTTGTACTATAAGAAATGACAAGCAAGATGATTTCAGAAAAACCTGGACTTACATGAACTGATACAAAGTGAAATAAGCAGAACCAAGAGAACATTGTAGATAGTAATGGCAACATTGTACAATTATCAACTGTGAAAATCTTAGCTATTCTCAGTAATACAATGATCTAATACAGTTCCAAAGGAAAAATGCCATCCACTTCCAGAGAAACAATGGAGTCTGAATACAGACAGTATGTACTATATTTCACTTTATTTTGGTGATTTTTTTTCAGTCTCTATTTTTTTTCACAACATGACTAATATGGAAATGTGTTCTGCATGATTGCACATGTATAACTTATATGAAATTGCTTATTGTCACAGGTAGAGGGGAGAAGAAAGAGAGAGTGAGAGATATTAGAACTCAATTTTTTTAAAAAGAATATTAAAAATTGTTTTTACATGTAATTGGGAAAAAGAATAAAATATTATTTTTAAAAAGAAAAAAACTATCACTACAAAAGTTGGAAGTCACTTGAGTAGCTTCTAAGTCTACTGCATTAGGTGACAAGTTATCCACGTAACCCACCCTCCCACTTTGTGTGGTTTTCTTCAAAATTTTATGTCAGCACTGATTGACTGTTTAGCTATTAGCCCTGAAAGAGGACTGGATTTGGAAGAAGACCTGGGTTTGAATTTCAGCTCTATTACTAATGAACTGTTTGACCTTGGGCAAATGACTTAGTTTCTTCACCCTCATATGTCAAATAAGGATGTTAGACTAAATGGACTCTGGGGTCCCTTCCAGCTCTAAATCTATGATCCCATGATTCTATTGCCTCTTGGAAACGATACAAATTCCTTAACACAACATTCAAAACCCTCTACAATCTACCTTCCCCCACCTCTCCAGACTTATTTCATACTGCTCCCATTCTTACCCTCTACAATTTAATTAAACTGTCCTACTAGGTGTTCCCCAAACTAGACAGTCCATCTGCTTTGGTATTGGTTGTTGTTCTTCATTCTTGAAGAGGACCAAAATGACACCAGTATGTTGGAGTAAATGTAAAGTGTGTTTACCTGTGGCTGATCAGACCAATATGAGCTTAGAAGGCTCTTTCAGAAGTCTGGAACAAATAGTTCATATGAATATTTGGAGTGGAGATGTCTCTAAATCTGCACATCTAGAGGTTCTTTTGAGCTACTGCAATTCTACTTCACTCAGAGCGCAGTGCCTTCTTTGATACAGGAGCCACATACCAGGCAGTCCTTTGCCAGCATCTCCCATGTCATACCATCCATCCCAAAGTTCTTCCGAGAGTCCTTGAGAATGTATGTCCTTGTATTGCTTCTTCTGACCTCCATGTAATGAGAAAGGCTTGTGTGAGAATCCATATCCTATCTCTCTGCACAGGTTCTCTATCCCCCATGCCTGTAAGGGACTCCCTTCTCTACTCTACCTGTTAGAATCCCAACTTCCTTTGAAGTTTAACTCAAGCCCCATCTCCTACAGAAAGACATATGAGATCTTGAGAATTAGCTCTCTTTCCTTCCTCCAATTATCTTGTACTTGATTATCTGTACACCACTTAGTATTTACATTGTATATATTTTGTATTTATTTAAATGTGTTCCAGTAACTCTCTACCTCTGCACTCCCCTTTCAATAGAATGTAAGCCCCACGCAGCACCTGCCTCCAGAAAGCCCGTAATAAATGTTTCTTAACTGATTCTCTTCCCATTTGAATATAAGCTGTAAGGGCAGAAATGATTTATGTTTTGTTTTTCTATCTCTAGTACCTAACTCAGTGCCTTACCAATGGTAGACACTTAGCAAGTGTTTATTGAATTGAATTCATTTGAATTGGAACCCACACCCCATCCCCACCATTAAAGGGAAAACACTGCCATAAGATAGTCCCTTTCACTTTTAAATGCCGAAAAGTATGAAGAAATTTTTTCCTTAAGTCAAGCCCAAATCTGTCCTACAACTTTCTGTTTTTGTTCCAGTTGGGCAGAGCAAGCCTAATTATTCTTTCACATGCTAGCCTGTAGTGGGCTGAAAAGCTCTCTTGTGATTCTAGTTAGGGTTTGGAATTTTGTTTTTTGATTGGCTGGGAGATTTTTTTTTTGTCTCCCTAAGAGAGAGAAAGCCAAGTCTAACCAGGACACTTTCAGTCTCACCCACCTCCAGCCTATCCTGCACAATTACCAGAATAATCTTCCAAAATCATAGTTCTAATCATGACACTCCTCTATTCAAAAGCCTTCTGTTCAGCTCACCTTCTGACAGCCTAGTATGTATGGGATTTCCTCAATAGTATACAAAGCAAATTAGAGAACAAAGGACATTGAAGGTATAGCACTACTGTCCTGGGTCTTGATATTGGTTCTGTACCAATTGGTTCTGAAGCAGTGCCAATTGTAGCCCTAGGCAGCCAGCCCTACCCAGAATATCTCATTCAGGGCCTGAATGGTCCCAGGAAAGAAGAGGATCTGAGTCCTTTTATGTCCTAATCTAGGTAAGAAAACTCTAGTGACCTTTTCATACATTTATTAGGGATAGTTGAATTTAGCATAAAAACATGGTTAGCAAAATTCATTTGGTGTCAGAATATGTGCCTAACAAACTTACCATTTCTTCTAGCCCTTTTTCCATTTTAAATGCAATAACATTTTAAAAATTTTTCAGTGGTTCCATAGTTTCCTCCACCACTACCTGTCTACTTGTCTACCCTCCTCCATATGGGAGATGGGGTCCAGTCTAACTAGTCCGCATTATGCCTACTTTGTGCCAGGGACTGTGCTATGCACTGGGGTTTCAAATACAAAAACTCCAACAGTCTTGTTCTCAAAGAGCTTACATTGTACTGGACTCTATTACATTATCGTTTGTTGTCACTCAGTTGTTTTTCAGCCTTATCTGACTCTTTGTGACCCCATTTGGGGTTTTCTTGGCAGAGATACTAGATTGGTTTGCTACTTCTTTCTCCAGCTCATTTTACAGATGAAGAAACTGAGGCAAACAGGGTGAAGTGACTTGCCCAGGATTTACACAGCTAGTGAGTGTCTGAGGCCAGATTTGAACTCAAAGATAAATCTTTCTGATTCTAAGCCTAGTGTTCTATCCACTAGCTTCATCTAGTTGCCCTATTACATTATCCACTTATTGACTAATGTCTCACAGCTCTCCTTCATGCATCCAAAATTCTATTCAAACTAGACTTCCTGACATTCCTAAGCATGTCACACACTTGTTTCTGCTTTTAGTCCAGCTATTCTGTCTGACCCAAGTGCCCTCCCCATTTCCCACTCCTACCTGTAGCTATAAAAATCCTACCTATTCTTCAAGGCCCAACTCAAACCCCACTCGATACATGAAGTCTTCCTCATGCCAGTGCTATATGAAAACCTTCTGGAGCCCAGGGGTGCCAAGATTTGCAGAGCCATTCATGGTTCTAATGCTAGGTTGGAAAGGCAGCAGGGAGCTGGAGAATCTCACTGAAAACATTATCATTGTATCACAATATCTAGAGATGGGGAAAAACTAAGGGTTTTTATTATTTACAAGTTATTTTATTGTTTTGATTTATACTTTAAGATGAGATTTTAAAAATAAGCCATAAATATTGCTTTTTTATTTTAAAGCTATAACAAGTATTTTTAAAGTTGTAAAAGAAAAACAAGATTCAGAAAATATAAAAATTCTGTCATCTGCACATCTAACGAAAGTATAATAAGTGGAAAATCAAAGAAAAGTATTTGACAAAAGCTGATATTCAATGAAATTTTTAAAAGATTCACCAATGTTTTTTAACCAAATTACACAGCTTGGAGTAGAGAGAAAGATGCTAGGTTTGGAGTTAGGGAGATCTGGGTGCTATTGCCACTTGTGGTGCCAGCTGGGTAATGCTGGGCAAGTCACTTAAGCTCTATATGCTTCAGGTGTCTCCATAGGACTTAACTACTCAGTGGGTAGAGCAAATACCCAAAAACAAGTTCCCGACACTGAATAATGATTCTAACATATTTAGTAACCCAAGAATAATGGTCTCACATATTAACCATAACCTATTCTTCATCCTCATTGTAACCTCCATGGCTTCCAACATCATTGCTCTGCAAGCCATTGTCCCTGCACTAGAAGATGGAAGGTTGTGTTTGAGGAAGAAGAAGGAGCCCAGAGTTACTGGATAGAAGAGAATGTAAAGGGGAGATGTAAGAAAACTGCAAAGGTAGGAAGTATCTAGGCCATGAAAGTCTTTAAAAACCAAGCAAAGGATTTTATATTTGATCCTGGAGTTGAGGGAGACACCGGAGTTTATCAAGTTTGGGGGTGACAAGGTCAGCCCTGCACTTTAGGAAGATCAATTTGATAATGGACTGGAGGGTGGACTGGAATGGAAAGAGGCAAAGTAGGGTGACCAAACAGAAGGCTATCGCAATAGTCCAGGAGCAAGTTGATGAAGGCCTGTTCTAGGGTGATGGTGATAGTATCGGAGGAGAGAAGGGAGCATATTCAAGACATGCTTTAAAGACAGAATCAATAGGACTTAACAGCACATTAAATATCGGGGAAATGTAGGGAAAAGAAAAAAAATTAGAAAAAAATTTCTTTATAGAGCTATCCAAAACTAAATTAGATAAATAGATAGAGAATTGCTTTCCCATTGATGCATATCTTCAAGCCAAAGCTGGGTGGCCTTCTGGTGAAGGTGTAGAAGGGGGTTCCTATTCAGGCAATGACTATAGTAGCTAAACTCTGACAATTCTCCCAATTCAGAGATTCTGTATTTCTCTGAATTTGGTTGCATCCCAAGGATAGCTTCTAATGTAATCAATTCTTCTGCTTCCTAATTGATGATTCAACTCCATTTTACAAGGAAACTGACTAAGCCAAACTATTTCTTAAATGGATCAGATATTCTTTTTCTTTCTGCGTCTTCTAAACACAATTGAACAAAATAAATGAGACTTTTGAGAAAACTCTGCAGTGGTGTCCTTGCAATATACAAACATCATTTTTCCCTGAGAATATGTAATCTATCACATTGGAAATTCTATTAAGAGTGATCCTCTGATAATGGGAAGTAAAATGGATAATTTTGATTACATTAAATTTTAAAAGTTTTGCACAAACAAAACCAATGCAGCTAAGATAAGAAGGAAAGCAAGAAACTGGCGGGGGGCGGGGAGAAGGAGGAATTTTACAGAAAGTTCCTCTGAAACCTCATTTCTCAAGTACAGGGAATTAAGTCAAATTTATAAAACTATGAGTCATTCCCCAATTGAGAAATGATCAAAGGAAGAAGGAGAATAGCTAAAGACAGAAGAAGAAATCAGAGCTATCTATAGTTATATGCAAACAATGCTCCAAATCACTATTGATTAGAAAAATAAAAATTAAAACAACTCTGAGGTATCACACCATCACACCTATCAGATTGGCTAACATGACAAAACAGGAAAATGATAAGTACTGGAGAAGATGTGGGAAAATTGGAACACCGATGCATTGTTGGTCCAGTTGTAAGCTGATCCAACTGTTCTGGAGAGCATTTTGGAACTTTGCCTGAAGGCCATAAAACTCTGCATACCCTTTGCTCCAGCAATACTACTACTAGGTCTGTATCACAAAGAGATACAAAAAAAGGGAAAAGGATGAACAGGCAGAAAAATATCTATAGCAGCTCTTTTTGTGGTGGCAAAGAATTGGAAATTGAGGGGATGCCCATCAATTGGGAAATGGCTGAACAAGTTTGGTACATTAATATAATGGAATACCATTGTTCCATAAGAAATAATGAGCAGGCAGATTTCAGAAAAACTTGGCAAGACTTCCATGAACTGATGCTGAGTGAAGTGAGCAGAACCAGGAGAACATTGTATATAGTAGCAGCAGTATTGTGTGATGACCAACTTTAATAGACTTAGTTCTCAGCAGTGCAATGGAAAAAGCTATCTACATCCAGAGAAAGAACTGCAGAGTCTTGAATATGGATCAAAGCATGCTATTTTCTCTCTTTGGTTTTTCTTTCTCGTGGTTTTGCCCTTTTGCTCTAGTTCTTCTTTCACAACACGACTAATGTGGAAATATGTTTAATATGATTGTACATGTATAGCCTATATGAGATTGCTTGCCTTCTTGGGGAAGGGGGAAGGAAGGGAGGGGGAAATTTAGAACTTAAAATCTTATAAAAATGAATGTTGAAAACAAAAAATAAATAAATGATGATTGAAAATAACTAATGAATTTCTTTTTTTTTCAAAGAATAATACTCTGTGACACAGGCTAGTGAACCACAAATTGCCCTGTGTA
This sequence comes from Trichosurus vulpecula, assembly GCF_011100635.1. Taxonomy (NCBI): domain Eukaryota; kingdom Metazoa; phylum Chordata; class Mammalia; order Diprotodontia; family Phalangeridae; genus Trichosurus; species Trichosurus vulpecula. The sequence continues at coordinate 446,511,365 of NC_050573.1, forward strand.
GGAGGAGGCTGTGATACTTTGAGATCCAGCCCTCATGGAGACCGCAATGAGAGGGGAAAGAGTCAAGAAGTGAGTGATAAGAAAAATAATGGGGGGACAGAAGAAAGAAAGAATGAAAGTACTAAAGATTTCAGGAAGAAGAAAACTTGAAGACCTTGAAAATAAACATAAATCAACAGAAAAGAAAAACAGTAATGACAGAAAAAATATGGCCTCCAGATCTAGTAAACAAGTTCAGGAATCTATGAATAAATACCACAAAATAAAAGAAAATTATGCAATACCTGATAAGACAGAGGACCCTGTAGAATTTGAGAACATAGAACCACAATATGCTATTCCTGAATGGTTTAAAAGAGAAATGAGAATGATGAGGGCAGAATAGCTGTCCTGTACAGCAAAAAAAAATGATGAGCAGAATAGAAAAATTTGAATCTGCAATGACGAGCCTCATCAAAGAAACAAGAGTTTAGGAATACAAATATACAGAAGTGGACAATCTAGAAGAAGAGAAGCAAAAAAATGTTAAGAGAAAATATGCTCACTATGAAACAAACATACTGATCTTGAAGCCAGGCTGTGCAGAGACAACTTGAAGATCATAGGTCTCCCAGAAGAACACAACAGGACAAAAAACTTTAATGCCATAATGAAGGAAATAATAGAATAGAACTGCATAGAATCTCTGACCATTGAAAATGAAATAGAAATCATCTCCAGAAAACAAAACAAAACAAAATTGAGAGTGATCCCCTACAAACATTAGTTTATAGAGTGATAGACTCCACAACCATAAGAATGGGTGTTTTATACTCAATGGAGGCAGTACTCCTAGGACAGCCCTCTAGATTCTTACCTGTCAGAGTTGGGACGACCTTTCCTCTCCAGTCCTTAGCACAATCTCTGGAGAAGCCTGGGCAAGTCAATTAAACTAATCAAGTCACCTCTATCCTCACTTAAGATTCCTAAATATCTTAATAAGGTAAGAGCAAGTCTTAATCACCCAGTCAAACATTTTAATGGGGTATAATGGTAAGAAAAAAAATAAGAGACAGACAGAGAGAACCTATTCTAGCTGCCTCTATCACAGCCCTGATTTTAAAGGTGAAAAGTCTTTGGATCAGCTGGATTGGCTGTGAACATTTAGGCATGCCCTGTGAATCATTTATAGAATAAAAAAAAAAGTAGTTCAGAATGCAAGTGAGTTGAGCATCTGGCAGTGGCTCAGATTCTAGGTGGCTGAATGAAGAGTGAAATTTCTGACTGAACTCCTGAAAAGTAGTTACCTGGATTTGGGGAGAGAAGGAACCTAGTAGCTAGGCTCGGGAGACCGTACTCGTCAAGGAGAACAGGAATTGGGATAACCTCCTCAGCCATGTTACATTCAGACTTGCCCCATTCAGTGGTCAAGTTAAATTTTGCCTAGCCAATCTTTCTCTAGTTTTGAACAAGAGAGTGCAGATCTTCCCACCAAACAAAGCAAACAGAGGCTATGTCTACAAAAGGCTTTGAAAGGACTTGATCATGTTTTGTTTTCAAATATTAAGTCCGTTTTCAAGGCACAAAGACATTCCTCCCACCCTTTCAATCCACTCTCCCCACATGCCTCCAAATGTGATATAGGCCCTGAAGATAGTTCTCAAAGAGCAGATCCAAAAATATGTGGAATAATGGTGGCATCACATTGACGCTTGAGATGTTGGGGCCTGATGTTAAGAAGAACTTCCTAACAAGTAGACCTACCAGAAAATGGAATGGGCTGACTGGAGGGGGAGGTTGGTTAGTGAAGCCCCCCCTCCAGAAAGCTTCAAACAGAGGCTGGCTGACCACTTGTCGAGGATGTCATAGAGAGGACTCCTTCATAGCATTGAACTCTTCAGTATTTCCCTCACTTACCTTGGCAGGGGAAATGTGGCTAGGCAGAGTAACCTATCTATCTCAATCACAAAGCAATACAAAAAAATCAAATACTAATTCAGGAAATATAAGAATTATTATCTCTTGTCCCCAATAATAATCTTTTTACAGGAATGTAGCAAAATAAATTTCCTCCTGCTTTCCCTCCCACTCAGCCTGTCACCTCTCAGGTTTCTCCTTGCCATAATGATCCCACCAGTGAATAAACAAAGATTATTAGTGAGTTCCATGTGCCAAGAGAAGCCAGCTCTGCCTCCAATTTAGTAGATGATAGATGAACGAGTAACTGGGGGACCACAGAGTATCCTACACCTCCTATTTAGCAATAATTGGGTGAACTTTTTTTAATGAAAAAATCTTCCAAAGGAAATAAACATAAGAATTCACAAGTCTCCCAGTAATTGTAGAATCCTTTTGATCTTCATAGATGAAAGGAGGAAAGAGCTGAAATTAATCCAGACCCATGGGTATTTGTCTCCCTGTGGTCTAATAAGGTATCACTTCTGGCCTAGAGAGGCAGAGCAAGGCAACCCCTGATTTTCAGAGACCAGCCTTCAACCAGTTGCCAGGAAGGTTAAATACTCAGCTGCCATTAGACCTTTTAGACAGCAGAATGAATGAATCTCTACCTCTGACATTTCTCACATACTGTCTCCCTACAATAAAGGGTAAAAATTAAAAACAAGTCAGATAGTTTTGCCTTCTCCCAGAAAGAGTGCCCAGCTTGCCAGGAATCGATCTTTGGTCTAGCTTCAAGATCCATGATATGCTGATTACTTTATAGGAGTGTTTAGGGCAGTGATTCATGAGAGCTGCAGTTTTTAAGTTGTGATCTGTGGGTCCCTGGGGATCCCAGAGACTCTTTTCAGGAGGTCTGCAAGGTCAAAACTATTTGTATACTAACACTAAGACATTATTTGCCTATTAAAATACTCCTCCCTTCTTCCAACTGAGTATCATCTAAGGCCAAATTTTCTTCCTATACTTCAATCATAACAACATATCACAACAGATTGAATGGGGAAGCACACAGAGATTATCATACCTTTTACCTTGTTATCATCCACAAATATTCCATGAATTCTGAATTTTATCCATTTATCATCTTTTAGCATCCCATCTTTCCCTATATCTTAAGACCCCTAACCTTGTTCTTTGTCCTTACTGTGACCTTCATTACCTCCACTGCTTCATTCTTTCCCAGGCCATCATTACTGCACCAGAAACATCCTCTCTTCCCTTCTCTAGCTTGGCCCCTCTGTGAACCAATGCACCTCTGCACTCCCCTCTATTACAAAGTCCCTTAACACCATGTTCTATTGCCAATCGTAGCTTCCTAATCCCAACCCTAGATGACTCCCCATCCACTTCCTTCTGTTCTATTCATGTGTTGATGAATGGCGAGAGATGAAATCACAAAACCATGCTGACTGTGTCCATTATAAATTTATGTTACCTAATCTTAACTTAAACCCTCACTGCAGTGAGGCAATCCTTCTAACCCTCCTAATTTATTTGCTAGCCCATTCTCCATAACAGCTGTTCCAGACCTTCTCATCTCTCTTCAAACCTCCTATGATACCCCCTCCCCCAACTTTCAGCCTAAGGTTCTCACTTCATGATTCACTGAAAAAAATGAAGGGGAGAATTTCCTTTTCTCCCCCCACCCCCTCCTTATTTGACATGATTCACTCCTCATTCTCCTTTCTCCTCATTCACTCCAATCTTGGTTGAAAAAGGTAGCTCTTTTCTTTGCCAAGGCCAGCTCTTCTACAAGTGCCCTTGATCCCATCTCCTCCCATATTCTCTAGAGAGTTTTCTCCACCATTATCCTCTCTCTCTTCTCTTTCTTCTCTCTCTCTCCCCCTCCTCTCTCTCTCTCTCTCTCTCTCTCTCTCTCTCTCTCTCTCTCTCTCTCTCTGTTTGTCTCTATCAATCTCTCTGAATCTCTCTCTCTCCCTCTCCCTCTCTCTCCCTCTCTTTCTCTCTCCCTCCCCCCCCTCTTTCTCTCTCCCTCCCCCCCCTCTCTTTCTCTCTCCCTCCCCCCCTCTCTTTCTCTTTCTCTGTCTCTCTCTCTTTCTCTCTCTTTTCTCCCTCTCATCAATTTCCATTTCCTGGCTCCTTCTTTCCTACCTACAAGCATGTCTCCCCCATCTTTAAAAAAATTTACTTGATTCTATCATCCCCATCACCTGTCATTCTATGTTCTCTTTCCAATGTTCTCTACCAATAACCCAATTGCCAAATCTAATGGCCCTTTGTCAAACATCCTTCTTCTCGACCTCACTGAAGCATTTGACACTATTGATCAGACTCTCCTTCTAGTTATTCTCTCCTCTGGGTTTTCCTGACACTGCTTTCTGCTGGTTCTTCTCCTACTTCTCTAACAATTCGTTCTCTGTCTCCTTTGTTAGTTCTTCATCCATGTCATGCTCCCTATCAATGAGTGTCCCCTAAGGCTCTTTCCTGGGGCCTCTTCTCTTTTCCCTCTAGGCTATCTCCCTTGATGATCTCAGTAGCTCCCATGGGTTCAATTATCATCTCCATGCAGCTGATTCCCTGATCAATATATTTCTCCCTCATTTCTTCCCTACATTACAGTCTCACTTCACCAGCTCTCTTTTGGACCTCTCAGACAGGATGTCCCATAAACATCTGAAACTGAACATGTCCCGAAGAGATTCATTTCCCCCCAAAACCTTTCCTTCTTCTAAATTTTCCTATTATTGTCGAAGGTAACATTATCCTCCCAACCCAGGTTCACTACCTTGGTGCCATTCTTGAAACCTCACTTGCACTTACCCCATGAATCCAATCTGTTATGAAATCATGTTGTTTCTGCCTTTACAACATCTCTCATGTAGATAGAGTTTCTTTCATTCACACAGCCACCATAATACAATCTATATTGTAATATATTGTATTATATTATATTATATTACATTATATTGTATGTTATATTATGTGTTATGTTATGTTATGTTATGTCGTATTATGTTATGTTACATTATGTTATGTTATATCATGCTATGTCACATCATGTCACATATGTCACAACACATCAAGTCACATTACGTTACATTACATTATATTGTTACATTACATTATGGTACATTACGTTATGTTATGTTGTTATGTTATATTAGTTATATTATTTTCTATTCTATATTTCTATTCTCATCACTTCTTTTCTGGACTCTAAAAATAACCTTCCAATTAGTAACCCTGCCTCAAGTCTCTCCCTATTCCAATCCTTCCTCAACCTAGCTGCCAAATGATGTTCCTAAACCACGTATCTGACCATGTCACACCTCACCTCAGTAAATTCCGTTGGCTCCCTATTACCCCGGGGACAAAACATAGTGTCTTTTTTGGCATTTAAAGCTCTTTATAACAAAGCCTCTTTTTACATTTTACTCCCTTTCATGGACTATCCTACTTGCATCTCCTCGTATATAACACTCCATCTCTAGGCTCCATAGCTTTGTACCGGCTGTCCTCTATTCTTGTAATACTCTCCCTCTTCACTTCCACCTCTTCAATTCCCCATCTTCCTTCATGATTCAGCTCCAATTCCATATACTCCAGGAGGCATTTCCCAATTACCCCAGCTGCTAGTCTCATTCACTCAGAGATTACCTTCCATCTAGACTATAAAAATCACGTATGTGTCACAGTAACAGCCACAATGTGTGATGACTGACTTTGATGGTCTTAGCTCTTCTCAGCAATGCAAGGACCAAAAACAATTCCAAAAGACTCATGATAGAAAATACCATCCACATCCAGAAAAAGAAATATGGAGTCTAATGTTTGTTGAAGCAGACTATTTTCTTTCTTTGTTTTGTTTTGTTTTATGTTTTTCTTTCTCATGGTTACTCCCATTCGTCCTAATTCTTCTATACAACATGACCAATGTGAAAATACATTTAATAGGAATGTATATGTAGAGCCTATATTGGATTGCATGCCATCTTAAGGAGGGGGAGGAGAGGGACAGAAAATTTAAAACTTATGGAAGTGAATGTTGAAAACTAAAAATAAATAAATTAACTTATTAAAAAAATCATGTATGTGCCTTGTTATTTACAAGTTGTCCCCACAATCAGAATGTAAACTCCCTAAGGACAGGGATTGGGTTTTGGCTTTTGTGTTTGTTTTGTTTTGCCTTTTGCCTGAAGGGTCTCCCAGGTGTCAGCAAGGCATCTGGCACACGGTAGCACTTAACAAATGCTTGCTGACTGAGTGAGGTAACAAACACTGAGTGAATTATAACAGTAGTTCCCATCTCTGTACCACTTCCTCATTCAGTAAGCAGGGAAAGCATCATCTCATCTCACAGCTAAGGGAACTGAGTCTCACAGATGCTGAAGGTTTGTCTCGGGACGTAAGACATCTATGGCAGAGTCAAAGTAGTTAAACAGTGCCATATATACTAAGGAAGGTTGTGGGAACACATCCCTCACTCTACAACTTCCTGGCCCTGGCAGCACCACATACTGCTCTTCTTTCCCCCTCTGCCTATGGTCCAAGACATCTTTTCTCCAACTATTATGTTAAGCCCAATCTACAGATTTCATTTTACCCTAAAATATTCCTCTTATTTTGATCATTTATAGAATCCAGTCACATAATCCATCAACACGGCGCCTGGCTTTCCACCCAGGCCACAGTATATTTCCACCTGGGCTCTTTTAGCAGGCTCTGGAGAGCCTGTCCCAGATGAGTGATGATAGTAAAGAAAGAGAAGAAAGAAGCTTTTTTTCGTAAGCTTCAGGGTGTCATTTTCCATTCGATGTTTAAATCTTGTTTCTAGGGCTTATTTTTCAAAGAGCTCTTTGGTGAGTTGTTCAATCTCTCTACTGGAAAGGGAGGATTTGTGGAATGGAGTTATTCTATAGAGAATTTTGTGGCATTATTCTATGGAGGATGTCATCATGCGGCTTGATCTAATAACTTAAGCAAAGGCATAGCGACTGCTGCAGACAGCAGAGCTTCCAGGCTAAAATCAATTTTGGTCCCAACAGGCAAGGCTTGGCTATTCCCAGCATGATCAAAACGGGTAGGAAACCTGTGTGATAGCAACAATGGCCAGACCCAAAAGATACCATGGACACATCAATATCTGAGTATCACTGATATGATCATATTTTATTTTTATTCTCCCTCCTAAAGCAAAGATCCTGAATTTCATTGGCTGGGTTATTGGCTTTTAGAGAAAATTATTGGCTGTTTTGTGTGTGGATGCATACATATTTCAAGTTTATCATCTGGATAGTTATTTTTCTAACTTTCAAATTACATTAGAAAGTAAATGCTATTGATTTCAGACATGTGTTGTTCACATCTATGGAAAAAAGATGTACTTTTCTACCTCTTCCACTAATAGCTACCATGTATAGAGTGCTTTATGATTTTAAAAGCACTTTTTTTTACAATCCTATGAGGTAGTTATTGGAACTACCTTCATTTTTCATATGAGAAAACTGAGACTCAGAGAATTTGCCCAAGATGACAAAGCTAGTCATTTTCACAGCTGGTATTTGAATACAGATCACTTCTGACTTCAAGTTCAGGATTCTTCTCACAATTGCAGACTACTATGTTGTGACCACCAGAATTAGCTTAAATCTTTTGACTTGTTTCCAAGGAAATCTTCAAACCCATCTTCTTTCCCCAGGGCCAGACTCTGTGGAAGGTTCCATTGTTCTGTTTTCTCTTCTCATTTTCTACATCCCTCCTGGGGACCATCTCCAGTCATCCTGATCTGTACCTGGCCACTGGACCCAGATGCTTCAGAGGAGAAAGTGAGGCTGGTGACTTTGCATAGCCCTCCCTCACTTAAATCCAATTCACTTGCAAGTCATGGCATCATCTTCCTGATGCCATGGTGTTTTAACAACCCAGATAGCAGCTTCTGTGGGGGCGTAAGATTCCCCCCCCCCCCGACACAGCCAGCACCCAGGAGGCTGCCGGAATGCCGGGAAAGCACAGGTTCTTTTTATCTGCTTAAACAAGGAAAGTACAGTGAAGGGGTTGACCAGCTTACTTTAATCCAGCATTCAGTTAGCATACAGACAACATTCATTTAGTTCAGGGGAAAAATGCCAGCATTCAGTGAGCATTCAGTTAGTTCAGGGGAGCAAAGAGACAAACATTAAGAGACAGACCAAATACAGATTCACTTACTTCAGGGGAAAAAACCAGCACCCTGAGGTTCAGAACATTCATTTAGTTTGGGGGAAAACAAAACCAGCACCCCGAACCTCAAAACCAAAATACAAACAAATTACAAATATCAACAGACAGACCCAATACAATTCATAGTTACCAACATCTGGGCTCAGCCCGAGAGCAAGGGCTGGCCCAGAGTCACGCTCCCCACCGCTACCACGACAACCGGAAAAGGAAAGAGAACTCTTCAAGCTGTCCTCTCCACTCTTATAGAGTTTTTGACATCATCAAGCGCCGCCTGAATGACCAGGGCCGATTGGTTCTTGAGCTGGCCCCTCCCCCTAGTGTAGACTAGGTTAACACCCAACAGGGCATGGCTCTGGAGTTAATACCTCCCCTCAGCCAGCCCCATGACTCATCACACAGGAAGTTCTCTGCTTCCTGGCATGGTCGCTGGGCTTCCTGCCCCAGAAGAGCAAGCCCCAGTGTCCAGGGAGGTTCAATGAGGTAAACTGAGTCATTCAAAGAAAACAAAGGCCATTCTGGTTACACATGGTCTTCTTGGAGAACAAAGGACAAACAACAACAACATCTCTCCCACACATCTCTACCTCCTTTTTGTCTGCTTGTAGATACCAGACCCTTTCTTAGAACCTGGCAAAAAGGAAATGGAAGTCTGTCATTTCACAGTATCATTCTTTAAAAGTAAATATGTCAATGGAATAATCAAAACCAGGATGAAAGTGAAGAACTTACTTTCTTATTTGCAGTGATATAAGACCAGACCTGGGAGACTGCTCTGCACGAGGTCTAACTCTCACCTCAGCCAAGAATTAATTTGGCAGCTGTGCATAGGGAGGAGAGAAGAGATGTGAAACAGGAAATGTGGAGACCAGTAAGGAATCTATTACAGAAGTCCAAGTGAACATTGAGGAGGATATGAACTAAAAATGGTCGCTATGTGAGTGAAGGGAAGGAATAAAAAAAAATGCTATTCATCTCCAGATAGAGAACTGATTAATTTGGAGTACAGATTGAATCATAGTTTTTTTTCTTTCTTGCTTTTTTTAAAAAACATGGTTAATATGGAAATTTGTCTTGCATGACTTCATATTGGTAATGGGTTTTATATTTCTTGCCTTCTCAATGGATGGGGGAATGAGTAGGAAGAGGAAGAGAATTTGAAACAGAAATAAAATAAAATAAAATTGAATTTAAAAAAAAAAACCTGAGGGATATTCCACAGGCATAGAACTCATCAATGTCTTTCCTAAAGTATAGTGCCCAGAAATAAATACAATATCCTAGCTATTGTCTGATAGCTTGTTCTGGACATTACGCTTCTTTCAGTGCCCCCTAAGATCACCTTAGCATTTTTGGCCTCCGTGTCACATTGTTGGTTCAATATAGAATTTATAATTTAGTAAAGCCCTTAGGTCTTTTTCACATGAACTATTGTTTTACAGTGTCTCCCCATGTTCCTATTGTTCAGCTGACTCTTTTAAGCTAAGTTTGACATTCACCTCTAGTCACTTTATTTGATTATATTTGCCCATTGTTCCAGTCTGTCAAGATATATTTGGATCCCATCTCTATCACCCATTGTTTGTTGTTCATCCTTTGGCCTTGAAGAACAATGACATCACAAGGATGATGACTTGTGAGTGAATTGGATTTAAGGGAGTCAGAGCTTTGCAAGGTCATCAGCCTCAGCCTCACTCTCTGCTCCAGAGTCATCAGAGTCCAATGGCAAGGAGTAAGTCAAGACAACTGAGGATGGTCCAGGATGAAGTGGGAGAACTTGGCCTGTTTAAGCTAAGGTCTTTCCCAGGTCTCTGTTTGCCTGGGGCAACCCCCATTCAGCAATTAAAGACTAGGTAAGAACTGACATAAAAATGACCTAGTTTGTCTTCAGAAAAGACTCATTCTGGGAGGGGAAGACCCTCAGAGTTTCTGGCCAGAACAGAAAAATTGCTATTTATACTCAATCTGAGCCATCAAAACCCAAACAATGAGGCGTGGGCTAGGACCTCTTATTGGCCAATCAATAAAAGCCAGAGTATCACCCATCACTTTATTTATCACTCCCAACTTCATGCAGTCAACAAAGTTTCTGGGGCCTCTTGCTCTTGAGGTTGGAAAAAAAGATGAAATCCATTCAAACAAAACAGATGCTTCAAGCTCACCTCTCAAGATGACAGAGTTCCAAACCCCACCAAGCCAACTGCCTGCTCTTGAGCTGACTAGATGAGAAAGGGGGTGACCTGAAGGATTCTTTCCCCAAGCAAAGCAAATCTGAAGAGTGACATGGGCGAACATACGTGTAGCTACAAATGTTTGTATACTAATGTACAAAACATGGGCAATGAGTCAAGTGAATTTGACATTTTAACACTCTAAAGTAAATGCAACCTTTCACTCTCCCCAAGACGGGGTGGAATGAGGCTCAAAACTGGAATGCAGCAATGCCTTATTTAAAAGAAATAGACTTAAATTAAGGAGCAGATGTTTACTATTCTATTTCTAAACAACATGGAAATTCAGAAACTGAAGAGTGAAACAGTTGAGAGTATTTGGAGAAATAGAAAAGACAAAAAAATACAGGTAAGATTCGATTAATGCGAATAATGAATCTCATGAAGTAGTTACATTATCTAAATTCACATAGCAGATTTCCACCAGGAGGGAACCAATTACCATTTTTACATAATTAAAACTTCAAATAGTGTGAATTCAAATACATGTGACCACTTTGCAGGATTCATTATTCACAGGAGTATACCACAATTCAAACATATGAAAGATGCCTTATTTCTTAATGTAGATCACCAAACCAGCCCAAGGACAAGTAGAGTGATGATGAGAGACCTTGGCTATCTAGACATCTGTTAGAAGTCTCATTTTGAGAAAAGTAGAACATTTAATCAATGTTCATCTCTAGACAAATTCATCTGAAAAGCAAAATTCTGACTGACAATACAATCACAAATCCTAATCAGCAGAAGAGACGGAGGAAGTAGCTAAAGAAGCCACTGAAGTATACAGAAAGCAGTGTAATGAGCTCACATTTTTAAATGGCATATATGTGACAGAAAATTGTTCATATAATTGTTAATATAATGACAGAAATTGTAATATGGACTACCACTCCCTCAAATGATCCTTGTAAGGTCAGAATTTCAGTAATGTCCTTACTTTCCTAATCTTAAGATATTTATTTTGATTAGGTGGAGCTGAACCACACCCTAGGTCCCCATACCCAGAGATGTTGCCTTGTGGGCAGCCCAGTTCAAGTTGCATCTCAGCTTCTAGCATCTTTGCACACTTCCATTGGGATTCATGGCATGAAGGGCAAAACAGCCAGAATGAAGTAGTTTCCCTTGCCCAAAATGCCAATGGCCACTGGAGTCTCATGACCAGGCCTTGCTACCTCATACTGCCTCCTCCCTCTCTCCTTTTAAAGATAGAAGAAGCTTTTGCATGGGTTTTGGAGTTGAAAAATCCCTGGACATTACCCCACCCCAACCCTGGTGGCAGGTTTTCTACCCTGCTATCTCAATTAAAGATTCTTTATTCCTTAACTCATGGCTTTGATTTATTTCAAGATTTCAAATATGAAAAATGGAAGGAGATACACCTGACCTTGGTAAAAATTAAAGAGAATGGCATGAAGCATACTGTCAAGAGAACCCAGATAAGTTGGGACTTATGAGGAAAAAAAAACAATAACAAAAAAGGGAGGAGGCTTTTTAAAAAAAAAAAGTTACAATGAGAGCAAAAAGAGCTGGATAGAAATAGAGTCATCACTTGATGTAATACAAATGAATGATGGCAAGGAAAAAACAAAAGCAAAACTGCATAACTCTTGTTTTTCTTACATTTTCTCTATCACCGGAAAATGACTTTAATATTGAAAAGGGCAGAACAAGAATTGCTAAGAGAATAGAGACCAAGATCAACAAAGAGACAGTAGGAAATCATTTAGAAGAGTCCAAGTTTTCTGGCCCAGAGAAAGTACATACCAGGAAGAGCTTGGTTGTAAAACACAGCACCACTGTCAGGAACCTCTGGTGATTTATGAAGAATTGTAACAGAATGCTAAAGAGAGGCAAACATCCCATTTTTGAAAAGAAAGAAACCTCAAGTCAATCTCTAACAAAAGTCTAGAGTGGAAAATTAAACAGATAGATTGTGAAGCACTTTAGAAATTGAACCATTGATCACTAGGAAGAAGCTGATTTGGAATCACCAAAAACCAGCCATGTGTCTGACTGACCTCTTTTCTTTCTAGTTAACACTAAGTAATTTCATAATTTGTTGTTTAGTCATTCATTGTGTCTGACTCTATGTGACCCTATAGACTTTGTCCATGGGGTATTCTTGGCAGAGATACTGGAGTAGTTTGCCATTTCCTTCTCAAGCATGTCCCCATTTTACAGATGAGAAAGTGAGGCAAACAGAAGCTAAAGGACTTGCCTGGAGTCACATAGCTAATAAATGTTGGAGGCCAGATTTGAATTTGCATCCTCCTAACTTCAGGCCCTTAATTTCAGCAATATAGCAAAAAGTTACTGTAACGATATTTATGTACAAGATAGAAATGTAGTTGACAGGATAATTCAGTAAATCAGATTTGTAACTGTAATCGATCAATCAAGGAACATTTATTAATCACTTACTATGTTCCAGGCATGTTCAGAATGCTTGGATATGTAAGAAAGAATGCCCCACATGTGTAGAGAGACGCTGAACAAAGCAGTCCTTGCCCTCAAGGAGCTTACATTCTATTGTCTGAGACATACACACATATAAAGTAAATATGTACAAAATATATTAAGTGAATACAGTTAATTTCTGGGTGGGGGAAGGGGAAAACACCCACAGCTCTGAGGATCTAGAATGATCAACCTAATCACATCAAGAGGAAATTAAATAGAGACTGTATTGGTAATTAAGGTGGGATCTTTTTTTTTTTTTTTACTGTTTTAGAATGCTAAATTAATTAAGTATCTTTGATTGAATCTTACTAGGTGCAAAGCTCCAGGCACACACTCTTTTGCTAACTAGGTGCTAAACCCCAGGCCCAGCCCTTTTACTAATTAGGTGTGAAGCCCCAGGCTGGTTAGCAAACTATTTCCCTAGTTTGAGAGAGGTAGGAAGCCCCCAGGGCCCTAAGGGGAGTTGCTAAGACCAGAGCCAATGGTATGCACCTAAGTTCTGGTTGATCAGATGACTTTCTAGTCAATGGGATGATGTCTAAGGACTGTATAAAAAGAGAGAACAGAGTTGTTTGCTTGGGGCTTTCACTCATGGAGGAGTATTGATGTGGAGACTCTGGGCAGCTGATGTTAAGAGCCCTCTGGCTTGTGAACCCAAATGTTGATGCTTTCCTGGTAACTATGAATTGTGATTTGGTCCATTTATATTGTGTACATTTGTAATTTGTTTGTATTTGCTCTGAAGTTCAGGGTGCTGGCTTTTCCCACTGAACTAAGTGAATGATATGTGTATGTTTGATTAAAGTGAGATTGTTAACCCCTTAAAGTTACTTTCTTTAGTAAAGCAGATCAAAAGAATCTGTGCTGGCAGCTCTTATTTCTAGTCTTGTTGGGTCTTACACCCCACAACAGCTGCTAGCCAGATTGTTGCTACAGAGACAAATGGAAAATTTGCACACGATACTTTGGTAGATTCAACTGTGCAAAAAGCATTTATTAAGTTTTTACTATGCACCATGCAGTATGCTGTAAACAGTATGATATAAATACAAAAGCTTGCCCATAAGGAGTTTAGATGTGTATGGCTATCCCTCTATTTCTTATCCTGGGCATTTCCTAGTCAACACATTTTGGTGTTAGAGATAGGGAAAGGTTACAGTGAAAATTTAAAATAAGATCCAGTCACAAGCAGTGACTAATGTTTACCAAAAGCTCATGGTATAGAACCCAGCTCTGAAATGTTGGTTAATGACTATTCCTTCTCCTAAAGTACCTCATAGAGTAATAATTACAGTATTAATAATAATATTTATATAGTACTTTAGTGTTTGCTAAGGGCCTTATAAATAATATTTCATTTGATCCTCACAACAACCTTGGGAGGTAGCTGCTATATTATCCCCATTTTTAAAAAGAGGAAACTGAGGCAGAAAGGTTAAGTAATTTGTACAGTGTCCCACCACCAGTAAGTGTCTGAGGCAGGATTTGAACCCTGGTCTTTTTGAATCCAGGTCCAGAGCTCTGTTGCTATCCACATAATTGATAGAGTAACTAACTAAAACTAATTTATTACTAGATACAATGAAATTGTTCATGGTATTTACATTACTTCAGTTTTCCAAAATTATACCATAATTTCCTTTCCCTTTTTTTTAAACAGTATACTGATTACTCATAATCTGCTCTTTGTTTCCTGCACTTGTTTTGTTAGTCAGAAAACCATAATAAATATCTTCACTGGTTGTTGTGAAAATAACCCCAAACTGCAGACAAAGTCTCCCAAGCTGCTAATTATATGCTGATATAGCTTGCTTAGATCAGCCCTTTCACCCCAAGGAGCAGGAAGGATATGCAGAGTTAAAGACAGCTGGAGTGACTGATGAATATCCATGAGTACATGCTCTGACTCCAAAGGACTTCTTCCAAACCCTTGAATTTAGCTTTATCTGCATTGGTAAGAAGCTCCAGCTCCCTTTGTCTAATTTAGCATACAACTAACTGCACAGCCTCTCGAACCAGTGAGCCATCAGGGAGGTTGTATAAATACATCTGACTTTCCGGGAGAAGTTACAGATTTATTTCCCCAGGCCAGAAAAATCCTGGGACTTAAGGAATAGTCCAGATGTGTGCTCCTGTCTTCTTTTATCATCCTTGTGTGAATGAACATATCCATTTGATTTGTATAGCATTCAATAAATCCCATATGTGGATCAACTTAATGTGAAGCTTTGTACTATTCAGTTGCCTTAGTAAAGATGTGGTCCTCTTAGTGCCAAAGAAACCTAAGGAATGTACTGAGCTGGTATGAACCCCAGGCTGGAGGGACCCAGATCTCTTGTTAGCACAGTCGCTTAGCATCTTCTGTAGTATTATCTTCCTCTTTCTCAATAATGCCAAGGAAAGAGGATTCCCAGACAAGGTATTAAGAGTAGGATCATATCATAGCCTCATCAAGGGTGGGGCACCTGCAACCTCCAGGCCACATGTGGACTTCTAGGTCCTTGGGTGAAGCCTTTCCTTTTGACTGAGTCCAAGTTTTACAGAACAAATCATGTTGTTAAGGCAATTTTTCTGTGAAGTTTGGATTGAGTCAAAGGGCCGCACTTGAGTAGGGCCCATGTGGCCTTGAGGCTTCAGGTTCCCCACCCCTGACTCATCCTTGTTCTGACTTGGGCAGGCCTGAGGTAAGAATATGCCTCCTTTCTCTCCCCAAACAGAAGAACCTCATATAATGAAGGCCTCATACACTTGCCACCCAGTTTAGTCTTGTTCCCAGGATGTTACAAAGGGCTCGCAAAAAAGATGTTGAAAACATCTAGAGATCGTCAACCTGGCAGAGTTCGACTTAAGAAAGACAAATGAAAATTAGGTTGTCCGAGTCCATGTTTTTATTTCTCTCAAGCAGGCAGTTTGAATGCATGCCGAGCAACAGTCAGAGGCTGAGGCCCACTAAGGGAGCCAGTCTAGAACTGGGCTTGATTTGGGGTTGGGATGTCCAGTTTATATACATTTTCAACAAGGGCTGATAATCAGTCCATTACTGTTTTACCTCCCAACAGAGGAAATACTTCTTCTATCAGACCACCACTCCCAATCATACCAGACCACTCCCACCCTTGGGCTATCTAGACAGGAGAATTTGTCTCCACCTAAGCCTAAGCAGATCACTATGGAGCTTCCATACTTTTGATTAAATCAGTTTAGGTTGGGGTTGGGGTTTCCCTAGGATAAGGAGACTCAATGCAGTCTTGTTATCAATAACGTCCTTTTGAAGAAGGAACTGAACCTTGGAAGAAGGGGGCTGGTGGGGGTGGGGGGGCAGGGAGGGGAGGCTCTGAGTCTCCAAGATAAGGATGACTAAGAAAAATCACTGTTCACAAGATCCATGCTAGATAAGATCCAGCCCGCCAGAGCTACCACTGAGAAAGGAGCTGAGATTGGACGGTTCCTTTATTTTCTAGCGACCAGACACTCATAGATTTAGACCTGGAAGGGACCAAGAGTCATCTAATCCCACCCTTTCATTTTAAGATGAGGAAACTGAAAACAGGGAGGTTACGTGATGTGCCCGAGGTCACACAGTTAGGAAGTGAAAGAGTCTGGATCTGAATAATAGCCAGCATTTCTATAGCACTTCAAGGTTTGCAAAGTGCTTTACAAATATTATCTTGTTTTATCATGGCAACAACCCTGGGAGGGAAATACTATTATTTCCTTCATTTTACAGATGAGGAAACTGAGGCAAGCAAAGGATAAATGACTTGACTGGCTAGTACGTTTCTGAGGGGGATTTGAACTCAAGACTTCCTCACTGCAGGTCCAGTGCTCTGTCCAGTGCACCACCTAGTTGATGTGAACCAGGTCCTCTAACTTTCCATAGAAACACACTGCCATCACTTCTGCATTATATCTCATCTTTACTGTTAATACTATAGATTTATAGCTGGATGGAACCTAAGAAGACAGTTAAGTCCAACTCGTCCCTCCCCATTTCATTGATAAACTGAGAGATTAAGGAAATTGTCCAAGATCACACTCATATTAAATAGTAGAGCTGGCATCTGAATCCAGGAGCTCAGACTCCAAAGCCAACATCCTTTCCACTGCCCCATGGGGCAAGCTCTAGCCTAGCTGACATATTACTTTTTTTCAAGTTTTTTTTTTTGTTGTTTTTCAGTCATTTCACTCTTGTCCAACTCTTTGTGACCCCACATGGGGTTTTCTTGGCAAAGACACTGGAGTGGTTTGTCATTTCTCCAGCTCATTTTACAGATGAGGAAACTGAGGCAAACAGGGTTAAGTGACTTGGCTGGGGTCACACAGCTAGTAAGAGTCCAAGGCCAGACTTGAGCTCAGGTCTTCGTGACTCTAGGCCAGGTGCTCTATGCACTGTGCCACCTAGCTGCCCTGTTCCCAAAACAGTGTCAACCAAGGTTCCTATGGTCTTTTGCAGTTTTCTTTAACCTCTTCTATTTGGGATTTAATTGCCTTTAGAAAGGAAAGGAAGGGAATAATCATTTATGTCACACCTACTGCATGGCAAGCACTGTGCTCAGCACTTTACCAATATTATCTCATTTGACCCTTAAAACAAACCTGGGAGGGGGTGCTATTATTATCCCCATTTCACAGTTGGGAAAACTGAGGCAGAGGTTAAGCACCTTTCCCAAGGTCTCACAGCTAGCAAGTGTCTGAGCTGGATTTGAACTCGGGTCTTCTTGACTCCAGACCCAGTGCTCTGTGCCATCTACACTTTGGTAATGGAGGCTCTACCCCTGCCCCATGGAGAATGGTACCAGACCCACTAAAAGACAGCATCTGCGTAGTGAGGACTGATCAATATTCTGACAGAGTTCCCTTAGACGCCCTCTAGTCCTGTGACTCCTACTCATACATCTGCAGGCTGTCTTGGATGGTTGGTTCAAAGGCATGCCTGGCACGGTGATGTCCGTTGATTTATTTATGTAATATGATCTGACTTCACAGATCACCTGAAGCAATAAGAGGCAAGCTTTGGGGTGGGTTGGTTTTTTTCAACTTCTTGCCAGTGGAGTGCCATTAGCATAGTGGTCTCCGATGAAAGGCAGCCAATGCAGGCTGAGGTAATTATTAAGGATTTAAATCATCCAGAGGGCTGACAGCCCACTCAGTGGGATGGCACTTAGTGACACCAAAAGAAAAAAAGTGCTCTGGAGGACAGGCAGGATAAGCTGGGAGAAGGAGTCAAACAGCCTAGAGAGGCAGGACAGTGTGTCTACCTCCAGACAGTGACATCTTCGCAAGGGTTTGTTTGGTTTCTCTCCAGAACTCTTACGACCTCAGAGCATTGGGGTTGGGGATGGAGTGAAGGGGAGAGAAGAAGAAAGGGAGAAGGAGGGTAGGATAATAGCAGCAGCACAGAGTCTGAGTTACGGAATCCCTGATTAATAGAATCAATTACTTAACTGAATCCAACAGGAAGATCAAATCCACTTGGACAAATGATTAAAAGTCACTAATGGAGGCCTTAGACATTTACTAGCTGGGTGACCCTAGGCAAGTCACTTAACCCTGTTTGCCTCAGTTTCCTCATCTGTAAAATGATCTGGAGAAGGAAATGACAAACCACTCCAGTATCTCTGCCAAGAAAACCCCACACGGGGTCAAAAGAATCAGAGGTGACTGAACAACGATAACAGCTATGGTAGAATCCTGATTTTTCAATTACGAAAAGGAAGGCACTGTGATGCATTAGAAAGTGCATCAGTTCTGGAATCAAAGGGCCGGGGTTCAAATCCCAAACATGATTGCTTACTACCTTTGTGACCTTGGACAACTTACCTAACCACCCTGGGCCTCAATTTCCTCATCTGTAAAATTAGGGGGACAGGTGGGCTGACTTCTGAGGGCCCCTCCAGTTCTAGAGCTACAGCCCTATAATAACAAGGTTATAGAGCAGCTAGGTGGTGCAGCGGATAGAACTCCAGGCCAGGAGTCAGGAAGACCTGAGTTCAAATCCAGCCTTGGGTGCATATTCGTTGTGTGACCCTGGCCAAGTTATTTGCCCCTGTATGCCTCAGTTCCCTCGTCTGTAAAATGAGCTGCAGAAGGAAATGGCAAACCACTCCAGTATCTTTCCCAAGAAAACCCCAAATGGGGTCACAAAGAAGCTGGACAAGACTGAAATGACTGAACAACAAAAAGAGTACCCAATAGCACACCTACCCAAAGAACAGAGTTCTATTTATGATCCCCCTCAAAACCTGCCCCTTCTCCCAACTTCAAGGCAGCTTCTCAATGCTATCTTGACTCTTCCCTCTCCTTCACCACCTCCCACATCAAATCAATTGCCAAGTCCTATTGATTTTTCCTCTGTGCTATCCCTCACACTTACCTCCTCTCTCCATTCATATGGCCACCACCCTTAGTCCGGACCCACTTCACCTTTCACTTGGACCGTTGTAATAGCTTCCTCACCAATCTTCCTAAAGCCCTGCCCCATACCCTGGCCCCTTCCTTCCTTCCCAGTATTCTTCTACCTTACACCTCCCCTCTCCCCCATGGACTCTCTGATTCAGTCACTCCAACACCACACTCCATCATCCAACTCCAGGTACTTTCACTGGCTGGTCCCCGATTAGAATGCTCTCCCTCCTCATCTTCATCTCCTAGCTTCCCTGGCTTCCTTCAAGTCTCAGCTAAAATCCTACATTTTGCAAGAAGATTCACCTGATCCCCTGTACAGCTAAAGCCTTCCCTCAATGGATAATCTCTAATTCATCCCGTAGATAGCTTATTTTTACATAGTTGTTTGCATATTGTAAAGTCCTTAAGAGCAGAGATTGTTTTTTACTTTTCTTTGTATTCCCAGCACCGGGCCTAGCATACAGTAGGCACTTAATAAATGTTTGTTGACTAACTGACTGACCCCTATTTTCTCCTCTCTCCAGTCCATCCTTCCCACAGCTCCAAATGAAATTTCCCAATACACAGGTCTATCTATATCACCCCCCAGCTCAAAAATGTTCATTTTCATTGCTTGCAGCACATAGAATCTATCAATGGAGGATCATCTAATCCACTCCCTAAGCTCTAACAGCTCTCAGATAAAATAAATCCTCTTCTACTTAGCTTCTAAAACCCTTTACCAGCTGGATGTAGCTCTCCAACTTAAATATACATCCCTTCTCACTTTCAATCTTCAGCCAAACTGGCTTTCTCTCTTTTCCTCATATATACCATTCCATCTTTCATATCCATATCTTTACACTGAGGATCGCTCATCCCAGGAATGCACTGTCTACTCACCTCCAACTCACTTCCTTCACAGGACAGCTCAAATATTAACTTCTACATGAAGCCTTCCCTGATCCTGTAACTTATAGGTGCCCTCCCTCCTTAAATTCCCAGCATTATTTATTCTGTAGATACTTACACGTATACATTTTGTCTCCCCCAATAGAAATTAAGCTCCATAAGAGAAAGGACTGTTTAATTTTTTGCATTTACATCCCTGTATATTATTTTTGTAGCATGATGGCTGGCACATAATAGGCACTTTGGTTGTTGCTGTTTGTTGTTGCTGTCATTCAGTCGTTTCAGTCGTGTCTGACTCTTTGTGACTCCATTTAGGGTTTTCTTGACAAAGAAACTGGAGGGGTTTGCTGTTTCCTTCTCCAGCTCATCATAAGATGAAGGGACTGAGGTTAACAAGATTACATGACTTGCCCAGGGCCACACAGCAAGTATGTGTCTGAGGAATAAGCACTTCCAGGCTTGTTGATTCATTGATTAAATGATTATAGACGAAGAAACTGAGGTAAAAAAAAAAAGGTTAAGTATCTGCCCCAATATCAATCAGTAAATATTTATTAAACACTTCCTGTGTGGCAGGCTCTATGCTAAGTGCTGGATCACAGAGGTGATCATCAACCAATAAGCAATTAAGCATACATTATTTATCAGGCACTGTGCTAGGCACTGTGGACAAAGACAAAAAGGGAGAGATCTTTACCCTGGAGGATCTTACATTTGATGGGGGTTACAATGCACGTGTGTAAAGTGTGTGCGTGCCCTGTAAGATATGCATGTCCACGTGGGCTGCCTAAATGTGGCTAGCAGAAATCACTAAAAGAGATCTCTGGAACCTTGCTTACCCCTCTCCAAGGAAGACTTTGATTTCTGCTTTGAGAAGAGCCAGAGAAGAGTCACAAGGTTGCCTACTCTGTTCTCCAAACTCAAGGGGCCTAGTGCACTAAAATTCTGTCTATCTTTTCCCTAAATATTTTTGGTCTAAGAGCATGATTTTGGCACCAAAAAAAAAAAAAGCAACTTCTCCGGGCATTAACCCTTAGCTTATAGCCAGTTTGGTTTGTTTCCACCAAATGCTAATTGTACAAAACCATCACAGATAGAGAATAAGCAGATCCATTTATCCAAGTAGATAGCAAACAGATCAAAGTTATACAAATTAGAACATTCCAGAAAATGTGTAAGAGAGGATGAGCTTTTTAGATGGGAATAATATGAGATCTCAGCTCAACTAAGGAAAGGCTCAAGGGGATTTGGATTTCACCCAACAGGAAATTCCCTGAATTCTATAGGGAGGCAAGCTGAATATCAGGGATATACTAATAAGTCAGCTTCCCCTACATGTCTACAGCTTCCAGAATCTTCACTCTGCTCCCCGCCCCCCTTGAATCAGTCCAGTGTATGTCTGAAACCTCACATGTTTTTCCAAAGAAAATGAATGACTCCTCTTTACAAGACCTCTCACACCACCTCCTTCCCTCCTGCAGGTTTGTGGTCTTATTTCAGCATTTTCTCCATGAATCTAGTCACGCCTGAGCACTAGCGCACAAAATTCCTCAGGCTTGAAAACCTGTGTTACAAACATATAAGGATATACAAAATATATACCAAATAATACAGAAATACAGGATAATTTGAAAGGGAGAAGCATTAGCATCTGGGGAAAATCAGAGAAAGTCTCAGGTAGAATATGATGTTCTAAAGGGAACTAGAGATCCCAAGAGGCAGAAGGGAGGAGAAAATTCAGTCCAATCATGGAGGACACCTGAGCCAAAGCTTAGAGATAGGAAACAAAATGTTGTCTTTGAGGAATATCAAGAAAGCCAAGTTGGCTAGATGATAAAGTGTATAAAGGGACAAGTAATACATCACAAGACTGGAAAGGTAAACTGGTTTGGTTTATGTTATCTAATCCCATGGAAGAGTTTGCATTTGACCATAGAAGCTTGGGAGCCATTGAAATGTACTGAATAGTGTGGTGACAGGCAGATCTGTGTTTAGGAGCACTACTTTGGAAGTTGGAGGGAAGAAGGATTGAAAACGGTGAGACTTGAGGTAAGGAGACCAATTAGGAGGCTGTTGAAGTAATCCAGATGAGAGACAATGAGGGTCTAAATTAGAATGGCAACCAAGTCAGTAGAGAGGAGTTACATGGGAAGGATACTGTGAAGGTAGAAATAGGAGTAAATAACTGGAGATATGGAAGAGAAAGGAATCAAGGAAAATGCAAATTCAGCTAGAGATTATACTGTAAGGAATCTTAAAACTCACCTAGGGTGGTTGCTGCCAATTACTTTTCTTCAAATGAACCACCCCATTAGTTGAAGCAAATCATGATTATGAGAGAAATGATTATTTCTTCTCATATTAAGAACCAAGTTTTCCCCCTTTTCTACTTCCTTAACTAGGAATCAACCCAGTGTGGGAAATCTTTCTCAGAGTCTTGCCCAGACTATAGATCTAATCAAAAACAGTAAAGAAATTCAAAGTTTAGACAAATGGGTGGATTCCTGCTCATTGTGTTTACTGACACGTCTTGGAAAATGATGGTTCTCCCTTTTGTCAGACAGGTGATATGGAAATTAATAAGTCTCTTTGACCAAGACTTTGGTGATCCGAGTGACATACCCCAAGACCCTCATTAGAATAAGCCCACATCTCATTATAATATTCATTCTCAAATTAACTGTTAACCAATCAGAGTTGACTGACACCCTCAGCAATACCCACTCTTCCAAGGGTATATAAACTGTGAGTCCATGAGAGTGCCACTGACCTCTTTTTATTAATAAACATCCTAGCCTTATTAACAAAATGATTAAATCACCCAGAAACTATGTCTCTTGAACTTTTCAAATATCACAATTACAATTAGTGGAATCCACTGCAGTCATAGAAATACCATGTCCTCAAAGGCTATATGCCCTTTAACAGTGGGCACTAGACTTGAAATTATAAAACAATAGCTACATTCCCCTGTATAAAAATCACTTAACCTCTCTGAGACTCAATTTCCTGGTCTATAAAATGG
The DNA here is from genome assembly GCF_011100635.1 of Trichosurus vulpecula. NCBI lineage: Eukaryota > Metazoa > Chordata > Mammalia > Diprotodontia > Phalangeridae > Trichosurus > Trichosurus vulpecula. The sequence continues at coordinate 446,534,495 of NC_050573.1, forward strand.
AAATAAAAAATATATACTTTTTTCATCTACTTCATGGGGTTATTATGAAGAAAGTGATTTTTAACTCTAAAATGCCAAATAAATGTATTCATCAGTCATTTTTCCTATGTGCACTGTTGGTTACAAGGAGCAGGTACCAGAGGAGAAAGAAGGGATAAATCTGTCCTACCCCATAATTTCTACTGAATAGAAAGCACCCTGCAGCATCCTCTTCCTACACAACTACACACACACACACACACACACACACACACGTTACAAAAAGATCTCCTTTTTTGTCTTGTTGCTTTCCATTTGACAAAAGTGCCAAAGGTTAAAGGATATGGCAAAGGAGGTTTCAAAAAATGGGAGAAAAAAGTGGAGCCCAGTATCAGCAGCAGGAGCATACAAAGGTAGACAACGGTACCAGTCCGTAAAGAAAATGTGCTATGGTGGGGGAAAAAAACCCAGAGGCAGAGGATTGGTGCGGTGAGCTCCCGAGCTGGAACTTCTGTGCAAGGAGCAGACTGACCACTCATCCATAACTCAGGATAATAGATAGTTGCCTGAAGTAATGAGAAGTTGAGTAACTTGCTCAAGTTCATACAATTAACATGGGTAAGAAACAGGAGTTGCACAAAGGTCTTCCTGACTCCAAGACTGATCCTTTAGCCACTTTTCCAGTTTGCCACTGGGAGCTTTTATTTCATAGTAAATTCCATAGCCCTGCAATCTGAGAATCATAGCTTTCCCTAGCAATGTAGCTCTCAATTCAACAAACATGAATGAGTTGACTTAGATTCCTCCAGGTCCTTCAATTTAATTCAGTTTCAGTTCAATTTAACAAAATTGTATTTGGTCCCTTCTATCAGCCATTGAGCTAATCTCTAGCGATACAAAAATAGCAACAAAATAGACCCTCCCCTCAAGAAGTTTACATTCTACTGACGAATGCAACATGAAAACAAATAAGTGAATATAAGATAATTTGAGCAGAGAGGGAACACTAATTGGGAGGATAAGGAAAAGATTTGTGGAGAAGGTGGCACCTGAGCCAAGCTTTATTAAAAATTCTAAGAGGCAGAAGTGAGCAGACACATGCACGTTATGCATGACAGATAACTTGTACAGAGGTGTAGTGATGGGAAATGGAATGCTGAATTTAGGAAACACCTCCAGTCCAGCCTTGATTAAAACATAGAAGGTGGACTTCACATGTATGCTCAACAAATTGCTCACCTTCTCAAGAAGTGAGGAGGGAAGGGAGAATGAAAGAGAATTTAGAACTCAAATTTTTTTAAATGAATGTTTAAAAATTTTTACATGCAACTGAGGAAAAAGATAAAAGAAGAGAGAAAAAAGAAAAGAAAATAGAATGTGTGAAAAGTAACATGAAATAAGGCTAGAAACAGAGATTGGGTCAAATTGGAGGTGGAGAGGGATAAAAGTTTTGGGAACAAAGTGACAAGGCTAGACCTGTGCTTTAGGAATATTCTTTTAAGCCACTGTGTAGAAAATTGATTAGAAAGGGGAGAGACTAGAAGAAGAGAAACCAGGTAAGAGACTACTGCAATAATTCGGGCAAGAGATGATGATTCTAAACTAGGATAGAGGCTGTGAAGAATACTGATATTAGAGATATTGTACACATAGAACTGAGATTTGATAATAGTGAGAGGAGAGAGGAATAATAGGACAGAGGAAGAAGGAAGAATCTGGAATGAGCCAGAGGTTGCAAACCTAGGTGATTATGAAGATGGTATTGCCTACAAAATAAATTGAAAACTTGGAGGAAGGCTGAGTTTTGGTGGAATGAAAATTACTTTTCTTTTGGACATGTTGAGTTTGAGATGCTGATGGAACATCCAGGTAGAAATGATTAGCAAGCAGCAGGCAATTCAGGATTGGAGTCCAGGAGATAGATTAAAACTGGATATATAGATTTACATTTATCATCTATGTGGAGATGATATCCAAGCCCATAGTAGCTAATGAGATGCCAAGAGAAAGAATAGAGGTAGAGGAGGGAAGGGAGAAGAAGAGATCCAATAATAGAGCCTTACAACCGATGAACTAGAGAGAGAGGAGAGAGAGAGAGAGAGAGAGAGAGAGAGAGAGAGAGAGAAAGCATTTATTAAACACTTACCATATGCCAGACACTAGGCTAAGCAGAAATACAAACAAGATGCTTCCTACCCTTAAGGAGCTTACAGGGGAAAGACAACACATAAAGGGGAGCTGAAAGCAATGGAGAGGATATTGGTACAAGGGCAAGGAAGAGGAGGAAAAGTCTGAAGAGTGAAATGGAGCATGACTGGAGCCACTCCTGAAACAATGGTCCTTGTGAACTCATGAAAAGTGAAGTGAGCTGAACTAGGAGAACATTGTACACAGTAACAGCAACATTGTGCGATGCTCAGCTATGCATGACTTATCTATTCTCTACAATACAGTGATCCAAAACAATTCCAAAGGACACATGATGAAAAATGCTATCCACCTCCAAAGAAAGAACTGATAGAGTCTGAATGCATATTGAAGCATATTATTTTCCACTTTATTTTTTCATGGTTTTTTCCATGGTCTGTTTCTTCTTTCACAACATGACTAATATGGAAATAAGTTTTACACAATTGTACATATATAACCTATATCAAATTGCTCATCCTCTTGGGGGGGGAGATAAGAGAGGGAGAGAGAAAATTAGGAACTTCAAACTTTTTTAAATGAATGCTAAAATTTGTCTTTACATGTAATTGGAAATAAAAAAGAAATACTATTAAAGAAAAAAAAAAGAATGGCCCAGAGGTCATCAACCAAGAGAGAAGGGCCTCAGGGTCTCAGCAGTTTTCTCCAGGGTAGGGAAATGATCCAACAAAATTGAAAAGAAACCATAATAGAGTTATAACGAGAGCCAGGAGAGGTCATGGTCATGAAAAGCAAGGGAAGTAGTTTATTTCAAAAGCTGCAAAGAAGTTAAGGTGGTTGAAGACTGAGGAAGAACAATTGGATTTAGCTATTAAGAGATTTCTGGGAAGCCTTGAAGAGAGAAGTTTCAGTCAAGCTGTGAAGCCAGAAGCCAGATTGCACATTGAGTCACCAGGCTATGAACCTGGGTGACAAGGAGGGTTGTGGTGACCTCAAAAGAAGTAAGGAAAGTTGGAGGAGCGTTCAGTTTAAAGGAAAAGATAATGAATGAGTCAACATATTGAAAAGTGAGTGGGATGTGAGGAAATGGAGGCAATTAGTACAAACAACTTTTTGTAGAGGAGTTTGGCTTTGACAAGGAGGAGTGGAGAGCTAGAGATTCCTATAAGAACAAAGAGGAGGTTTAGGAGGTTTAGTAGGGGGAAAGAGGGATGGGTTAGAAGCTGTGATCAGAGACCAAAATTTCAGAGTTCAAGATCATGAAGGATACACAGTTATAGTGAAATCGAAGATAGGATCATGCCTGTAGGTAGCTGAGGCACAGGCCATGAGAGCTGAGATTCCAAGTCTAGGGTATTAGAGAAGGTATCAGCATCTATGTGGAAGTTAGTAAATATGAGGGCCAGGTTTGGGGCAGAAGAAAAGAATTGTAACCCTGTTTTAACAATCCGGCTAGCAGCTTCTGTGGGGGCGTAAGATCCACCCACAGCCAGCACCCAGGAGGCTGCCAGCATGCCGGGGAAAGCACAGGTTCTTTTTATCTGCTTAACCAAGGAAAGTACCATGAAGGGGTTGACAAGCTTACTTTAATCCAGCATTCAGTTAGTTCAGGGAAGCATACAGGCAGCATTCAATTAGTTCAGGGGAAAAAACAGCCAGCACCCTGAACTTTAGAACATTCATTTAGTTCGGGGGAAAAACCAGCATCTCGAACTTCAGAACAAAATACAAACAAATTACAAGTATCAACAGACAGACCCAATACAATTCATAGTTACCAACATCTAGGTTCAGCCCGGAACAAGGGCTGGCCCAGAGTCACGCTCGCCACTGCTCCCGCTGCTGCTCCAACAGAAAAAGGGATCTTCAAGCTGTCTTCTCCCCCCTTATAGAGTTTTTGACATCATCAAGCCCCGCCTGAAAGATCAGGGCCAACTGGTTCTTGAGTTGGCCCCTCCCCCTAGGACCCTGGGAGGTTCACGTCCACGTAGACTAGGTTAACACCTCCCCTCAGCCAGCCCCATTAATTATCACACAGGAAGTTCTCTGCTCCCAGGCATGGGTCTCTGGGCTTCCTGCCCCGGAAGAGAAGCAGCAGACCCAGCACCCAGCAAGGCTCAATGAGGTAAACTGAGTCACTCAAAGAAAACAAAGGCCATTTTGCCTACCAACACAGACCCAGACACTAAACTTCTTTGGAAAGAAGGGGAAATGACCCATTTAGAGATTGGTGGATGACTGCAACAAAGATCTGTATCCAATGATATGCATGTAGTAGATCTCTAGTTTTTGGTATGGAGGGTAGCTCTGTGGGAAGAGGTGGGATGTACTGGGGAAATATAGGTGATTTAAAGCAAAAAAATCAACAAAATTTTATTTTAAAATATTCCTTCTAGTCAGTTAATGAGTATTTATTAGCATTTATTAAGCTTTTACAATGTAGTAGGCACTGTGCTAAGCACTAGGGACATTTTTTTAAAGGCAAAAAATAGTCATTGCCCTCAGGGAACTCACATTCTAATGGGAGACACCATGCAAAAGACTGGGTATGGGCAAGATATAAACATAGGCAATGAAAGTCATATCAAAGGGAAAAGCATTGGCAGCAGAGGGGACCAGGGAAAGCCTTCTAAAGAAGGTATGATTTAAACTAAGTCTTGAAGGAGTCAGGGAAAGTAAATGGCAAAGATGAGGGAGACCATAATAGGCATGGGATGAGAGACATCCATGTCCAAGGAACTGCAGTAGACCAGAGTGAGGCTGGATCATAGAATGCCTCAAGGGGTATAAGACGTAAAAAGGATGGAAAGGTAAGAAGGGGCAAGTTATGAAGAGCTCTAAATGCTAGGGGATTTGAAGTAGCAGGAGGTTCCAGGGGCTGAATCCTTGGAAGGAGAGGATGGGGTTGGAGACCTGTTGTCCAGAGTCCAGTGAGGGAGAAAGGTGCTAAGTAGGAGAGGCTAGATGTCAGTTGTGGCCCCCCATATGGCTGGGGTTCAACAACAGTGCAAGGCTGATGGACGTGTGGAAGCTTTATTCACTGATAACTCTCCTATTCATACCCTCAGCAGTAATGAAAGCCTGAGGTCTGTTGTGGGGACACAGGGCAGAGCAGATGAGGACCCTACACAAGGCATTACTTTAGGGAACTGAAAACCTGGTCCCTGAAGGCCTGGGCTAGGAGAACCATATTCACCACTCGTGGATGCTCTTTGTACCCCCCAACTGCCAGTGTACACACCACAAAACCATCACCTTGCTTCCAAGGGATATATCAAGCACAATAGTCACTCTAACAGAAATGGACGCCAACATGGTCAGTCCTGTATCCAGGAAAGAAGCCAAATCAATAAGAACAAATATTGGGTGGGGTAAATTCTGTAGTGATTGATTAATTAACTGCATTTTCCCTTTCCTCCAACTATTGACAGTTTTACATAAAGACATCCTATGACCCATGTTCCAAAGCTATGGTTTCTGTAGGAAAGAAATGAACAAATTTTAGAAACCCTTTCAGTATTGCTGCAAATCCCCAAGACAATGAAGCAAGAAACAGCTTGGGGAAGAGGCCATAAATCATCGCAGACAGCATCAACCCCATCACCCTAGAGCTTAGCTCATCACAACAGACTTCAACCTCTCAAACCCTCAGCCCTCAAATGAGTACTTTCAAACCTCAAGATTTCCCAAGGAGAGCCACTATCCAGTCTATGCCTTTTTGGGCAATTTTTCAAAGGAGTAAGTTTCTCGGTTTCATCTGAAATTTTTGCATAAACAAATCTTCTGTCTGGGAAGATATGGTTTTGGTCTTGACAGTTAATAGGAAAAAAGAAAATACTGAATGCAAGAGGAAAACAAATATAACTCTGAGATGTTGATTAAGATATATGATTTTAAAAACAACTCTCTAAAAATCCAAAATGCCCAAGGCTGATAGTGTGGTTCTTTTTTTATAATTCAATAATCTTTTGTCATACCAGCAGCCTCATCAGAAGTACAAACACATGAAATTGATGGGACGGGATTGTCTCTTCTTTGTTACTAAGGCATTTTACTATCACAACATCATTTGGTGATAAATTAATTGCAACCAATGTCTGGAAAAAGCCTATCTCGTACTTTATCTTCAAGTTGCCACATTCCTTAGACGTCCAAACACAGAGATATGAGGCATTACCAAAGATGTAAGTAATATATCATCACATTTAACATCACAGAATAACAGCTCTACCCAGGACCTCAGAGACTATCTAGCCCATTTTTTTCATTTTACAGATAGGGAAACAATCACAGAGACATGAAGGTCCTTCCTTAAGGTACCACAACTAATGACAGCCTAGCTCTCCTGATGCCTTGTCTAGTCCTGTTTCTACTACATCACACTGTGCCTCTATTCCACATCATTCTGGTTCAAGTGGTTTGGGATGTGGGAGAAACCTGGTACATCTTCTACACGACTGGATAGGGACAACCTAACATCTCTAACAATTGATCATACAACTTCCACTCAAAGACTTTCAGTGATGGATAACTCAGTGCTCACCTTAAATTGTCCATTCCACTTTGGGGCCACTCAAATTGTTAGGAAGTTTTTCCTCACCAAAAGCCAAAATCCACATTTCTGCAACTTTCATGCATTGCTCCTAATTCTTATTCTAAAATGAGCCTATTTCCTTTTCTCAATAATGGTCCTTCAGATATGTGAAAAGAATAAATATAACATTCCTAAGTCTTCTCTTTTCCAGGCCAACGATCTCCAGTTTTTTTCAGCTGCTCCTTATGGATTTCTAGTTCCCTTACCACCCAGGCACCCTGGAGGATGTAAGGCAGATCTGTTCTGCCCTAATTATGCCAGTTGTAGAGTGGCATACCCTTCAAGAGATCACCAAAATACCAAAGAAAGAAGGACCCACACTAGCTTAGTTATTAGTAGGTTTCATTATGATTAATTAGGCAAATCAGGGGAATTAAAAGTGGATCAATGAAAAAAGATGTGATCATCCATCAGACTTTCAAGACTTTGTTAAAAAAAAAAACCTGAACTTAATAGAAAATTTGACATACAAGAACCAAGAGAAACATAAGGTACATACCAAAGACTGATTACAAGGGATTCAATAAGGACAGACCATTTATTTTATATATATATAAAATGCAAAATGTATGTCTATGATTCTTATTAATAATTGGGTAGCTCATAAGAAAGATTGGGGTAAGTCTGAGTATGATATGAATTTTAAAAGTAAAACCTTTTAGGAACAACTAAAAAGAGTAACTATTCTATACAAAAAATGCTCAAGAGGAAAAATCAATACAGAGGAATTAGATGAGGGAGGAGGGCTGGTAGTTCTGGTAACCTACTTTCTTTGGGAATGGGTTTAAGAGGGAATAATATGCATTTATTTAGAAGAGTATAAAAGTCTTCTAAATTCAGAAGAAATAAAAATCATAAGGAGATAGGGAGGGGAGAGATCGAGGGAGAGATTTTTAGAGGGGAGGGTGAGGGAATAGGTAAAAGGGGGGTATAGAATGTTGTCTAGATTTATGGGAATGGGAAGATGGGGAGGGAACCTTGAAGGGAGTTGGCAAGTAATAGGAGAGCAAGGTAGTGGGAGAAGTAAAGTAGAGGAGGCAGGAGGGATAGGAAACAAAAGATATGCATAAACATAAAAACAAAGATCAGGGATAGAATTTGTTTGGGAAAGTATATGTCTATATACATACGTATATATGTATATGTGTATGTATATATCTATAGCTATAGAGAAATATGTCCAGACCTAATTGTATCCTTCTGGGAAGGATGAGGGGGCAGGGAAAAAAGAACAAAGCAAAAAAGTACACAGCAGAGAACAAAAGAAAACTTACAAGGAAGCAAAAAAAAATGGACAGCTCTCAACACAATGTGTAGTATTTATCATACATGCTTTCTTTAAATGAAAATTTATTGTTACATATTTTGAATCCTCTCTTATGTTCTGCTATGCAGCTGACATGCTTTTTCCCTTACTTTCTATTTAAGCTCCTGTATTTAAGTTTAAGATAAGTTTTTGTTTCTTTTCTCTATTTTTATTCTGGTGTTTGAGTCCAAAATAAAATTAAAAAAGAAAAAGAAAAAGAGATGATGAGCAGAAAGATTTCAGAAAAACCTGGAAAGACTTACATGAACTGATCCTAAATGAGGTGAACAAAACCTGGAGAACATTGTATACAGTAACAGCAACATTTTGCAATGATTAACTTTGATAGTCTTAGCTCTTCTCAGTATTGCAATGATCCAAGACAATTCCAAAAGACTCATGGTGGAAAATGCTATCCACATCCAGAGAAAGAACTATGAAGTTTGAATGCAGATCACTGTTTTTCAATTGTGTGTGTGTGCGTGTGTGTATTTGTGTGTGTGTGTGTGTTTTCTCTTTGTTCTATTTCTGCTTTCACAACATGACTAATGTGGAAATATTTTTAACAAAATCGCACTGGTATAACCCATATCAGATTGCTTGCCATTTTGGGGAAAGGAGGGTTAGAGAGGGAGGAAGAAAAATTTGAAACTCAAAATCTAATAAAAAATGAATGTTGAAAAAAATACAGTTATCAAAATATATCTTTAAAAAACAAGTTGATGGATCTCCTGGACAAGCTGGACAGTTTCACAAATAAAGTAGAGAATTGAATATAAACTTTTTTAAAAGCAAGAAATATGAACTAGAAGATTAATGGTTTCAAATGCAGTTTCCTTTTTGTGTTCTAAACATATCAAAACCTTCATTATACCCTACTCTCCCCTCAAGACATCCTTTTTTAATCTCTCCTCCCTTTCTCAGTCAAACACCTAGAAAAAACTGCCTATACTCACTGCTTCTACCTCCTCTCTTCTCACTCCTCAATCCTTTACAGTCTGGCTTCTGACCTCATCACTTGACTGAAATTGCTTACTCCAAGGTACCAATGTTCTCTTAATTAGTGAATCTGATGGCCTTTTTTTTCTGTTCTCATACTTCTCAATTTGCATTTGACATGGATGACATCCTTTCCTTTTGGATATTATCTCCTTTCTGGGCTTTTGTGATACTACTATCTTCTGGTTCTCTCCTTTCTGTCTAACCACTCATCCTCAGTCTTCTTTGCTAGATCTTCATCCAGATTATGGGGGGGCGCAGCTAGGTGGCACAGTGGATAAAGTGCCAGACCTGGAGTTAGGAAGACTCATCTTCCTGAATTCAAATCTGTCCTCAGACACTTCCGGTTTGACTCTGGGAAAGTCACTTAATCCTGTTTGCCTCCATTTCCTCATCTGTAAAATGAGCTGGAGAAGGAAATGGCAAACCACTCCAGTGTCTTTGCCAAGAAAACCTCAAATGGGGTCACAGAGTCTAACACGATTGCAAAATGAACATTCAGTTCAGTTCAGTTTCCTTGGGGTACTCTGAAATCAGCTTGAACTGCTCTCTGTTAAATTTTCACTAAAAATATTTACACCTTAGAAATTAACAAAATCTACAAATCAAGGCTTGATCAATCTAGTATTTTGTTGATTGACTAGACATAAGAAAGGGATGGAGAAAATATTAATTGTACACCTTAAATTTTAAAATATGTCATGCGTAATTTTTTTCTGGAGAGCCAGTTGTTGAGCATTTACCAGCACATCCCTGGGTCTTTCCCAAGGCTCTATCTCATAACTTCTACTTTTCTGTCTCTACCTGTTCTCTTGGTGACTTTATCAACTCCACATGTTTAATTATTATCTCCATGTCAATAATTCACATCTAGTATATATGCACATATATATATGTATATATATATATATATATATATATATATATATATATTCTTGTGTGTATAGCTCCAATTTTTCCTCTGACCTTCAATCACATATCAATTGCCTATTACCTATTTCAAACTGGATGAGTCATAAGCATCCTAAATTCAAGATGTCCAAAACACAATTCATTCTCTTTCCCCCAAAACCCATCTTTCTTCCCAACATCTTAATTTCTGTCAAAGGCATCACCATTTTTCAGTTTCCCTCATCCATTACCCTCTCACCTCGAATATTGCAACAAGTTTCTAATTGTTCTCCCTACCTCAAGTCTTTCTCTACCCTACTCCTGACAAAGCAATTTTCCCTAAGCACAGATCTACTTGTCATCATGTCACTCTCCTGCTCAAAAAACAATGGCTTCCTATTTGCTTTCAAATAAAATATAAACCCTTTCTCTAATTTTTAAATCCCTTTACCACCTTGCTCCAACCTATTCTTCCAACCTCATTGGGTACTCCTTCTCTCATCATCTAAGATCCAGCCAAAGTGGTCTTCTCTCTGTTCCTCACACAGAACCCTCAATCAGCCTTTGAACAGCCTATGAACCAGCTAGTCTGTGCTTAGAATGCACTCCCTCTTCACTTTCATCTGATATAGAATATCTCTTTTCCTTCAAGACATAGCCCAAGAACCACTTTCTAGGTGAAACCTTTTCTGATCCCCTCAATTGCTGGTGTCCTCCCTCCTAAAATACCTTTCCTTTAACCTTGTATTTATTGGATATTTATTAGCTTTATATATATTCAACAGATAAATATATACACATAATATATACATAATACATGGAAGAATATATAATGTATGTGTATATATATTGTCTTCTCTACTAAAAAGTAAGCTTCTTGAAAGTAGAGATTATTTTATTCAGTGTATTTGTATGACCAGCACCTCACACGATGTCTGATATGTGTTGTTGTTTAATCATTTGGTTGTGCCTGATTCTTTAGACCCCATGGACCATATTGTGCTTGGAGTTTTCTTGGCAAAGATACTGGAGTGGTTTGCCATTTCATTTCCAGTGGATTGAGGTTAACTGAGGTAAAGCGACTTGCCTAGGGTCACACAACTAGTAAATATCTAAGGCTGAATTTGAATTCAGGTCTTCCTGAAACCCAGTACTCTATCCACTGAGCCATCTAGCTGCCCATACTGATACATAGTAGAGGCTTAATAAATACTAGTTGATTGGTTGATTGATAGCATTCCTCAACATGTCACCCAGAAATGAACCCAGTATGTCAGATATGATATGACCAGGGCAGACAACAGGATGATCATCTTCCCTATTCTGTATGCTATATACCTTAGCTTTTTCAGCTGCCATGTTACACTGTTGATTCATATTGCTTGAAAAACACTAAAATCCTCAGGTTATTTTCATAAGAACTAAGTCCTATACTTCTGTAAGTGATTTCTTGAACTCTGGCCCAGAACTAAATTTCTCCCCATTAAATTTCATCTTCACTAAAGTCCAACTTGGATGCCTCATGGTAGAAGGATTCTCATAAGCAATACCAGCAGATCACAAGTTCTAACAGATCCTACCAAGCTAGAAAGGCTTGGATGAAGATCCTAGAAACAGACTGTTAAGAAAAGATCAGTCACATTATGTTAGTGAGGTTTACAATGGGTTAACCAATAAGTGATGATTTTTTTGCCATAGCAACTCATGACAAATGTCCACTAAGGCATGAGAGAGCTGTGACTCATGTGAGGAAAGGGAGGATCTGGCTCTCTTTCCATTGCCCCCCAAAGCAACTCTTTTTTAAGTTTATAAATATGGAAAAGAATATTAGTAGCCATTTATACAAGGTTGGTTTGGAATTTTATTCTTATTATGTTAGCCTGAACTGAATAATAAACTTCAAGTGAAATTCAACAGTTAGGAAGGAGGGCTTAATATGAGTATCCATAGAGACCTAACTATTTGCATAAGATGCTCTGGTAGTACTAAGGGTATTAAATTACCTATACTTACTGGAGTACATTGGATCCTGGTAGGAGCCTGTCTATTAGCCACTCAAAGATTTCTGAGACTAACCAGGCACCTTCTATGAGAAGACCTTTTCTTTCCTTGGATTTTTGATGAAACACAAGAGTCCCTTATTCCTAGATCTGTACAAACAGTCTTTTATATTACCCATTAGTCCTGGATAGAGGATTGGATTTTGAGTCAAAGGTTCAAAATCCAACATCAACATTTACTAGCTAGTGAAGTGACTACAGGCAAGTCACTGCATATTCTGAGTCATGTTCCCTCATCCATAAAATGGGGGAGGTGGGGAATAATAGTTGTACTGCCTATCTCAGAAAGTTGATTTTAACACCTTAAAGTGCTAGAAAAAGTGAACTGTTGTTAATACTTGCTGTTGTTGTTATGTTCCCTGAATGTTATTTCAAGACTCTCAAAACAAGAATTAAAGGATAACCATAGTACTTTTAAATACCAACATTTAGGGCACATTTTTAAAGGCTAAAACTAAAACTTGGAGCTAAAATTTTTGTTTTCCTCAATGATAACTCATCTCTAGCAACTTACATTTGTTCGTCTGAAAGTAATTATTGTCTTCATGATTATTTCTCTCACTGGACACAGAGTCCCCCAAAGGACTTGCTTTCTTGGAGCAATGATTGGATCCCATACCCATAGAGGCCAAACCATCTGACTTGTTTGTTTCCCTTCAGTTTGCCTGTGTGCGCTCACACTTGCATACACCCACACATAGAATCAGACATCCACTTATATTCACTAATGAAGATATTCAGAAAACAAAGTTTCCCATTTTCTAAAAATGTCTTTTGTTGTTGATCTCTATCACGAAGAGCTCATATTTTTCTACCCAATTCTCAAAATCTAGATTGCCTTGAGAAAGAGGCTTTAATCGTTAAAATCATACCAAACTAAAACCATGCATCTTTCTCACTCTCCCCATACTTAGAGCTTCACTCACAACCAGACACTTCACTTCATGATAATGTTCCACATTGATTCTCAACCAAATCTTTGACAATAATGCTCAGGTAACAGAATCCTTAATGAAAAACAAGAGATAAGAACGAGTAGGATGCTGTGATATAGATCCATGATTAAGCATGATTTAAAAAATTATTCTTCTCTTGAAAAGACTATTCAGAATGCCTTAACATGCCATTTTTCCTGGATTAACTTAATCGGTTACCACAATACAATAAAAGCAATTATTAAAAACACTTTATTATGTATAATTTGTACATGCTGAATTAGTTTTTGTGGGGTGATTTTTCTGGACTATGATATTATCTACTGAAGTTTGTCTAGATCTAATTTTTCTTAGAACACTCCACATACAAAAATACAACTTGCAAAGGCAAGTTGAGCTTTTTTATACCCAGGTACACAAGAGTTGGACACATAAATAAAATGAACTGGAGAAAGGATACAGATGTTTCAACATCATACATGGTTTATCTTTCAACACAATAATTCTTACTATGTTCTCATAACTGTAAACTGCAAGGAAAAATTTCCACCATCTTCAGGTGAGACTGCAGGCTTAGTGTGATTCTGCAGTCAAACCCAAGAGATGGGTGTGTGGTCCTTTTGTGGAAAAGTGGGGGAAATGAGTGATTTGGTAACTTCTTTATAAGCACTTCAGGAGAAAGGAATTGCAGGAAGTTCCTCGAGGACAGTCACAGAGTTTCCCAATTCTGGCTCCTTTCCTTATTGCACATTGCTCTCCAGCATCACACTATCAAAAACAACACAACATGTTAATTTACACCATGGAAAAAGTGAGATAAGTCACAGCTCATCTTGCCACATCATATAAGACTTCCACACACTGAAATGTGCCACAGAACTTTCCCCCAAAATGTATAAACATGAATGTTGTAGACATGCTGAAACACAGAGGTACAATTTCAGCATAAGAATAAATATAAGTAAATAACTGGGTACTCCTTGTCCCTCCCCACTTGGCCAGCTAAAGGCCCATTTCTCAGCTCCTTTTCCTGCCCACCAAAATGTGGGGGGTGAGACAAAGGTTCCTTTCTTTAGTCAGAAAAAAGTTATATACTGAGATGTTGATTCAGATTTATGGTCTCTCTCATCTCACAATCCCTTCCCTTTTTCCATAACCTCTTTCTGCTCCTTTTCAAGATTTCCTTCCCTAAACTCTCCAAAGATCACACATAAAATATTTAGTTAGCATTGAAAAGTCAAACTATTTTTTTAAATAATAAATTGTATTGGAAGAGTAGTGGGAAAAGGGTAGTATTGAGAAAGGTTCGATTAGCTAAAAAAAAAGAAAAGAAAAAAAAAAGAATTTCCCTGGACCAAAAACAAATAGGTTATCTACAGGAAATTCTCCCTTTCACAATTCTCCTCTCCGCTCCCCCTCCCCCATCCTTCCACCCCTATTAGGGGACTGTCCTTTCTTTCAAACAAATGAATCTTCTCATCACATTTGTATGGGGCTAAAGTGATCAGAGATCTTTTTCAGAAAACACTGAAGAAGACTGGGTGGTGGGAATGAAAGGAAATGCAAAAGGAACTTGATTCTGGAGCCTACCAGTTTGAGTCATTTAATAATTTAATGCAATCAAAAATTTACTCTGGGAGAGGAATATTAGGGCAGCCAACAGCACATAGGACCAGGGTGTGTTTCCTCCCAAACCCCAAGAAACCAAGTGTGCCTGCGTGGAGGCTGGGGCAATGGAGAGAAAATCCCCACCAGCTTACCTTGGGGACTTGGCCATATTTTTTCTCGTAGATCCGAATGCGTTTACTTTTCAGCTTCTTCAGGACTTCCTGCAGTGCTCCTATCTGCAACACACAGATTCTCAACTTTGGGTGGGTCGAGATGCGGCTGTCTGCCCCGGGAGCCTAGCCTAAATTAAAACCCTAGTTCCAAGGCGGCGTTTGCAGATACCTCCCCATGTGAACTCTAAAAAGGGGGCTTTACTCTGGGACCTGGTCAGGAAGAGAGCTAGGATTGCTCTTTTGAGAAATGATGGCTGGGACTCCCAAGCAAAGAACTTCAGAAACATCATCCAAAGCCTTGGATTCCTACCCCTCCTTCCCAAGAGTAGTTCGGGCGTACGGGACTTTTCCTATTCGGCTCAAGACGGGTTCTCTGTGCAGCCCAGTGTCCGCGATCTTATACTTAGGTGCCTAGAGTACTACCCATTGGTCTTCTCGTACTGGGGACCGGGCTTGCCAGTGGAGTAGAACATAGAGAGACCGTAGGGCAGAGTCAAGACAGGAAACCAAGAGAAGAAAACACTTACCAGTTCCTTCTCATGGGAAGTATCCTCCACAGTGGAGTAGATATCCAAGGCTCTAGGCTGCAGCCCGGAATCTTCCTGGCAGCTGGCCCCGAGCAGGAGCAGTAGCAAGGTTGCGCCCAGAAGGGGTAGCTGCCGCAAGCGGGAGCTCTCCATGGTGCTGAAGTCCTGTACACCTTGTGGACCCTCGGATTTTATACAAAATCTCAGACTGGAATGTGGGGGAGGGAGGCAGGAAGAGGAAGGGGGGCTGGGGCGGAGGGGCTGGGTCACCTGTCTGTCGGCAGCGCTTCTCCAACGCTTGACGTCAATGCCCCCCGGGTTCTAAGCAGCCCAGGAACCGGGGTTTTGCGCACAGCTGAAATGGGGCGGGGGAAAGGGCGGGCGGGGGGCGGGGGGGGGGGGAGGTGCGGGGGGCAGAAAAAGGACCCGCTGTCTCAGGGCTCCAGACAGAAATACTGCAAGTGAGCGCTGCACTCCCACTGGGGTAGGAGCCCGAAGCCAGAGGGCAGAGGATAAGGAAATGGAGAAAATCTTCAGGGCAAAGAACAGACACAAGTCTCCTTCACTTAGCAAAGGAACACTACAATATTCTCCAGCTACAACCCCCATACCTCCTAGCTTGTAGGGAAGGAAAAAAAGATGTTTTGTCATTCAGTCACCAAGGTTTATTGAGCACCTCATACAGTTAGCGTACTATACTAAACGCTCTGTTCCTGTGTTGAGGGATGACCGAGGCGGGGGGGGGGGTGAGGTGCGGGGGGGGGGGGGGGTAACAGTAAAGAAGTAAAAGAAGTGTCTCCTCCGCTCCATAGATAGGTGTGCTACTGAGGTGCGTGTAATACTGGATAAAATGCCGGTAAAAATGAACAGGAAAATAGACTTGCAATGTTCCTCTGGCAACCATACAACTCAATTTTTATCTGGTCTATGCAAGTTGTTCTGATTTTCCCTAGGGCAAGTCAGATTCTGAGAGAGATTTCTGGGTATTTCAGGTACCCAGACAGTAGTCTCGAAAGTGAAAGTGATGAAATTCCCATTTCCAGAAGTGTCCCCAAGGTACAGCATCCAGTAGGGAACGAGACTTGTAGGTAATTTGTGGGAAAGCTTGTATTAAAGGAAATAGGATTTGAGGAAAGTGTCAAAGGGCTCAGACTCAAGGATCCCGCCATCCACGCTGATAATCTTAGTCTTCCTAAAAGGAGTTCTCAGTCCTTCAATTATTCCCGTCTTTCTATTACTTCCCTTTTTTCAGTTACTCTGCTCCAGTCTTTGGCAGTTTTACCCCTACTTTTTCATATCATCAAATAGCAGTCTCCATTATTCTAGTCTTCCCTTTAAAACAAAAGCACAAGGACAGTTTCAGAAGTTACCATGAAACTAGACCCTAACTCTGCATCATACCGGCAAAAAATAAATACATAAATAAAAGTAAAATCTTTGACCATTGATAACAGAGACCTAGCTGACTTGGCATTTCAGAGATGGAGATTCAGCTTTTAGGAAGAATTAGTATGTAATATTTATATAGCACTCCATATGTCAAATATTTATCAGTTACTCAAATGTAACCCATGAAAGGATTTGAAAAAATGCCAACTATTCTCATAAATAGTACATGATATTATCACTGGTTTATTAAGAGCCATACGTTTTCTTGATTAGTTCAGTATGAAAAGGGGTCTAACACTCTCCCTACCCACACATAGAAACACTGCCTGTGAATTCTCCATAACAACAACAACAAAAGTAGCATTATTCTTTACTATCTAAAGCTGGCAAGGCTTCAACTATGGTTTTAGCAATAGACTATTTGCTGTTCAAGGACCTGTCCAGCTAAGTATGGAGCAGCTCATCATCAGAAATTTGGCCACTAAGTGACCAATTTTTTTGGCCACTAAGACCCATGAAAGAGATAAAAATGCAAAATTGCTTCAGTCCATCATAACCCCCGTTCCAATTCTGCAGTGATGGTGAGGGCCTGGAAGAAAGGGGACAGTGTACTAAGACTCAAATAGAGTTGTTAGCTCTAAATGCTTTATTTTAACTACTGATATTCTTAAAATGTAAAGTTTGTCCAATGATCAATTAGTTGGACTACTGGAGGAAGTGAATCATAGCTATTTTAATATTCTCAATATAAATGGAACTGGAAGATATAAAAAAGTTGTAGCTAAATGGAATGATGGCAAATATATTCTTCTCAGACAGGCAAATAAAGTTAGGAGTGTTAATTTCATCATGTGCCCAAAAGCAACAATAAACATAATTTCATCGAACACATGGTCAACTCACTTTGCAGTATTCTTCATGGGAATAAGCAGAGCTCAAACTAGGGTAGAATGACTGGGGCTTTGCCTCAAGGCGATGAAATTTAGAGGGTGCTGACAGTATTTGCAAGCTCTTCAGAAATATAGAATCAATTGAACTTAGAACCTAGTTGCTAAGAATATCTACTTAAAATAGGAAGTATCAGGTATTTTTCACCCTTCTCAGCAACTGCCCCCTAGGTAAGCTCCCCTTGGACAACTGCCTTACCCTTTGGTTTCTGCTTTTCTCTCCCACACCCCAACCGTGCAGCCTTTTGAGAATGTGTTTTGTATCACTTGCATTGGATGCAAAAAATTGTTTTTCCTGGTTCAGAACAAAAGTAAATTGACCACCATGATGATAATTGTAGTCTCTATACCAATTATCTGGTACAAAAAAAATTCAGAAAGAGAAACTCCAGTAAAATTTAAGCTTCTTGAGGGCAGGGACTATCTTAATTTTGCATTTGTATCCCCAACACCTATACAGTGCCTGAAACATAATAGGTGACTAGTAAATGGTTATTTTCTCATCTCAGTAAAATGTTTCTGAGAAAGGTCTATGTATGATTAAAGTATCCTTAATGAAAATGTGAAAGGGTAAAAAGGAGGTCTTTGCAAAATAGCAGAACTTATCATCATAATAACTTAGGTTGGCTGAGATACAGATAAGACAAGATCCTACTGCCTCTTGACTTGGCTTGTTGACAAAGCAAAATGCAGTTTTCTCAAACAAGCTCTCTCCAGTATATGTTAAGATTATAAGGGAGGCAAAGTGTTATAGCAAAAAAAGATGGATTTGGAGTAGGAAGAACTAGGTTTAATGTCATCTCTGCTAGTGACCTTGCAAGTGGCCATGAGCAAGTCATTTAACCTCTCTGGGCCTCAATTTCCCAATCTAGAAAATGAAGTGTTTGTACCAGGTGATGTCTTGGGTCCCCCTTCCAGTTCTAAATCTGTGATTCCATGATCCTATGAAGATTCCCCGACAGACGTGACCACGGAGAAAATTATTGCACAATCGACTGAGCATAATAAGTATCAAGCAAAGCATTTGTCACGTGGTCACAAAAGGTGACGACTGTCATAGAGGATGTCACAACTCATTTTCATAACCCCCAAACCCAGCCTTTCTCTAGCTTCTACCTTTTTATTGTGAGGGCCCCATCGTCCTTGCTTCAACCACGTTTGCCACCTCAGTGTCATCCTTGATTTTTTCCTTTTCCTTACATAACAACAATGCTACTTGCCACTACTGTGACTGTGTAAGGCCAATAACACCAGCACACAGGAGGGCTGCTAGCACAGGTTCTTTGATCTGCTTTTCTAAGGAGAGCAACTTTAAGGGGTTAACAATCTTACTTTAATTAAACATACATATATCATTCACTTAGTTCTGGGGGGAAAGCCAGTACCCTGAGCTTCAGAGCAAATATAAACAGAAATTACAAGCAGAAATTATAAACAGAGCAAAATGACACAAATCAACAGACAGGCTTCTATCTGCCTGACCAGAGCAATACATACATAGTTACCAAAGAGAGAAGCACCAACATCTGGTTTTCCAAAACTGAGGTGGCCCCTTAACAGCTACTCAGAGTCTCCATACCAACACTCTTACAATTTGTGAGCCCCCAAACAAAATGCTAACCTCAGAGTATTTATACACTTCTTCAGGGTCAGAGCACTTCACACCTCTTGAGGGTTTCACACCTCTCACAACCTAACTAGCTGAAGGGTGTGGGCCTTCCTAAGGCAAGACTCAACCAAAGGCACTTGATTGCCTTAGTGCTAAGAAGCACTCTAAAACAAAAGACAACAAAAAGTCCCACTTTGATTGCCCTTACACCTTACACTCCATATCCATTCATATGCCTCCACATCTCTTGTGTTTATCACCTTCTCTCCATATTCGTAGTTAATACTCTAATTCAGATCCTTGTCACCTGGACCATTATAATATCTTCCTGATTGATAGCTTTGCTTCTAGTCTGTCCCTGCTCCAATCCTTCCTCCACACAGCAAACAGTCATCTTTCAACTTATATGATCTGATATTCAGTGAAACAACACCAGGAAAACAATATACATAATTACTACAATGGAAATAACAAATAAATGGGAAAAAAATAAAACAAAATGAAATCATACTATATAATAAAATATATTAATTTATACAGAATATTTATATAATTATAATGTATCAATAATACATATATTTATAATATAATTATAACATGCAATATAATTTTGACAAAAAAGCTTGACCCTTAAAAAGAATTGAGAAAATTCATCTCTTTATCTTCATGGAAGAGGTGGAAGACCATGGATTTGAAATTTTGTGACACTATCAGATTCAGCTAACACATTGGTTGGTTTTGATTAACTGGGTTTTTTCTCTTTTTTAAATTCTGTGTTGCAAGGAAGAGCTTGATAGGTGGGGAGGAGGGATATATTCATAAATGAAAGATATCAACATAAATCAATACCAATAAAAGATTTTTAAACAATAATCTTTCTAAAGCATATGTCATCCTGTTAATCTCCTGCTCAAAAATATTCAGTAGCTCCCTACTGCATTTTGGATGAGTATATATTTTATTCAAGCCCTTTTATTCAAACTAGCATTTAAGGCTCTCCGCAATCTGGTTACAACCTACCTATTCAGACTTATTTCATACTATACACCTTTGCAGGCTCTACATTTCAGCCAAACTGGCTTCCTAACTATTCTCTAACCTCTACATTCCATCTCAGGACTTTTACACCATGTCTAAAACACATTCCCTTCTCACCTCCATCTATCACAATCTTGAACAAATACTACAGGTGAACAATGTCTTGGGCCCAGAATAGAAGATCAGGCTGTGTCACATTTGGGAAATTATATAGCACTTTCAAGTATATCAAGCTTCTTGCTGCTATGGGTGAATAAAAAGTCCACCTTTTTAGTAACAATATTAGATATGTCATTTCACTGTAAATCATGGACCACTATGATCTCATTAACTCATCAGCTCATATAGATTCAGTTATCATCTCTATTATCTCCTTCCCAGATCCATGCACCCAGCTTCGGTCTCTCTCCTGAAGTACAGTTCTGCCTCAGCAACTGCCTATTAAATATCCCCAGGTAGGTGTTTTGTAGGCATCTCAAACCTAATATGTCCAAAATTGAACTCATTATACTTCCACCACCACCACGCAGTCTACCTGGCTTCTATATTCTATTATAATTGATTTATAATTATAATTATAATATATATCTATATGCAATTATATAATTGCATTTTGTTTTATTTTGTTTTTTCCCATTTATTTGTTATTTCCATTGCAGTAATTGTGCATATTGTTTTCCTGGTGTTTTCTCATTAAGTATCAGATCATATAAGTTGAAAGATGACTGTTTGCTGTGTGGAGGAGGGATTGGAGCAGGGACAGACTAGAAGCAAAGTTATCAATTTCTTAATTCTTCTTAGTCTTAATTCTTAAGTCCTCTCAATTCCTTTATTTCTGTCCCAGGCACCACCACCTTCTAGTCTCCCAGGTTTGCAACCTCCAATTCATCCTCAAATCTTCAATCTCCCTCATCCTTAATAACCAATTAATTTTCCTGTCTTTTCGAATCTACCTCCATAGCATCTTTTGCATCCATCATCCATCCCCTTTTTTTTCACTCACACAGTCACTACCCTTATTAAAGCCTCCATCACCTTTTGCTAGACTATTGCAATAGTCTCTTACTGTGTTGTTCAGCCTGATCTTTTTCTATCCTCATTTTTGTCTTTGTGCCCACAGGGCTTGGTGCATGGCACAAACTTAAATGTTTGATGAACCCATCAATCAATCCATCAAAACTGGAAGTATCTCAAAAGATGGTGGAAAAATATAGATGTATATAACCTATAATACATCACTAACGATGATTTGCACACAGAAATTGGTATAAGGCATCAAGGATAGTAAAAGACACATGATGGTCATGTAGCAAGGGTTTGGGCCAACAGAAGGAGAGTCCAGCTTTTGAGGGAGCATCCATAAAACACTGAAAGAATCAGAGAAAGGCCCCTGACACATTGGGGAGATCTTCTATGGAGGATTTGTGGCAAGATATAGACAAGAACCACCAAGAATAAGGACCCTAACAGGAAGAGGTTTTGGCCTGCACTGTTGGAATAAGTAACCACATTGATCAGATCACAGACTTGTTGAAGTTGAAATAAATTGCAAAGGGCACATTGACACTTGCTGCAAAAATACATACCAAAGGCTCACTCAATAATGTTAAAAACATACACTGTGATTCATTCTCCAACTGTCCAACAATGGACCCATGAAAATGACTCTCTAATATTCTTGAGTGCAGCGATTAGAAATTACTTGGATAATCATTTAGTTCACTTACTGCCAAAGTATGACCACTTCTCTTAATTTACTTTTTTTATTTGTATTACAAATACCATTTGGGACCTTCTTCCACCTCTATCACCTTTCCTGGAAACAATTCAGAGCTTACCAATCATGTTGTGTTACCATTACTTTCTCATAACAACAACACATTAACCCAGGGGTGAACATAAATTATCCCTCATTGGTGAAGGTAGAACACAGGCTATATATAATAAGGCTCATAGTTTTAATAGCAGAAATGGACAAAGAAAGAAGGAAATAAGCATTCATTAGGCACCTACAATGTGCCAGGAGCTACACCAAGCACTTTACAAATATCACCTCTTTTGATCCTCACCACAACCCTGTGAGGTAGATGCTTTTATTATCCCCATTTTACAGATGAGGAAATAAGACAGAGGTGAATTAATTTGCCTAGGATCAAACAGCTAGTAATTGTCTAAGGTAACATTTGAACTCTGGTCTTCCTAAGTTCAGGGCCAGCCCTCTATCCAATGAGCCACATGGCTGTCCCTGCACAAAAATGAGTTTTAAGCTCCAGCACGTTTTTTTATTCTCATACCTCACTCCATAGTATGTTATCATACAAAACTCAAAATGGCATTGGCCTTTTGAGTTGTCATATCACATAAACGTCTGTCTATTTTGTTACCCATTATCACCCTGAGGTCTTCTTCAACCTTAAAACTTCCTGGGCTCCATTGACTTTTTAAATATTTGTATTTAAGATTGTTTCCCTTCTGTTTTATTAGATGACACTTTCTTACAAATTAAATATCACTCTGGTTTTTTTCTGTATATAGATCTAACCTTCAAGGGCACCAAATTCTTTATTTCTAATCCCAATCCCTCTCCAAATAAGATAAATACCCATTTCCATGGTCATTATCTTTTGTTTACTGTCTTCTTTACCCATATTGTTCCTTCTACAGGAATTAGAATTCTCTCCACTCTATTTAAAATCTTCATTCTCTATATAGAAGGGAATAAACTGCCTGTAAATGACACTTGCAGACTATGATAAATTGGGAGGTGTTATAAATACCCACAAAGGGAGAGAATACACATTCCACTTTAACTGCTTGTTGATTAAACATGTATCACCCAAGTGATCTATAGAAACATTTCAAAGGAGCAAAGCAGAAAAGGGAAAGGAGGAGTGTATTGGGCAATGTGAGAGGAGAGAAGGAACAAGAAAGGACAAGGACAGGAAAGAAGGAAGGAACAAGGGAAGGAAGGAAGGAGGGAAGAAAGATGGGAGGGAAAATATGGTGGAAGAGGGGAGGAGGGAAGGCAGAGAAGTGAAGGAAGAGTGAAAGGAAAAGAGGGAGGAAAAAGAAATGAAGGAGGGAGGGAAAGAGGAAAGGAGGGGAGGAAGGAGGAAAGGAAGGAAGAAAGGATGAATGGGAAAAGGAAGAAGGGAAGGAAGGGTGAAAGGAAGAAGGGAAGGAAGGGTGAAAGGAAGAAGGGAAAGGAGGAGGGATGGGAAGGAGGAAGGAAGCAATGAAGAAAAGAAGAAGGGAACTATAGATGGAAGGAATGAAGAGAAGGATGGAAGGAAGGATAGAAGGAAGGAAGGATGAAGGGAAGGAAGGAGGGAGGGAGGGAAGTAGGGAATGATGAAGGGAGGGAGGGAAGGAAAAAGGAAGTGAGGGAGAGAAGGAAGGAAGGAGAAAGATACAAAGAAAGAAATGAAGAGTTCACTCCCACCCTTCCACATTAACCCTGTCTTGTTTTTTAATAAAAGTTAAAAATACCTGATAAAATGACCACATCTGAAAAAAATATGCCATTCTGCACTAACAGCCATGCACACACACTATGCTATGAAAAGGGAGGCTTGTTTCATCATTTATTCTCTAGGACCATTATTGGTTTTTCAATTACTCAGAGTGATTGATGCTGATTTTTAAAAAGTAAATCTACTTTGAAATAGTACCCTCATCAGATGAACTCAGAGCACTTCAGAAGCACTCTCTAGTTGCATCATTACTGCCATTTTATCAAAGACATTGTACCACAGAGTTAAAGTTGCCATATGGCAAGTCACTGGAGTTCACTTCTACATCTCAATTCTATGAACTAGGATGTCCGATTTCCAGTCCAGTCAGCCCCTCTTCCAAAAATCTCTTTTCTCTTTAAACATATCTCAGTTGTGTAGAGATTTTTAGGACTATGTTCTTTGTTTTCCAACCCCAATTTGTGAGATTTGAGGGACTGAATAGTATCTGTCTAGAGGGATACATGGCTAATTATTTGGCCGGTGAAGATGAAAAGAAAAAAGATAGGGAGAAAAAAATCCAAGAGAGGGGAGAGGCGGAACTTGATAAAGGAGAATTTAAGGATTCGTCTTCATCATACATCAGGGAGATGGCACCAAAAGATGAAGAACAGTAGACACCAAAAGATGAAGGACAATAGACACCTGAAAAACTGTGTGGACCACACAGCTACACTATGGAGCTTGGTAGAGCCATACAGAATAACAGAAATCTAGAGAGGGATAAGAGGGGGAAACCACCCCTCCCCACCCCCAACTTTAGCCAACAGAGAATGTTGGGCAACGATAGGACTTATGGAAAGCCTCTAGGAGAGGAATCTCTCATGTATGGAATCATAGGACTTAGAAAAGAAAGTTGCTTAGGGGCTACCCAGTCCCTCATGCTATAGAAAAAGTAACTGAGGTTCAGAGAACAAAAATGACTTGCTTAAGGTCATACAGATGGGAAGTAAGAGAGGACTTCAAAACTAGATCCTACAGGTCCAATGTTCTCATCACTATGTCATCATGCCAGGACCATAAGTAACTCTAGGAATTTATATTTGATATTTCTGGAACAACTGGTCATTCATTCATTCATTTGATTTTCTCTTTCCTTTTTCTAGAACTTTCTTCTGTAATATTGCAAAATACATGATTGCAACTGCAGAGCCAGTTTCGTTGTTCTGGGAGAGTCAGCACGTAGTTTCCCAAGCTTCCTGGATGAGGGCATAGAAGCCAATAACATAAGAAAAGCCCAAGGCCTTCTGTGTCAGGTAGAGTCAAAACAAAATGGCTCTATTTGCAAAAGAGAAATGTTTCCTAAAAAGAGAACTTACTAGGCCATAAGGAAGAGCATCTCCCTGTTCGCCAAGTTCTACTTCACTCTTTAAATTTTTTGTTACAATTGAATTTAATGTGGGTAGAAAATGGATATATGATCCATTCAAGATAAGCTGAGCAAATAAAAACCTGACTTTGTCACCAGTAGCCAAAATATTTCTCTTGAATCCTATACCAGTCAACAAAATAATGTAGCTTTGAGGAGAGACAAAATACATTCTGTCACGATCTTAAGAGGCTGAGGCCTAAGGGGGAAAGTCTATTCTGTGGATATAAAAGAAATCAGCTATTCGTCCTTTTGTGTGTCTTTAAAAGGATCTCAGCTCTTGACATTTATCATGGTGTGCGTCAGCAGACGCTTATTCTAGTTCGAGTCTTAACAACAGATTCATCATGTTGACTTGGCTTGCCATTAAATCAGAGTGGACTGTTCGTGCCCTCTAATTCTAGATATATTGGCCCCTGAACTTCCATCAAGCTATCTCAAGAAAGTCAGTCTAGTAAAAGACTCAGAGATAGATTCCTTAAGCTCCTCAGATATTCCTTTTCAAAGCAAACCCATCTGAAGAGGAAACGCTTCATCATCATTCCCAATGTCTATCATGCTAAGAGGTTAATCTGTAGTCTGATCCCCAATTCTCTTTTTGCAGATAAGATGATTGAGGCACAGAGAAAGTTAATGACCTGCCCAAAGTAATATAGCAAAAAAACACCCCATCACTTGACTATCAAGGCAGAAATTGGTGAGTGTCTTAGTGCAGGAAAGAAGGCAGTTTTTTTGAAAACCCAGCTCTATAAGTGGAGCTGTGGCTATTTCTTTCCCTCTACAAGGGAGAGGACTTATCAGTCAGTCAGACTGTCTCCTTGGAGGGTGGCTTTAGGGTTCAGGGTGAGTCCTTCTTCCATTCACACCTGTGCAGCTGAGGAGGTGAACACTTTCCTCTTTGCAATTTTCAAAGAAGAATGTCGCTACCCAGTGTCACCCAGATTTGTCATGGGTCTAAGATGGATAAACTAAATTGTCAATCAACTAAACTGCCCCCATGGAATTTCCAATCTAGCAGAGGAGATGAGATATAGAATCAGAGAATTTTAGATCTGAAAGGTCCTTAAAGATACTTAGATCCAACCCCTTCATATTTCAGATGAGGAAACTGAGGCATAAAGAAGTGATTCGCTCATATCACACAGTTCAATTCCATTTAAATTCAATATGCCTATATTTATTAGTGGCCTACTATATATGGGACACTAGGGTTATAAAGATAGATAAGACATAGACTGTATGTGTTCAGGTCTGTCTCAAAGATAAAAGATACTCTAATATATAAATAACTGAACCAAAAGATTTCAGAAAACATTAACCTTTTTAGTTTACCTACAGCATGTCTCAGAGCCTGAAAACAGGCTTAGGAGAATAAAGAATTAAATCAGAAATTCAGACTATGAATAAATTTAATGACACTTTTGCTCTCTGTGTTGCCATGAGGCTTGTTTAGAGCTAATGGTCATCTGTACAAAGGCTGCCACATTGGTACTTCAAATTCAATTTCTCCAAACTGGACTTATCATTAGTATGATATAACCTATAGCAAGGGCAAGGCAGGTGCTTCATTTGGTTCAAGCACACAAAAATGAGAGCAGAAAATGTGTTTTAAAATGCTATGTCCCAAGCATGCCATACCATTTAGGGTTGTGGGAGTGGATTTTATATTCTTGCTTCAAGTACAAAATTAGCTGGTTATGGTGCTGTTCATTATCTTCCCAAGAAAGCCTGCTCCTCCTTCAAATATCCTTATTTCTGTTGAGGGCACCACCATCCTCCCAGTCATCCAAGTTTGCGGCTGTGGGAAATCACTATAGGAGGTTGTTCCTTCTGCATAAAAGCCAAGTTGCTAAACCAGATGTAGGTGCTTACACGGCAGCTGGAAAGTATAAAGAAAATAAGGGGAGGGGATGCCAAAATGTGGGGAATGGGAGAATCGGGAATAGGGAATAAAAAGCTGTGTATTTGTCTCAACAGGTGTGCCTACTTGTTGGACACCTGCTTATGCAAGAATGTAAATAAAAGTCCTTCCTGATTCACCAGCGGCTTTGTGGAGTTCTTGGTAAAACACTTGTTTCTCACAGTGGCCTCAGAGGTATTCTTGGCTATTTATTACTGCTCCATCACCCCTATGTCCTACCAGTTGTTATGTCCTCTCAATTCTACCTCCAAATCTCTCATATTCATTCCATTCTTTCCACTGACATCACTAACACTAGTCCCCTCACTTCTAGGATAAAATCACTAGGCACCAGGACCCTCCCCTCCAAGACTAGAGTTTCTAACTCCAGGCCCTTACTTCAAGGACCCAAGTAAGATCCAAAGACTCAACTACAACACTTCTTGCTTCCAGGACCACAAGTAAATGATTGACCACTAATAACAGGTCCAAGATCCCTCCTTCTTTAAGGCTTGAAAGAGATTGATGACATTTACACAACTCTTAAGAGTGGCAGCCACTGTAAGAAGGTATTATATCCTTAACTTATGGCTACTAAACTCCATCCTCTCATATTCCATGGGACCCACCTCTCAACTCTGCCTTCCCCTTCACTTTTGCTCTCCGGAACCCCTAGTCAATTGTGAACAAATATCCCTTTACCTTAGAAATCTTCCTCTCATATTCCTTTCATGTTCTGGCATTCATGGAGGGACATGAGTCACACCACAAGACATTGAATTCTAGGCAATCCTTTCCTACACTGATTGGAACTTCTCTCATAGCCTTGACATACTAGTCCCAAAGAAGGCATATTTCTTTCTCTACATAGCTACTTCTAGACCCTTTCTCTGTTGCCATCACTCCATAGTCTCTCTTCTAATGAGGTTCACCCTATCCAGATCATCAGCCTCAAGGTCATCTTCCTTACTCTCTCAAGGAATTCACTTCTTGGCTCATAATCTTTCTCTTCATCCCAAATCTCCCACATTTACATGAGGAGACTTTGACATATATGTTGATTTTTCCTCAAATACTTTAAATTTCCACTTAATCAACCTCCTTAACTACCATGTCCAACACTTTTACTCTACCTCAGTCCTACACAGGGACTGTCATACCCAAAATTGCCCACAATGCATAACTTATGATAAAGAATTCCAGATTTCCTCTATCTAACCATTACATCTCTCCCCATGCCTCACTTTTCCTAAACCTATTCTTTGTCTCCAACATGACCTCTTTTCCCTCTACCCTTCAGTGCTCATCCAGGATCTCACCCCTACACAGGCTTTACTTTGCGCCTTGCTCCATCTTGACCCTATAAATAACCAGCTCAGCCTTACATTGTCCTATACACTTGAATCCCTTGCCCTGTATCCTATCATTTGGCATGTCTTGCCAAATCAAAGCCTGAATTTACCCCACTATCTGCTTCTTCTCTTATTCAACTACTAGTGAACACCCCTGAAGGAAGTCACTGAAACATCCTGACTAGAGCCATTCACTACAAATTTATGCCATCTAATCTCAACCTGGCCCCCATTGCCACAAGGCAATTTTATTCTTCCATATTGTATTTCCTATAGCTATTCTTTC
This sequence comes from Trichosurus vulpecula, assembly GCF_011100635.1. Taxonomy (NCBI): domain Eukaryota; kingdom Metazoa; phylum Chordata; class Mammalia; order Diprotodontia; family Phalangeridae; genus Trichosurus; species Trichosurus vulpecula. Next base: position 446,563,117 of record NC_050573.1, read on the forward strand.
AACCCCTCTTTTCTCTCTCTAAGACTCCCAAAATATCCTCTCCCTCCACCCTTTAAGCAGAGAACTTTATTATTTTACTGAGAAAATAGAAGTCATTTGTTATAATCTTCCTCTCCTTCCTTACTCTGCATCTTGAATCCCTTTCATACCAGCCTCATTCTCTCCTCCTTTACTTTGGCCTCTGATTAAAGATGTTCTGTCTCTATTTGTACTCAAGTCTGTACCTTCTCATCTCCTCTGGCAGATTTTCTCCACAATCATCCCCTCTGTCTACTCTCCAATCTCTCTCCATCTTCCCCATCCTTAAAAACCTTCACTGTACTTTACCAGTCATCAAGCCTATATCTTTTCCTCCTTTAACATCCAAACTCCTAGAAAAAAAGTTGTCTACACTCATTGCCTTCCCTCCTCCTAACTTACTTTTCAAACACTTTGAATCTGCTTTCCAATCTCATGAAAATGAAATTGCTCTCTCCCGTGCTACCAATAGTCTCTTTTCTTCCTCTTAATTTTTGTTATCATTTGTTTTAATCTCACCTTTATTTCCAAATAACCTTTCCTACATTCCCTACCCACTGCTCTATTCTTTGTACTAGAAAATATAAAAGAAAGAAAAGTAAGAAAAGAGAAGGTAATAAAATAGAAAAAGAAAAGAAAAGGAATCAGTTCAGCAAAACCAAGCAACACATTAACAGTATAACAACATGGGAAATGTTTTCTTTTTCAGGTGAGTAGGTAAATTCATTAATTCTACTATAACAGAAACTATCACTAGTTGAATAATATCTTTCAATAACCTTGAATAAACTTTTTCTGCTTTCTCCCCAAAGACATAATTTTCCTGCTGTGAACCACCGATGCATGTATGCTAAGGCTAATAAAATGAGAGCCTGGGCATTAATCCTCCACACACAACTTTTGGAGGAGAGCTGAGACAGGAACCAAACCTAATATAATAAGGGCATTGGCCAATAAAGGCTCAGTCCTTAGAGCATGTGTAATACTGAGCTCCAACTGTATGTATACAAAAGTTTCAAATGGATAAACTCTTCTCTTCCCCGTGGCTATCAAGGCAAGAAATGCTACAGATCTCCAGGTGAGAGAACACAGGGTACCTCTGTTTCGTTTCAATCAGTCAATATTTATTTAACAGAGTCTAACAGTTTAAACATTTAGCACAGTGCCTGGCACGTAATAGGTGTCTACCTTCTTGTGTGCTAGGCACCATGCTAAGGACTGGGAACACAAAAAGAGACAAAAGAGAATCCTTGCTCCCAAGGAGCTTACAATCTAGTAGAGGAGACAACATGCAAACAAATATATAAAAACGAGCTATATGCAGTAGAGAGATTAAAGGGAGAATGTTTTGTAATGACCATTCTAACCTTGAATTCACTTTCCCCAGGGCTCAAGTGAAGGTATAGAAAGGGAAGTATTCCCCAACTGAAGGAGAGGGCGCAGGGTTGTTTTTGTACTTTAGGCCCAGTTATACCTTCTTAGTAAATATCTGTTTCTAAAAGCTAATTGAAGTTAATTGGTTAATTGATATTGAGGAGGTGTTAACTGATCAACTGATACTGTGAGGAACACAATGGATGGGGGAGTATGTGACTTGAGGCAGTATTAGAAAACCCACAAACCTTCAGGCTTATTCCAAGAACCCCGAGAGAAGTGACAGCTTCACTTTCGGGACACAATTTGCTAGTTTGAGTGTGGGTTGGAAGAGTAAGCCCAGAGCTGTGCTACACTAAGTTTTTAAGTGATTTCCCCAAGGCTCCAGCGTAGAGGGTTGTAAAGAGCAAGAAACAAGAAGAAAAGAACCTGATTTCTCTCTCTTAAAAAGGGAGTCTCTGCAAGGACTAAAGCCAGTCTGCATGCCTGAGCCAAGGGCTAGGAGAGCAGATGAGGACCCTAGCACCCCTTGCCTGGGCCCCGTATTGACATCTGCTCTTATCCTAAGAAAAATGTTCTTGGGTTGGGTTAAGGGACAATACTCATAGAACCAGAGATCCCCAAGGGAAGTAGGGCAGGGAGAAGAAGATAGAATAATATTTAACCTTTTAACTGACAACAAACAAGGAGATGTTCTGTATTGACACAAAATATACACATGACTGACTGGAAAGAGATGGAAACCTCAGGATCTACAACTCTGAACCTTTTAATGTCTTTTGCTCAAATGCAAATGTCATTTTCTGGCCTTACATTGTACTTCAAGCCCATTGAGCTCAAAATAAAAGCATTCTTAATTTTCAATGCAGCCTCTAGCAATGTAGCCTCTACAGCAGGGGGTTTAGAAAGAGCTATATTTGTCCATAGCAGCTGACAGATATTCGAGTATACCATTTGTCTTACTGTACCTACCAGAGTTAAAAGAACTATAAAGTAAACTACCAAACTTAAGAGACTTTCCTTATCTGTAGCAAATAGAACAAAAGTATAATTCTCATCTATGTATGTGTGTATATATGCATATACATACATATGCACAAAGTATCCCAAAAGTCTTAGTGCAGTTTTAAGATATTCATGCATATGTATGTATGCATGCATATATATGCATTATGTATATATATATATATATATATATATATATATATATATATATATACAGAGAGAGAGAGAGAGAGAGAAAGAGAGAGAGAGAGAGAGATACGTAAGTGTATTGAGCACGGTGTCTGGCATATAGTAAATGCTTAATAAATGCTTGTTGACTGACTGACTTTGGAGTCAAAGGACCTGGGCTCAAATCCCCCTTCTAATCCTTACCACCTCTGTGGCCTTAAACAAGTCCTTTAACCTCCCCAAGCCTCAGTTTCCCCTTTGGACTACATGGTATCCGGGTTCCTTTCCCGGTTGAAATCTATGATACACATGTAACATTTACTGTCTTACAAAGTACCTCCTTCATGACAACCCTTTGGAGAATGTAATGTTAGCATCATTATCTTCATTTTACAGATGGGGAAATGGAGGCTCAGCAAGACTGAATGGCTTGCCTGAGTCACACAGGATGTAAGTGCCAAATCCAAGACTCAAACTACAATCCTCTTGACTCCTAGTCTACTGCTCTTTCCACCACTTCCTGACTGTCTCCTAATAAGATAGGAAGAACTTGCAAGTAACCTCTTAAATATCACAGTGATTTTTAAGAATCAGTAATAAATATTCTTAAAGTATTGAAAGAACATTGTTTTTTAAGAGAGAGAGAGAGAGAGCATGTCAAGAGAAACTTTGGTAAGATCTAGCAGAGTTCTATATAAAGATCTAAATATACTGTGTTTCTAAGGAAGAACAACAGAAGAAAAAACTATGCACAGACACTCAGAAACACAGAGACAGCAAGTCAAAATGAGAATAATCAGAGAGACAAATATATAATAGAAAAGAGGAACATTGGGTAGTGATACTGTTAAGAGATGACATTTTCACTGTAGGCAAAACTTCATAAGGTCAATTATCTGATCCATAGATTTGAGGCTGGAGTAATATACAGATATGAAGGGAAGCCCTCTGGTAATTTTACAGGCTCCACAGAGTTTGATTTGTTTCCACTAGAGAATCAGATGGAAGATTTTCTTTTCTACAAGGCTGCAGGGAGAATATCATTGAACCTTAGAAACCTAGATTATGGCAGACCTATTACTGCTCGTTAAACATTGTGCCCCTTCTTTTAAAAGGCTGCCTGAGAAGAGACCATTTTGCTAATGAGACCAAGGTTGCAGGTCCAGTTCTCATATAAAGTTGCTGTCTCTGTTCTGTTCTTTTCTGCTCTGTGGGCACAGACAGTCTGCACCTTTAACCCAAACCATCATTCTCAAAAAATCTTTCCATTAAAAGGGAAGCTGGAAAGGAAGTGTGGGAAGATCAGCCAACAAAAAGCCATCAATGCTTCTGATGAGTAAGTAGGGACCATGGCGTGCCTTTTTTTTTTTTAATCCATCCACGATTTCTAGCCCTGTGTCTTGGGTACAGTAGGTACTCAATTAACATCGGTTGGTTAGATTTGTTTTCTGATCTTTGTCTTAATATATGAACAAAAACCTCTGATTCCTTGTTATATATCCCATTTCCCCTAAAGCTTCAGTGGCCTCACTCTTCTGAAATTCACACCTCAGGACAAACAAGGAGTCGCAGCTCCCTATTAACTTCAGCTTTCGTGATACAGCTGCTTCTCATTAAAGAAGCATCAGAGGGAAGACAAAGAGGGCAAAACAAAAATAAGATGTTTACCCCTGGGACAAGAGGCAGGAATAACACCCTCTGCCATATAGGAAGGGAGACAGAGCCCCCAGCACCTCATCTCAAAGGGTAGGGGAAGGAGCTCACCTCTGTGAGCTTTTGCTCAAATCTAATAAGCTTTTATTTTTAAGCACATAACTTTGTGCCAGACATCATATCAGGCACATAAAGGCAAAAAAAATAAAAATGGTCTATTCTCAAGAAGCTCCAATTCTACTGAGAGATATAACATGCAAGTCGATAAGTATATATGTGGTTATTTGAGGAAGAAAAGAATACCTTTTGCCAGCTATATGCTGGGGAGTTTATGGAAAGGAGATATAGAAAGGCTTAGTATAGAAGATCGCCTATAAAAGTCTCCCAGAGAAGGTCAAAGTCTCTAGGGGCAGAGGAGTGAACTCCAGCCATGGAAGAAAGTACGGGTAAAGGAACAGAGTGGGGAGATAGATGATTGAGTTCTGAAGGGGAAAGTAATCCAGTTTGGCTGGAACATGCCATGTATGAAGGGAAGTAATGTGACATTAGTCTGGGAAGCAGACTACAGCCAGATTGTAAAGGAGTTTAAATGCAAAGCTGAGAGATTTGTATTGTATTGTTGGGTCAATAGGGAACCACTGAAGCTTCTCACTCAAGGAATTGGCATAGTATTTCACCAGCTGGGTGTGGAGGATAGACTGAAGAAAGAAGAGACTAGGTGCAATTAGACAGCTGTTGCAATAGGCCATGAAAGAGATGATGAAAACCAGAACTAATATGTTGGCCATATGAATAGAGATAATAGGATGGATGTGAAATATGTGGTGGAGGTATAATTAACAAAGCAAAGCAACTGATGATGAAGGAAGAGTCCAAGATGACTCTGAGGTCATTAATGTGAGTGATTGAAAGGATCCATCAACGGAAACAGGAAATAGGAATGTCAGAGAGGAAGGTAAATTTCAGGGGAAAGAAAGTGAGTTCTGTTTTGGATATGTTAAGTTTGAGATGCTTACAGGATATACAAATGGACACACCCAATAGCTAGTCAATAAACATTTATTACGAATTTACTATATGTAAGGCTATGTGCTCAGCACTGGGGATGAAAAGAAAGGCAAAAGACAGTCCCTACCCTTGAAGCTCACAGTCTAATGGAGAAGAAAACAAACTACAGGAAGTTTGTGATGTAGGGCTGGAGCTTAGGAGAGAAATTGAGACTAGATATATAGATCTGGGAAACCACTGAAGGTAATGAGATCACTGAAGAAGAGTGTGAGAAGGGAAGAGAAGAGAGCCCAGAACAGAGCCTTGAGATGTGGATGTGGTTAGGGAGCAGGGAATAGAAGAAGATCCAGCAAAGGAGACTGAGGAGCAAAGACAGGTAGGAGCATAGAGAATGGGAAGCATATCCAGGAAAGTGGAGTAATCAACAGTATCACCTGCTACAAAAAGGCCAAGAAGAGTAAAGCCATTGGATTGTTGATTATATTATTGGTAACCTTGGAAGGAGCAGTTTCAGTTGATAGTTGACATCAAAATGCTAGGTTTCAAAAGTTTGAAAAGAGGGAAGAGCACAATTGGGAGGGAAAGGACAAATAAAATTTTTGTTCTTTTTCAGGATGGGGAAACCTGGATATATTAGCAAGAAATAGGGACGGAGCCAGCAGATAGGAAGAAACTAAAGATTTAGTAGGGGGAATAGTTAATTGTGGAAGGGGCCAACTTCTGGAGAAGTTGGGAGGCAATGGATCAAGAGCATAAATAAAAAAGGTGGATCTTGGAAAAGAGAAGGGCCAATTTCTTCATCAGGGACTGGACCAAAAGGAGAGGGAATGATGGCCTCTATTTTCACAATAAAGTAGGAAGTGATCCTCTACTAAGAAGATAATAAAAGAGCTGGGAGCAGAAAAAGAGAGGTTTTAGACCATTGCTGTGGAGAGTATGATAGAGAATTAAGTAAGAATAAAAGAACTGCTATTGTAACAGTAAGAGATTGGTTGAGATTAGTTAATGAATTTTCAGTAGATTCAGTCAATAAGGTGGCATTCAATGGCATTCAGCAGGACCTGAGTAGGAGGAGAGAATGTGGATGGTGAGAGTCACCCAAAATTAAGGTTGAGTAAGGCGTAAGTGATAATAGACAAGGGATGTTACGTTTGAACTAGTTAACTATTTTTAAGTGTGCATAAATGGTAAAAACTAACTATAAAGTAATGTGACTGATTTTTTTTAACAAACATAGCATAATTTATCCATTCAAGTAAGCAAGATTGTCACCATGAAACACTGTACATGGATCCCATTGTTGCTGTCACTGATACAGACATTTTTGAGCTCCTCTTCTGAAATTGTTTTCAGAGCCTATGACACATTCTTTTAAATATATTATTAATAGTACTTCTCATTTACAGAGCATAGGAGGGTTAGCAAAGCACCTTTTTCACAATGCCTCTACCTTACAAATGAAAAATGTCCTTACCTTACAGATGAAGTCTCAGAGTAGACATTTAGAAGTGACTTCTTCAGAATCACAGAGCTAGTAAGGGTTAGTCAGTTGAAAAAGCATTTGAGGCAGCTGGTGAGGGAGGGAGGGAGGAAGGAAGGAAGGAAGGAAGGAAGGAAGGAAGGAAGGAAGGAAGGAAGGAAAGAAGGAAGGAAGGAAGGAAGGAAGGAAGGAAGGAAGGAAGGAAGGAAGGAAGGAAGGAAGGAAGGAAGGAAGGAAGGAAGGAAGGAAGGAAGAAAAATACTATATGCTAAGCCCTTTACAAATATTATCTCATTTGATCCTTACAACAACCCTGGGAAGTAGTTGCTGTAATTATCCCTATTTTACAGTTGAGGAAAACTGAGGCAGACATAGATTAAGTGACTTGCCCAGGGTCACACAGCTAGTGTGATTAGTGTCTGAGACCAGATCCTGACTCTAAGCCCATTGCCTTCTTCACCATATTACCTAGAAATCAATACTGGAACACAATTTGGAGACTACTGACTATTAGACTACTTTTCCTTCTGGGATTACTTGTGCTGGTTAACTGAGTTAACAAAGCCCTGGTTCTATATCTACATGAGTCAGTTAGTTTTGCCCTATCCCTAGGCTACAGCCCATATGATTAACTCTGGCCATATCCTCTGCTTATAAGTGGCAATATATGAGCCAATCAGCAAAAATGGACATCACACTTGGAGAAGAAAACTCAGAATCAGGATGACAAGTCTGTATCAGACTTTTGGATGGCTTCTGATACAAATCTGTCCCCTCTCTCATAATTTATTATAATCTCAACATGACAGTTGTGGCAAACATTGCCTTTGGCTTGTTCCCTTCCTTCCTCTCTCCCTCCCTCCCTCCCTTCCTTCCTCACCAGCTGCCTCAATGCTTAAATAAATGTTTTTCAACTGACTAACCCTTACTAGCTCTGTGACTCTGAACACAACAGTTGCTAGACTTTCTGCCGAGGGACTTCAAAGCATTTCAAAAAGGCTTTTTCGGTCTCATACTTAGGTTTCTCCTATATTACAGGCTTTGTCGCCTAAGAAAGCCATTTAATCATGGACAAGACTAAAAGTCCATCTTCCCCACCCTCCTCACACTGCACACACATATACTAAGAGCAAATATGGTACACACTCATAGAGCACTTGATGGGTTGGTTTCTCTTGAAGAAAAGTCTTTTCCCAAGGTAACTTGAAGCACACTGAAGAGTTCAAAAGAGTGAGACACAAACAAGTTCATGTTTTTTGCCCTTTTCATAGTTTAACTATATTTGTAAGTTCTTCTTTCCAGTTGTCAGTCCCTTAAGGACAGGGATCATAGAGATACAGATTTAGATTTGGAAATGACCTTACAGGTCATCTGGTCCAACCCCTCATTTTTCAGTTGAGGAAACTAAGGCCCAGAGAGGTTCAACAGCTGGCAAGTGTCAAAGGCAGGATTTGAACACAGGTCTGCCAGGCTCCAAGTCCCTAATCTTTATCCACTGAAACATATTATCTCTCAACAGGGACACTGTCTTAGGCATTTTTTGTTTTTGTATCTCCTCCAGTGCTTAGCACAATCCATCACAGTAGCAAGTCTTAAGAAATAATTGTTGACATGACTAATATGGAAATATTTTGCATGACTGCACATGTATAGCCTATATCAAATTGCTTGCCTTCTCAATGAGCGGGGAGGAGATGGAAGGTCGGAGAGAATTTGGAACTCAAAATTTTCAAAAACAAATGTTAAAAATTGTTTTTACATGAAATTGGAGAAGATAAAAGATTTTTTTAAAAAAGAAATGGTTATTGGTTGCCTAACTGAATGGGTGAATGAAGCCTGTTGCTACTGTATTCTGCTACTTGCCTTTGAAGTGGCTGAGTCAAGTCAACAAGCATTTATTAAGTGTCTGTACCAAGCACTATGCTAAGAATTGGGGATAGAAAGAAAAGCGGGAAAAAGTAGTCCCTGCTCCCAAGAAACTCAGTTTAACATGCAAACAATTACGTACAAAATCTCTCTTTCTGTCTCTCTCCCTCGCTCCCTCCCTCTCTCTCTCCCTCTCCCTCCCCCTGGTCTCTCTTTCTCTCTCCCTCTTCCTCTCCCTCCCTCTCTCTCTCCTCCCAAATAAATAGATATATGGAGATTATATATAAATGTACATATGGTAAATCAGTAAAGGGAATCAGTAGAGGGAAAGCAATAGCATTAAGGAGGATCAGGAGAGGCTTCTGACTTTAGCTGAAACTTGAAGGGGAAGATGAGGCGGGAGAAAGTTCCAGGCATGGGACAGCCAGTGAAAATGCATTGTCAGCAGATTCCTTGAGCAAGGAATTGCAAAGGAGCCAGTAGATGAAAGCAATAACTCAAAACAAATTCTTTAGAATTAGGTTCCTCACACCAAAGATATTGTCAAACCAAAGTTCTAGGTCATCTTAGTCCTGGATCTCCATCCCTGTCTAAATTCACCAAGTTAGTACTAAGGGAAGGCTTTAAAAATCTAACCCAGGACATGTGCTATGGATAGAGTGGGTTATCAACTGAGTTAACAGTTGTGGCACCATGGGATGAATGATACAAAATCCAAGCACTGGACTTTCACTGTAGTAACTGGTTTTGTCATAAGAAATTAAAAACATGGGTTTTGATGTCTCTAGAATAAAATCTCTAAGAAGTTTCTAGGAGGCAGAATAACATAGTGAAAGGAACATAAGACTGGGAGTCAGAAAACCTGGGTTCAAGATCTGGCAGTGCCATTTATTTATTCTATGACCTTAAGTAATTCATTCCATCTCCTTCAGCTCAGTTTTCTCATCTGCAAAATGAGAAAAGTAGACTAGGAATTTTCGAAGACCTCTTCTGACTTTAAAGTCCCACCAATCTACACAGATCAGGCAGACTGAGCTGAAAGTGGGTGGTGTTAATATCCATATATCATATCTCAAAGACTTTGCAACAATTAAGCATTAGGACTTCAAAGCAAGTGGTTTTTAATAAGCTTCTATTTCACAGTTTCTGTCTACCAGGAACATTTTACCCCTAGGATCAAATAAATGTCACAGAAATAAAACAAAACTTTGAAGAAATACATATTTAGAAGAGAGAAAGTCTTTTGATGAAGCATTAACAACAATCATCATAATTATATAACAAGTAATGTTTTGAACTGGAAGATTACTTTATGAGAAACTCATTATCTTATTTGATCCTCAGTATAACCTTTTACTGCAGATACAATTAGTATCTCCATTTTATGGATGAAGAAACTTAAGTTTTAGAGTGGTTCTAAGGCTATTCAAAGGTGGAACTGAACTCAAACTCAGGTCTTTTGAATTTTTTCAAAGTTCCTTCCACTATACCAGGCTGCCTGCCACAAATTTTGTTTCTACCCATACCCATATTCTGAAAACACTTTTTCTGTCTTTAACCACACCATTGAGACATGTTGTACTCTTCTCCTTCCTGAATCTAATATGATATTTATTCTTTCCTCACCTACTTGAGTGGTGGACTAGGAGGGCCAAGTGTTGTTTGAACATGGAGATACAGCATGAAGATGGCTGGAGAATGTGAGGCTAGAAACAGTAAAGACTCACCAATCCGAAGCCAAAAGATAAAGAGGTGTTCAGTGAAGGGCCAGTCTAGAGGTAGAAGCTAAAAGCACAGGATCATGATGTAAAGATGACCAAGGGACAGTACTGAGGGGAGGTCAGTTCTGGCTAGAAATAGTGAGGGATCAGCAAAAAGTTAGGGTAGCTCAAAATAGTGAGTTGATGCATTGGCCAAAGGAGAGGCTCACATCTACGCACTCTTCCAACTTCCCCATAGGGTAAAGAAATCTCAGGGACTTTATGAAGCAAATTAGCCTATTTGCATTAGAGAAAGGAGCAATTTTGATCGCAGCTAGAATGAAGAAGAGAAATCACAGACCCTTCCTTCTCCCTAGAACCTTACTAAATGATACCCCAGAGTAATTTTCCTGGATCCAATGTTAATAACCAAAGGAAATTATAGGAATTGAAAGGAATTTTATCACCCTGATCAAATAGAAGGAAATATTAAAGAGAATTGAAGCTCACAGTTCCAAAGAGAGATGACCTCAATATTTCTGCTGACTGGTTTAGTTGCAGCTGTGAGTCTGACTCAGAAAAGAGCTCAATTAACCCTGAGGCTATGGGCTAGGGGCACAAAAAAGAGCTGTGACTTCTCCCTTGCAGGGAAATGAGCACTAGCAGCTATAATTCATTAGACAAACAAGCATATTGGAGCACCTTAGCAGAGCACTAATGGAAAAGAGACAGGTAGACAACATGACCAACTAGCTCACAATTTAGAAGAGAAAAAGGCTCAGAAATGACATCAATAACTATGTGGGAAAATTACTTTGGAGGGAGCTAAGACAGTGGAGGAGAGGGACTATTCTAGCCCAGCTCTCCCAGCATTCTCTTCCAAACAACTAAAATAATACATCAAATTCTGGAGTAGCATTACCAACAGAAGGTCAGGATAAGGCATTTTTCCAGCCCAGGTCAATTTAAGAGGTTGGATGGAGAAGCCTGTGGCACTGGAGTGGGTGCTGGCCAGGATTTACAGCAACAACACCAGCTGTGGACTTTGAAGGTAGTGGTGGCAAGAGCAGTAGGGGCAATACTAGAATCTCTTACCACCCAGAGATGGAAAGGAGATTGGACACTTGGTCAGAAAGAGATTACAGGGGACCTGGTGTGGGCACTGGACATAGGATTGAGTGCCATTTGGCAATTCTACTGCCCATTACCCAGTTCTGGTTTGCAGTTCCAAGGCAAAGAAAAGCACTTGTAGTTACAAGGGAGCAAGGGCCTGTAACAGCAAGCACCCTGGCACACCCAGTATGGCCTGCTAGCACAGGTTCTTTGATCTGCTTTTCTTAAAGGAAAGGCAGTTTTAAATCTTACTTTAATTACATTCACTAGTTTCACTAGTTCAGGGGAAAGGTCAGCACCCTGAACGTGGAGAAAATACAAGCAGAGAAATTAGCACAAAGATCAACAGACAGGGCTCTAACTGTCTGATGAAAGTAATACAAGCACCTACATACACCACTGGATGGGGGGAGCATCAAACAACTGAGTAGTCAGAGGGCTCTGAACAAATGGCTACTCAGTCACATCAATCACGGAATCAAAAGGTCCTTCTCATAAGTGAACCCCCAAAGAAAATACCAACCTCAGAATATATATATATACTTCTCAGAGCCAGAAGGCATCACAACCCTCATGACTCAGTGCCTAATTAGTTTAGTACCAAAAGGTATGAAAGCCTTCCTGAAAGTAAGCCTCCCCGTAAGCAAGCTTCCCTTTAGGCAAGTACCTCCCTCAATGGGCTCTATGTGACTCAGGATGTAACACATCTGTGATTGAACACGTGTGGTCATATGGGCCTATTAATGGACAAGGAAGATCTCCCTATTCCATTAACATTACAGAACCTCACCCCACCCCCCGACACACACATAGGTGAGCAGAACCCAAATCTAACATAAAGTTCAAAGTCAAGAAATAGGCTGAAAAAAATGAGCAAACAACAAAAAAAGAACCTAACCATAAAAATCTTCTATGATGACAGGGAAACTCAAGACAAAAACTCAGAAGAAGACAACAACATGAAAATATCTGTAAGCAAAGCTTCAAAGAAAAATGCAGATTGGTCCCAAGTCCAACAAGAATTATGAGAGGTAAAGAGGTGGGGAAAAGATTTTAAAAATCAAATAGGAACAGTAGAGGGAAAAATTGGAAAAATAAATTAAAACAATACAAAAAATTATGAAAAGAGAATTAGCAAGTTGGTAAAAAGAAGCACAAAAAATACTGAAGAAAACTACTCCTTAAAAAGCAAAATTAGTCAAATGATAAAAGTTGTACAAAACTTCATTGAAGAAAATAATTGTTTAAAAATTATAATTGGTCAATTGGAAGCTAATTATTTCATGAGACATCAGGAAACAATAAAACAAAATCAAAACAATGAAAAAATTAAATGTAAACTATCTCAACAGAAAAACAAGTGACCTAAAAAATAGATCAAGGAAAGATCATTTGAGAATTATTTGATTACCTGAAAGGTGTGATTTAAAAAGAGCCTAAATGTTATATTTCAAGAAATTATAATGGATAACTTCCCAGGTATCTTAGAACCTAAAAGTAAAATGGAAATTGAAAGAATTCATTGATTGCCTCCTAAAAAGATCCCCAAATGAAAACTCCTAGAAATATTATAGCCAAATTCCAGAGCTCCCATGTCAAGGAGAAAATACTGAAAAGAACCAGAAAGAAATTATTCAAATATCTTGGAGCCATAGTCAGGATCACATATGATTTAGCAGCTGCCACATTAAAGAAACAGAGGACTTGGAATAGGATATTCTAGAGAGCAAAGGAGCTAGGATTACAACCAAGAATAACTGAATATAATCTTACAGAGGAGAAAAATGAATTTTTAATGAAATAGAGGACTTCAATGATGAAAAGACCAGAGCTGAATAGAAAAGTTGACATTCAGACCTAAGACTTAAGAGAGGCATAAAAAGGTAAACGTGTGGGCTGGAAAGCAGGGACTTGCCTAAAGCTCTCCCCCAGGTCCCTCCAAAAAACCTATAAAAATGGCTCTGAACAAATTCTAGAACTGCAGAACCCACAAAATAGCAGAGGGAAGCAGGGCTCCAGCCTAGGACAGCCTGGATGGTCACAGGGTAAGGTCTATCGCACGGAGTTGGGAGTGGAGCAGAGCACAGCCCAGCCTGGGCTGCGCCCAGACCAACCAGACTGGGAGCCAAGCAGAACAGACCATAGTGCCCTGAATAAGTGAGCTGTGGCAGTTACCAGACTTCTAACCCACAAATGCCAAAGACAACAGAGCAGGTTAGTGGGAAAAACTTTGGGGACAGAAGTTCGCAGAGTTCAGGGTCAGCCACTGACCTGGGGACAGCAGAGGTGGTGCATCTGTGAGGCTGCTTCCAGAGCTACAGCTGCAGTTGCTTCTGGCCCCAGGGCCACCTGGTGGGAGGAAATAAGCTGAGGATCAGAGCAGGAGTGCAGAGCCTGCTTAGATCTGAGTCCCGGTCCAGGTTGGCAGTTCTTGGGGGAGAAGGAGTGCTGGTGTGGCCGAGCTTGCTGTGTAGAAATAGCTCTGAAAACAGTGGCACAGCCCCTCAAGCTTGGAACAAAGTAGTACTCTCTACTCTACAAGCAGTCATACCTTTACAAAAAGCTCAAGGGTCAAGTACTTGGCTGGGAACATGAACAGGCAGCGAAAACGGACTCAGATTCAGTCTCAGACTTTGGAATCTTTATTTGGTGACAAAGAAGACCAAAACATACAGCCAGAAAAAGTCAACAAAGTCAAAGAGCCTACATCAAAAGCCTCCAAGAAAAACATGAACTGGTCTCAGGCCATGGAAGAGCTCAAAAAGGATTTGGAAAAGTAAGTAAGAGAAGTAGAGGAAAAATTGGGAAGAGAAATGAGAGTGATGCGAGAAAACCATGAAAAACAAGTCAATGACTTGCTAAAGGAGACCCAAAAAATACTGAAGAAAATAACACCTTAAAAAATAGACTAACTCAAATGGCAAAAGAGCTCCAAAAAGCCAATGAGGAGAAGAATACCTTGAAAGGCAGAATTAGCCAAATGGAAAAGGAGGTCCAAAAGACCACTGAAGAAAATACTACTTTAAAAATTAGATTGGAGCAAGCGGAAGCTAGTGACTTGATGAGAAATCAAGATATTATAAAACAGAACCAAAGGAATGAAAAAATGGAAGACAATGTGAACTATCTCACTGGAAAAACCACTGACCTGGAGAATAGATTCAGGAGAGATAATTTAAAAATTATTGGACTACCTGAAAGCCATGATCAAAAAAAGAGCCTAGATACCATCTTTCAAGAAATTATCAAGGAGAACTGCCCCGATATTCTAGAGCCAGAGGGTCAAATAGAAATGGAAAGAATCTACAGATCGCCTCTTGAAAAAGATCCCAAAAAGAAAACTCCTAGGAATATTGTTGCCAAATTCCAGAGCTCCCAGATCAAGGAGAAAATAATGCAAGCAGCCAGAAAGAAACAATTTGAGTACTCTGGAAACACAATCAGGATAATACAAGATCTAGCAACTTCTACATTAAGGGATTAAAGGGATTGGAATATGATATTCCGGAGGTCAATGGAGCCAGGATTAAAACCAAGAATCACCTACCCAGCAAAACTGAGTATCATGCTCCAAGGCAAAGTATGGACTTCCAATAAAATAGAGGACTTTCAAGCTTTCTCAGTGAAAAGACCAGAGCCGAATGGAAAATTTGACTTTTGAATACAAGAATCAAACAAGAAAGAGAAATCATAAGGGATTTACTAAAGTTAAACTGTTTTGTTTACATTCCTACATGGAAAGATGATGTGTATGATTCATGAGACCTCAGTATTAGGGTGGCTGAAGGGAATATACATAATATATATATATATATATATATATATATATATATATATATATATATAGACAGAGGGCACAGGGTGAGTTGAATATGAAGGGATGATATCTAAAAAATAAAATCAAATTAAGGGATGAGAGAGGAATATATTGAGAGAAGTAGAAAGGGAGAGATAGAATGGGGTAAATTATCTCGCATAAAAGTGGCAAGAAAAAGCAGTTTATTGGAAGGGAAGAGTGGGCAGGTGAGGGGGAATGAGTGAATCTTAGTCTCATTGGATTTGACTTGAGGAGGGAACAACATACACACTCAAATTGGTATCTTACCCCACAGGAAAGAAGGAGGAAGGAGATAAAAAAGGGGGGACAATAGAAGGGAAGGCAGATAGGGGAAGGAGGTGATCAAAAGCAAACACTTTCAAAAAAGGGACAGGGTCAAAGGAGAAAATTGAATAAAGGGGGACAGGATAGGAGGGAGCAAAATATAGTTAGTCTTTCACAACATGAGTATTGTGGAAGGGTTTTGCATACTGATACACATGTGGCCTATGTTGAATTGCTTGCCTTCTTAGGGAGGGTGGGTGGGGAGGGAAGAGGGGAGAGAATTTGGAACTCAAAGTTTTAAAAGTAGATGTTCAAAAAAAAAGTTGTTTTTGCATGCAACTGGGAAATAAGATATACAGGCAATGGGGGATAGAAATCTATCTTGCCGCACAAGAAAGTAAGGGAAAAGGGGGAGTGGGGTGACAGAAGGGAGGACTGACTGGGAAATGGGACAATCTGAATATATGTCATCTTGGAGTGAGGGGGGAGGGTAAAAATGGATAAGAAATTTGTAATTCAAAATCTTGTGGAAATCAATGCTGAAAACTAAAAATATTAAATAAAAAAAGTTTTTAAATTTTAAAAAAAGGTAAATGTGTGAGAAATTATAAGGAACTTAATTAGGTTAAACTGTTTATATTCCCAAATGAGAAGATGCTACATGTAACACCCAAGAACTTTATCATCATTAGAGCAGTTAGAAGGAGTTGACTTAGAGGGCATGGGTGTGAGTCTATTATGTGGAGATACTCTTAAAAGAAAAATGGAAGGCTGAGAAAGAGGGACATATTGAGAGAAGAGGGAAGGGAAAGAAAGAGTGAGAATAAACAAATAAGGAAGAGTTTGTGCTCCTAGATAAATCTAAAAGTAATAAACAGTTTTTTCTCCTGCATGGTTTATATACTTATCTACCTGCAGTCACGGGACTGGACCAAATCAATCTCCTGACAATCCTTCCAGGTCTTAATCCTATTACTCCTTTCTTTTGTGTGAACTTCTCTCTGCTCCCTCCTCTCTATGGTTCTTTGTCATCTTGACAATTTAAAACTGTATCCCAATTAGCTAAAACAAAATTTGTCATAGTTTTCCATTAACTTGAGCTCTCTAGAGGAGAGGGTCAATGTGAATCTGATAGAAATATAAATTAGTTAACTAGGCAATTAATCCTTGGCACAGCATTGAGATTCATCATGTCATACAACCAAAGAAACAGCTGTTAACAACATGCCAGACCTCCACGGATCATTGCAGTTCTGCAACAAGTGCCTGGGATTTAAAATATTTTTATCAAACCCAGAGGCAATATGTATAATGGATAGAATCCTGAACTTGAAGGAAGAAAAGGAACTTTCAGGACAGTGTCCTGAACTTGAAGGAAGGAAAACCTAGATTCATATCCTACCCCTGACACTTACTGTCTATGTAGTCCTGAGTAAATCACTTTACCTCAGTGAGGTAAAATGAGGAGAGAAGACTACATGACTCCAAAGGTCCCTTTCAGGTATCAATCTATGATGTAATGATCAGGCAATTAAACTGCTCATATTGACCCGAACAACCACAGGAACTCTTTTCTATTAGACTTGGAATATTCAACTTCGGCCTTTGGTGACTTTCTTCCTGTGAGTTTAAAGGACTACTATATGTATTATTATATCTTTTTACCTTCCCAAAGTCTTCCTCTGATACCTCAACTTGTAAAGGAGGTGACCTTGGTTTTGAGGGCTATCCTGGCAGCCCAGGAATTCAGAAGGTTCT
The DNA here is from genome assembly GCF_011100635.1 of Trichosurus vulpecula. Lineage (NCBI taxonomy): Eukaryota > Metazoa > Chordata > Mammalia > Diprotodontia > Phalangeridae > Trichosurus > Trichosurus vulpecula. The sequence goes on from NC_050573.1 coordinate 446,580,362, forward strand.
CTTATGATATAAAAACACTAAGATTGATTTCCAGCAGAAGATTACATCTGTTTTCTGAGGGCCAGTCTAGCTACGAAGAGAGACATTCAGCACCATTGGGCTGGCCACATAGGGCTGAATTCTTTAGCCATCAAAATCTTAAATGGCCTGCAGTCTTCCTTGGCCCCTTTCTGCTTCGACAATGATAGCAACAGGTGGTAAACACTGTGTCATAAAATCTGCTGGGCACAAGCGTAGGGAATCCTGTACAAAGCATGAGATTAAAGCTCCACTGAAGCAACTGAGTTGAATGAAGTGGTAACTTGTGTGTGGCATAGCCCAGATATGAACAAAGGACTTCTGAATCAAAATCCAGTGTTTTTTCCCCACTATACCTCAGTCCCTGCCTTTCAGTGACAAGCTAGACTCTGGTAAGGATCAGAATTAGTCACTTCCATTGTTCTGTCAAATACACAAACAGTACTCTCAGACTATCTCTGCCCTGGGCATTTAACAGCCCAAAGCATTTCTCCAAAGCTGGGAGAAAAACTTGAAGCCTACAATGATGGTCTGTGTAGTGAGTTGCATACAAAGTGCTATGTTCATATACCTGATACAACTCCTGTTATTGCCACAATGAGGCATGTATTCAGGCTTAGACTTAAAGTCATTAACCTTTCATGTCAGGTAAGCAATCCTCAACTTACCTTTTCCTTCTCTGTGTTATTCATGGTCTGTTGAAAGTGAAGACTTGAGAGGAGTCCTCAGGGACAGAAGTACTCTGTTCAGTCCAATTACGCAACTACAGCAGAAGCATCTATGCATAAAGAAACAGCTTGAAACAAGGTCCTGGGGAATTGAAATATCCCTTGCTTTCAGTTATTTACAACTACTTAAAAATATTTTTCCTTGGTCTTTTTTTTTCCTTCCATCTCTTCTTGTCTTTTTCCATCACCTTTTGTGAATTTGGGCTTTTTGACCTAACACAGAGATTTATAGCTTTTAGTTATTGCTTTGCTAGCTCACTGAGAAGGGGAAGCCTCCTCTCTAGATGTGAGGGAGGGACATCTCCAAGTCACCTATCTGCAAGTGGGAAGTGGAGTCGAGATTAAAGAGCAAACTCTCTGGGTAGGTCATTATCGTTACCTGCAGAGAACTTCTCCCAATGAAGATGGGCTTTAAAGTGAGGTCCAGTGTGTTACTATGGAAAGAGTACTGCAGTTGTAGTCAAAAAACCTGTGTTTGCTATTTATTAGAAAAAGGCAATTAAAACAACTCTGAGGTACCACCTGACACCTATGAGAAATGACAAATGCTGGAGGGGGTGAGGGAAAATAGGTCCACTAATGAACTGCTGGTGGAGTAGTGAACTGGTCCAATCATTCTGGAGAACAATCTAGAACTATGTCCAAAGGGCTATAAATCTGTACATACCCTTTGACCCACCAATTCCACTACTAGGTCTGTATCTCAAAGAGATCAAAGAAAAAGGAACTGTACATACAAAAATATTTATAGCAGCTCTTTTTGTGGTAGCAAAGAACTGGAAACTAAGGGGATGCTCATCAATTGGGGAATTTCTGAACAAGTTGTGCCATATGATTGTGATGGAATGCTATTATACTATGGAAAATTACGAGGTGGGGTAGTTTCTGAAAAACATGGCAAGACCTATATGAACTGATGCAAGGTGAAGTGAGAAGAACCAGGAGATCGTTGTGCACAGGAATAGCAATGTTGTGATGATGATCAGCTGTGAAAGACATAGCTACTGTGATCTATACAATGATCTAAGACAATTCCAAAGGACTCAGGAAGAAAAAATGCTACCCACCTCCAGAGATAGAGCTGATGCTCCCTTAATGTAAATTGAAGTATGATTCTCTCACTTTATTTTTCTTGCTTTTTAAAAAATATAGCTAATATGGAAATACATTTTGCATGATCTCATATGTAAGATTGATATCATATTGCTTGTCTTCTCAGTGAGTTAGGGAGGGGGTGAAAAGTAGAAAAAGAATTTGGAGCCAAAATTTAAAAAGAAAAGAATGGTAAAAATAAATAATTGAAATGGGAGGGGGAGAGAGAGAGTTGTGTCTGAATCCTGGTTCTGCCACGATGAAGAATGGATGGATAGTGATAAAAGCACTGGAATTAGGGTACGGGTTCAAATGCTACCTCTGGCATCTAACTGCTCTGAACTTTGGGTTCCTCATCTGTCAAATGTGATCCTATCTGGCTTGTTTCACAGAGTCGCTATGAGTAGCAGTTGAGGTAATATATTTGAACTGCTTGTAAGCTTGAAAATGCCATATTAATATAAACTATCATTATAATTACTTATTAGCTGTGACCTTGGGCAATTCAGTTAACTTTTCTAGGTCTCAGCTTTCCTGTCCATAACTTTGGCCAAATAACTTCTTGTCTCTGAACCTGACTCAACTTTCTTATCTATAAAATGGGTGTAATGAACTACAGAATTTTTAAGGGACCCTTCAAGTTCTAAATCTTTTGATCCTGCATAAGGCAAAAAAAGGAGTTATTTTTCTTGTTCTGCGAACCAGGTCTAAAAATCTGCAGATGACTTAAAACATAAGGTTAGAAAAATCCTGGAATTTGCATCATGTGTATACTGCAGCACCTTTTCTGCTTATTTTCAAAAAAAAACCCCAACTATACAAAATTGCCTTTCCTCAATAAATATTTACTGAGAAATTTTGACAAACTAACACTGCCTAGAAAAGATTGAAATAGGTAGCTGCTTAAGCAGATTAGGATCCAACACAACCAAGGTGTAAATCTATCCAGACTTACATAGGCTGTCAGAGGTTAGACAGCAGCTAATCCAAGCCCCTCCTTTTATAAATAATGGGTGAAATGACTTACCCAAAGTCATCACAGTTAGTGGCAGTGTCTGAGTTAGGTATTATATTGCCTGACTCCCATTCCAGTGCTTTTTCTACTATGCCACAGCCATAAGGATGATGATGATAGTAATAATAGTAATAGTAATAATAAAAGCATTTGTAAAACACTTTAAAGTTTGTAAAAAACTTATCAAATATTTTTTAATTCTCACAGCAACATTAGAGGTAGATACTATCACTATTTTGTAGATTAGGAAACCTATGAAGACAGGTTAAGTAACTTATGTGGGGTCTAAAATTGCCCAACCTACAATAAAAGAAACTGAGGCAGAGCTCTGAGCCAATGGTACTTTATTAAAGGGTCCTTGGTCCCCTCTAATAAAGCAGACCTCGGATCTTCCTCACAATCTGAAATGCCCCCTTCCTCCAGAGCCTTAGTTTTATAGAGCTTGATACCCAGATAATACAGATGAAGCAAACTAAAAATACAGAATCTCATTGATTGATAGACCTAGCCCTTCACCCCCTAGGAGAGTCTGCACAAAATACTGAATCTCATTGGTTGACAAATGGGCTAATGAACGGACCTTGACAGACCTATCTTGACCTTTCAGGAGGTCCTACCAAACCAATGAGCAGACCCATGGGCTGGGCAGATGTCAAAACATCCATACAGGCTGATGGGCTAATAGGCAGGCCACAGACTCGCAAATAGGGCCACTTGTTGGTCAAGTACTCACAGTCATCTCCCATGTTGGGCAATAGAGGGATGACAAGGGACAGAGGAACAACAGAAATAGCTGGAGGACTTTCTATGTAATTGAGTCACCTCCTCCATGCCGGGCTTATAGGGGTGGAGTTCCTCTACTTAGCTTCCTATGATTGAGCAAGTGAACTTACAATCTGCAGTTCACAGCACCGAGGTCTCAGAACTTATAATCACTGCCCCTGTGGAATCATATCAAACTGATTAATACAGATTAGAATAAAATAGGGGTCCAATTAATCATCTATCATACTTAGCCAGGGTTACACAACTAATAGGTGTCTGAGGCTGGATTTGAACTTGGGTCTTCCTGACTCTAGCCCCACGACTCTATTTGCTTCACCACCTAACTGTCTCTGTAGTAAAAAAGGGAGAAAAATTATTTTATGCAGACTGTTGAACAGTTGTTAACGCTTCATGGTAGATTGAAATTATGACTGATAGGTAGGAAAATCCATTAATAATCCTTAAATCACTTTCAGTACTCATTTCCTTGAACTTCACAAAGTGAGTGCATTTTCCACTTCTTTTATATGAGGATAGGAAGTTGAAAAGACAGAGGATGGAAAAAATCAAGACAGGGTAAAGGAAATAGCATTGATAGTTCCAAAACCTAATTGAACAAGCATCTGGTTATGAATTTTCCTTCCCAAATGAAAAACAGGAGCCTTCAAGCATCCGAGAAATAACTGCATAGTACTGACATTTCCAATGCCTTTGCATCTGTTAACCTTCTGAGTAAGCTCACTCAGTCTCATATGGCCACATATCATAAAGCTACTCAAGAGGTCATCTAATTCAACATCTTGCCTCTTGGCATGATGGTACTTAAATCAAACGCAATAAATAGCTGATGAGCCTATTAAAATACACTTCCAAAGGTGGATCACAGGCCCCCTCGGAAATGTCGCTCTCCTTCTTTCCTTGCTCTCTTTCCAACAACAGCTAGGTATTCAGTAGCTGCCATATGCAAGGCACTGTTCTGGTGTTGAGGGACACACATACTGTTGGACTCAGCTCTCCAGCCAATTGTTAAATGTTCAGTGTGTACATTGAGAACTCAGGAATTAACAGTCCCTGCAAATCAGGGCTTGATTTATTGCTTTATTGACTGACTAAACTTAAGGAAAATGCTAATAATATGGGTTAAACTTAAAAGAATGTTTGCAGTTTTTTGGAGAGCCCAATTGTTAAAGCATTTACCAGCATTTTGCTGGATTACAGGATTTGCAGGATTACAGTAGAAGGCTCAGGAAATGAAGTCATCCTCAGATTGGAAGCCTGGTGACTGTAAGATTAATAATAATAATAATAATAGGCATTTATAGAGATCTTCAAGGTTTACAAAGTGCTTTATATCCATTATCTCATTTGAGCCTCTCAGCACCCCTATACAAGTTGAATAAGATACAGTTCCTGCCCTCAGAAAACTTATAATCTGATGGATGGGTGGGAAGGAGAGAGATCAGAAATGTACACAAATAACCACATAATACAAGATAGAATGAGCAGCTAGGTGGCACAGTGCATAGAGTACTGGGCCTAGAGTCAGGAATATCTAAGTTCAAATCCCAGCCTCAGACATTTAGTAGTTCTATGACCCTGGGCAAGTCACTTAACCCTGTTTGCCTCAGTTTCTTCATCTGTAAAATGAACTGGAGAAGGAAATGGCAAACCATTCCAGTATTTTTGCCAAGAAAACCCTAAATGGGGTCACAAAAAGTCAGGCACAACTAAACAACAAAAAGAATAGAGGAGCCGCCATCAGCAGAATTTAAACAACTGCAATGTTTCTTTGTTGAAGGTATTTAAATCATTTCTAAATACCCTTTAATAATATGCAATTTTTCTTCTCATCAAAAAGAAATAGGGCAGGAGTAATGAACAGGATGTGTTTGGGGAATGACGACTTACCCAATTTGGCAGGAAGTGTGTGCGTGTGTGTGTGTGTGTGTGTGTGTGTGTGTGTGTGTATGTGTGAGAGAGAGAGACAAAGAAACAGAGACAGAGACAGAGAGAGACAGAGAGAGAGAAAGAGACACACAGAAAGAAAGAGACACAGAGAGAAGGAGGAGGAGGAGGAGAAGAAGGAGAGAGGGAGAAACAGAGAGAAAGGGAAGAGGAGAGCAGAAAGAGAGAGAGATGATCTTTTGAGTATCTCTCTGTCTCTGCAAATTGGCACCTACTCTACAGCTTATAGTCTTAGAGAGTCACCTGGGTGACTTAGAGGTTACATAATATGTCCAGGGACATAGTCCCTGTGTCAGATGTGTCAGATGCAGGAATTGAGCCCAGGTCTTCCTGACTCCAGGCTCTACCTGGATCTACCCAATGTGCCAAGCCGCCTTTCCAGGAAAGGAATACCTAGTGAAGACAGTGATGTCACAAAAACCACAAAAACTCAGAGTTGGAAAGAACCTCAGCAGCCATCTTATAACTTATAACAGAAAGAATCCCACTGTAATCATACAGCTTTAGAGGCAGATGGAAAGCCAGCCCTGGAGTCAGAGACGAGTTCTAATCCAGCCTCACACACTTACGATCTGTGTGACCCTGAGCAAGCCCAGTTCCCTCACATGTAAAATGAGTATAATAGTGCCTACCTTGCAAGGTTGTCGTGACGACCAAATGAGTTAACATATGTAAAGCAGTATGCAAACCTCATATGATCAGACTGAGTAAGAACCGAGTAGTCTGTTTTTATTGACTTTTGATTTTTAAAAATTTGTGTTTAAAAATAGGGCAATATATTTTTAACTTATTCCGATTAGCTCCTCCAGTTCTAACTTCTGATTTGGCTCATCCCTCTTCCACATTTTAATCCAGGACCTCATTACCTCACCTGGATTATTACAAGAGTTGCCTAACTAGTCACTTTGATTCTAATCTATTCGGCCCATTACTGCCAAAGTAATCTTCCTAATTAATTATTCTCTTGTTCAGAAACCTTCAATATTACTCTATTGCTTATCCCCCCAAACTAAATTCTTTATTCTGGCATTTAAGACACTCCATGACCTGATCCAGCTTACATTCCAATCTCATCTCATACTATTCCCCTTTACAAACCCTACACTCAAGCCTTTACAGGTATACCAGAATGGTGAAGGGGTACAAATATATGTGGGGTAGGAGGAGCTAAAAAGTCATCCTCCAGTGACACAAACCAGAGTTTACTGGCTATTTCAGGGTATTATTAGAGATTTATTCCAGTTTTCCACCCTGATCATACCAAGAATGAACAATACAGATGCACCAATGTATTGGGAGCCATTTTCTTTATCTCTTGCCAATACAAGGTTTTATAAATTAACTAAATTAGTGCAAGGCATTGTTGTAGGAATCAAAACCAAAAATGAAACACACCTTGACCCCAAAGAACTTATATTCTCTTAGAAAAAGCATGTCCATGTACAAGTATTGAGAAGTTAGTATGTAGTTTGGTAGAAGGAAGATACCAGCATTTGGAAAGATCAGGAAAGGCTGATATAGAAGACAAATCCTGAGTTGAGCTTCAGAGGAAACTAGGGACTCTAGAAGTCACTTGAGGTATGGAGGACAGATTGTGCAGATTTATTCCACAATATCTATCAAATTAGACCTTTGGGAGGCCTACAAACTAGTTTCGTGTATGTGAAGAGCACAAATGAGAGATGGCTTTCAGTATCCGGAATAGAATTTGCATCCTAGTATCTCCCCTCTGCCAAATTACCTTATGCTAACTTCTCATCTACTTGTACATGTACATGCTGCTTCCTCTAAGAGAATATAAGTTCTTTGAGGGCAGAATGTGTTTCATTTTTGGTTTGGATTCCTAGAACAATGCCTGGCACCATGGTAGTTAATGCATAAAAGCTTTCTGATTGACAAATCATATGCTGCATTGGCAACCCTGGAATGGCAAGAGAAAAAGAAAATCCTCCCAACATGTTGGGTGGACCCTTTGTAGAGAACTTATGAAAGGATAGAAATAAGAGTTGTACAAAATAAGAAATCCTGAAAATATTGAGCTGAGACTTTGAAGAGAATACCCACGTGGAAGAAAGATCAGAAATCCACTGGAGAACCAAAATATTTGATTCATTCATTCAACGATGCTCAAAGAACCACAAATCCCGCCTTAATTTAAGAGATGACACTTACGTAATGCTTTTAGGTTTGCAAAGCACTATACATATACTCTTTTATGAGGTAGGTATTATTATTATCTCTATTTTACATATGAGGAAAGCAAGGCTGAGAAAGGTTAAATGCAATGCAGCTAACATTAGAAGAGAACCAGACAAATGGGTGAATATTTTTGCAAGTTCCTTTCAAAGATACATAGGGAATTGATTCAAATTAATATGAACGAGAGCCACTGATAAATTGATAACTGGTCAAAGGATATGAATAGGCAGTTTCCAGAAGAGGAAACCCAAGTTATAAATAGACATATGAAAAAAATGCCCTAAATCGCTAGTAATTTTAAAATGCAAATTAAAACAACTCTGAAGTTCTACCTCACATTTATCAGATTGGCAAAGTTGACAAAAAAGAAAAATGGCAAATATTGGAGGGGATATGGGAAAACATATACATTAATACACTGTTGGTGGAACCACAAACTAGTCCAAACCATTCCGTTAATCAATTTGGAACTATGCCCCAAACACTATTAAACTGTATATGCTCTTTGACCCATCAGTGTAGCTACTAGGTTTGTACCCCAAAGAGTTCAAAGAAGGAGGAAAAGGATCCATATGTACAAAGATATTTATAGCAGTTCTTTTTATGGTGGTAAAGAATTAGAAACTGAGAGCAGTGCTCATCACTTAGGGGAATAGAAGTTATATGAGATGGAATACTACTGTGCTGTAAGAAATGATGAAGGGGGTAGTTTCTGAGAAACTCGGTAAGATGTATAAACTGATACAAAGTGAAGTGAACAGAAACAGGAGAACAATGTATACAATAACAACAATATTGCAAAGAGAAAGAAACTGTGAAAGACTTGGGGACTCTTAGGAACAAAATGACAGATACAGTTCCAGAAGACACATGTTGAAACACACTATCCACCTCTTAAAAGAAGGGCAATGGACTCAAAGTGCAGACTGAAACATAATTTTTTTGGACATGAACAATGTGGGAATTTATTTTTGCCTGACTACGTATTTGTAACAGGTTTTATTTATTTTTCTTCCTTTCTCAATAGAGGAGTGATGAGAAGTAGAAGGGAGAGAAGGACCTGAAAATAAAACTGAGTGTTTAAAAAAAGGTTAAGTGACTTGCCTAGGGTCACAGAGCCAGAAAATAAATGTCTATTGAGGCATTTAAACTGAGAAGTGAGGGAGGGATGTGGGAAAGGGAATGACACACAAGGGCCTCCATCATTGAGGCAGAATACCAAATTAATCCAATCTGAGGGGAAGGAGACATTGGTGGTTTCCAGAAGAGAAGAAACTTCAGGGAAGTGGGTGAGAAGGTAAGAAGGATTGAAAGAGAAGAGGGAAAGGAGGGAGGCCTTGCTTTAGTAATGGGACAAGATTCAACTGATGAAGGATCCTGTGGATGAAAAGAGATGTTCCAGAAAGACTTACATGAACTGATGCAAAGGGAAATCAGCAGAACCAGGAGAACATTGTACATAGTAGCAGCAATGTTGTATGATGATCTACTGTGAATAACTTAGCTATTCTCAGCAATGTAATGATCCGAGACAATTCTGAAGGACTCAGGATGAAAAGTGTGTCCATTTCCAGAGAAAGAACTCGTAGAGCCTGAATGCAGATCAAAGATACTTTATCTTTACTTTCCTTATTTTTCTTGGCCTTGTTTTCCTGTGTTTTCTTTCACAGAATGGCTTACCTAGAAATGTGTTTTGCGTCACTAAATGTATATGACCTATGTGAAACTGCTTGCCTTCTCCATGAGGGTGTGGAAAGGAGAGAGGGAGTGAATTTGGAACTTGAAGAACTTGAAGAAAAAATGCCAAAATTGTTTTTACACCTAATTGGAGAAAAATAAAATATTAATTTTTTTTTTAGAAAACAGAGAGATGTTCCATAAAGGAAAGCAAGGACTTTGTGCTCAGTGTAGTCTGGGAGATTTGGTACTTATGCAACCACGGGAAGAAGGAAGTTGGGATTACTGGGGGCAACTGTAACCTGGGAGAGTGGCAAGACATGACTCAGGGAGGAAATTTCAAGACAAGTGGAGAAAAGAAGATAAGCAGGTGGAAGTTACAGATTAGTGCTAGCCTGCATCATCAGGTATATAGTGGAGGGTGAGCAGGGTGTACTTCAACCATGGAGCAATGTCTTCTTTGTCACTTTCAGAAACTGGCTTTGTTCTGGGAGTGAGGTGCAATGGGAAAAGGGAGTCCTCAAGACAAACTCTACAAGGCTGCAGCAGAAACGGCCAAGAGTGGAAAGCCCAGAGTTATGATTCCATGAGGTACAGAGAATAGAGAGAGAACAGATAATTATAGGGGCCAGAAATCAAAGATTAAAGGTCTATAGTAGACAGAGAGAAAAGATGGATAATTAAGAGAATGAGGGAAAACTATTCTGGAAAGGGGTGCAAAAAATTAAAATATAAAAATTAATGAACAGGACTATTTAAAGGGGAAGAGAAGAAGGGGGGATCTACTTGACTGAGAGCAAAAAAAAAGGAGGGGAACAATTAAACAACCAGATAAAAACATGAAAGAAAAAGGAAATAATAAGCAAAACCCCAAAGGGAAAGGGTGTTAACTAATGGAAGGAAGAGATTAAGGGCAAGAGGCCATTGGGAATTGGATCACCTTAAAAAATAATAATAAATTAACTCTAGGAACATAGTACTGTGTTTATAGAAAAAGGAGAAGTGGGAGTCATAACTTGAAAAAATATTAGAGACAGAAAAATATAAAAACAACTCTCATAACTTTAAACATGAATGTAATAAACAATCCAATAAAATGAAAAAGGGTGACAGATTAGATTTTTAAAAAGAAAACAACCCTACAATCTATTGTTTACAAGAAATACACTTATAAAACAAAGACATACCCAAAATAAAGCTAAGTGGATAGAAAAAAATTCACCATGCATCAAGCAAATCCAAAAAAGCAGGAGCTGCAATAATGCGGTCTGACAAAGCAAAAACAAACATCCAAAAAACAAAAAGGGATGTACAAGGAAACTACATTATGATGAAAATAATTATATGCTACAAATCAATGTCAGTTATAAACTTATATGCCCCAAATGCTTTACCATCCAAAGTCACAAAGGAAATATTAACTGAGCTACAAGAAGACATAGTTGGTAACACAATAGTGAGAGGAGGGTTCAATATCCCTCTCTTGGTTTTGGAAAGGTCTAATAGAAAGATTTTTGAAAAGGGAAAATATGAAATTGTACAACTTGCTATAGAAACTAGATTTAAACTAAAAACTAAACTAAAAACTAATAAATAAAATAAAAACTAATAAACTAAAAATATTAAATAATAAAGTATGGAATTCAACATAAAAAATGTGGACAATGGGGCATTATGAACATAAGCTGGTGACACCTTGCCTATAGGTGAATTCTGCTTTTCTGGGACTACATTATAATATGGGAGGGTACATGAAAGGGTAGGAGGGGAGCAGGGAGATAGAAAGGAGTGAGTGATGCACTGGGGTCAAATCAAGGGCTAACAAAGTGGGGAAGGTGACCTCTCTGATCTCAGAAACTGAGGAGAAGAGGAAAGGGAGGGAGGGAGAAGGGGAGGAAAGATTGAAAGGGGCCTTTACTTGGGAGGTGGAAGGTAGTTCCACTAATGAGTGCTCCTATGGGCAAAGGGAAATGAGGCCTGGGGGTGTTGGTACCTAAAAAGTCTACTTGTCTTGGGTTGGGGCAGTTGGAACCCCTGGGGGCAAATGGCACCTGGGGAAGTGGGAGAGCATGGATCCAAGAAGGAGATTTCCAGACAAATCTAGAAGAAGAAAAAAAGATCAACAAGAGAGGGCTTAGTCTGGAATGAGGGGAAGTGCCCTATCATAGAGCAGTACCCTCTCTGACACCTGCAATAATTGGCATTGTTCTGAGAGTGTTTATTGTCATTGCTTGTCATTCCTGCTCAAAGGATCAAAATGATAATCATATCAGCATCAATGTACAGTCTGTCTGGGTATGGCTGACCATACCAATACAAGCTTGGAAGGCTCTACCACAGGTAAAATAATTGAATAGTAAAATAACAAAATGATAAAATTGTAAAATTATTGAATAATGAAGTAATGAAATAGTAAAATGGGGTGAGTGATGCTTTTTGACTCGTAAGTAAATTGGATTTAAGTAAGGCAGAGTTGCACAAAGTCATCAGCCTCACTCTCTCTTCAGTATCATTGGAGCCCAGTAGCAAGATAAAACTCAAGATGACTGTCGATGGTTACGGACTTCATTTTCAGACCAAGCTCTAAGTGTCCCACAGCACCTGCTTCTGCCACCTTCATGGCCCATTGAAACAAAATGTTTGAACCCACCTATTCCACTGGAGAAATTTTCACATGCTTGCGGTAGATACCCTCCTAACTCACCAGGTTTAGAGCTTGTCAGTTACAACTTCTTGGGGCCACAAGTAAGAGCTGGGTGGCAGATGGACATCAAAGGTGGATGATTGGCCCTGAAAAGGGCTCAGCAGCCTTCACACCAGAAGTACTAGTCTTCCCTTAAATACCTCATACAATTTTATGGTAATCTTCCGGGCACAAAGGATTACCAAAAATCATATTAGTCCAAGTCAAAAATGAAGTGTGTCAAAGCTTTGGTGCCAATCAGAGTGGTGAGCGGCCACTGCAGTTTGAACCTAGGTGAGAAGGGGAGACCTGGTCTCCTATTTTGACTAGTCCCATCCTGATTCTGGGATCCTTAGGACTGGATCTATAAACAACTTTCCTCTTGGCTATTAAAAACATTTTTGCAACATTCTCTTTCTTTCCCATTTTCTCCTGTCTCCCCCTCCTCCAATCCCCAACGAAACACTATTCTCCAGGATTTAAGTGAGAATCTAACCTACTAATATTTTTTTAGATGTTAAAGACCTTGTGGATTTTTTTAATATCTAGCAATAAGGCTGAAACTACAAATCTTTTTAAAGAACAGAAGTATTATATATTCTGTAGCTCCCTAGAAGAAGGAATATATAAATTAGCACAAGTGGACCTACGATCCATGAGTGGAATTACTCACTTACCAACCCTCAAAGTAGAATTCCTACTTAAAGTTAGAAGGGCCTTTAAAGGGTTCTAATTCTGATCCCACCTCCCACCAGCTCACCATAAAAGCATCCATGAAAGAGCACTATCCCTATCCTTCTTGAACACTGCCAATGACTTACTACCTAAAGAAGCAGACTAGGCTATGGTTATTTATATGTCAACTGGGTAGCTTACATAAATTAAACAATATAGAATATATGATAATAGTTCATTTTTCAAGTTTTAATGAAAGAAATCCAATATTCAAGAATAAAAATGGTGATGTTCAATAGGAAACTAGGTAGTTGTTGGAAGTTTCTTTTTTCATGTGAAAATGAAGAGCGTCTTCATTTTGTGGTCCTGGTTCTTCCCTCTGGAGCAGTAAGAGAGAAGTCTACTTCTTCTACATGACAGACCCTCAAATATTTGAATATAAGTAGTTTAAGGATAGGGAGACGTATAAGGATCTCCCTGTGTATCTGATCTCTGAATTTCCTTGATCTCTGATGGACCATGATTATCTATGATGTACATCAAATATCAAGTAGTACCTGCTATCTATCATATACTAATAGATAGCTATGGGTGAATGTGGAATGGAGAACTGGCATGAATGTGCCTCACTCTGTAACAAACTGGTGGGGCATGACAATAAGTGAAGCAAGTTCTTGCTAGTATGGATTGAGGTGCACTCCATAGACACCATGCTGCATTCATTTCATTTACTTTTTACCAGAACACAAGACTGGATAATTTGCAGCACTGTAAAACTGTGGGGGTTTAAGGATACCTGAAGGCTCCATTCTCTTATACAGTAGACAGTCACCCAGTTATTAAACAGCTGCAATGCATTACTATGTTCAATGAACAGTCCTAGGTACTGGATGTCTTGCAGATAAGTAGATAAGACTTTTCATGATGGATATGTTGACAGTAAGCAATAATTTGTTTTCTTAGAAGCTTAATTTTCATTCCTAGGAAGGAAATCTCAAGTTATGTGGTAAGTAAATTGTAAAGCATGATTTAATTTACAGAAATGTGTTTCAGAAACAAGTTTCAAAGACATAACTTTTATTAAGCATTATACTCATATATTTTCTTTATCCTTATCTTGGCTATCAAATGGGAATGCTTATAAAGTGCTTTGGAACTATAAATCCCTAACGGGAATGTGAATTGTTCCTATCACAAAGCCACATAAAGATCTTTTATTCTTCTGTTCTAGCCTATGTTCTACCCATAAGGTTCCTTTCCTTAAAGTTTCATCATTGAGGCTCTCTTAGCTTCTAAAGGTAAAGTTTTCTCCAGCATTCATATTTCAAATTTCAAAGCACATTTGTGGGAGGTGGGGGGTGGAGATGGATATCATAGTGCTACAAAGTTTAATGTCTGGAGCTGACCTGGACCCACTCTTTAAGAATATTTGTTCAATTCCTAGGTTTGTTTTCTACTCTCAAGTGCTCAGTTGTCCTTTGCTTTTTCATAATTTTTCACCCAAGGAATATAATTCCAATAATATAAATACAAATAATGTATTTCTGAGTCCTATGTCCTTTTCACATTTAAATCATCTCAGCTCTTGGATTTCCTTAAAATTCCCTTCAGGGATTATTTCATGGCTCGATATAGAATGGACCCTTTTAAATAGTCCTCTATTAAAAGTATGAAATAGGGACCTATTTTAAATGAGTCACAGAGTCATTTGAGTCAATGGGTATCTGGAGAAGTGACAAGAGATTTTACCTAAACATTTTCATGACAATGAATGAAAGAGGGAATGGCGATGGGAGTGGTGAGGGAGGGAGAATTAGAAATATCCAGTCCTAGCTCTAGATATTCACTATCTAACATTGGCTGAATGTATTTTCTGGTAGACTAAATTTTCTTTGTTCAGTTTCATCTCACCGCTTCTATTTATTCTGGCACAATGAAAAAGTGGAATCCAAGGGATAAGGCCTAAAAGGCAATGGCAGAAAACACCTAGAGGGCAGAGCCTAGAATGGATACCTTGGAAGCTTTAAGTGTATGAAGAAAAGTGAGAGAGAAGAAGACACCAGATTATTATAGAAGTTCTGAATCAGAGAATTAGCATCTAGAATGAGGAGAGAGAAGATAGATAATGAAGAGAGAAAGAAATCCTTTTTTGAAAGGTGTACAAAAAATGAAACTTAAAAAAACTAATGAATAAGTCTATTTGAAGAAGAGAGGAAGGAGGGATCTACCTGACTGACTGAGAGAAAAAAAAAGAAGGGGTAGAAACATATAACCAGATAAAAGGAGAAGAGAGGAACTAATAAACAAAATCCTAAAGAGAAAAAGGTAACAAATGAGAAGAGAAGATCAAGGGCTGAGGGGGAAGAAAGTCAATGGGAATAATATCACCTTAAAAAAAGGAATAAAGTAATGGAGGGAACATAATGTTATGTTTACAGCAGAAGAGAAGAAAATATAATTTTTGAGGTATATGGAGAAAAACAAACCTCATTTAGCTTTAAATGTGAATGGACTAAACAATCTGATAAAATGAAAAAGATGACAGATTAGATTATTTTTCCAAAACTCTACAAGCCCTTGTTTATACAATAAACACATTTTAAAAACAAATGAAAACATAAAATAAAACTTAAGGGATGGGGGGAAATTTACAATGCATCAAGTTAATCTGTAAAAGCTAGTTGCCATCATGCTATCAGATAAAACAAAAACAAATATTAAAAAATAAAAAGGGATAAAGAAGGAAACTATTAGGCTGAAAGGAATCATAAATAACAAACTGATATCAGTAATAAATTTATATGCTCCAAATGTTTTAGCTAACAAATTCATTAAGAAAACATTATCTCCAATAGTGACACAATAGTGACAAGAGATTTCAGTATTTCTCATACAGTTTTGGACAAATCTAACAGAAAGCTAAAGAAAAGGGAAAATATGGAGTTGAGCAAATTTCTGGTGGGGCGGGAAGCTAGAATTAAAAAACTTGTTGTATCTTCTAAGTGAGACAGCAAAGGAACATACATATTTCTCAGCATCACATGGAACTTTTACAAAAATTAACCATGAACTAGGGTATAAATTATAGAAACAATTAATAACTATGTATAAGAAAGTAATAAGATGAAACAACATACCAAAATTTCCAGAATGCACCTTAATCAGTCCTCAGGGAGAAAATCATCTTTATAATCATACATTAACAAAATAGAGAGAAGATTAATGAACTATGCATTGTTCAAAATTAGAGAATCAACAGATAAACAAACATAAAATAAGCAAAAAAGAGGAGATAGTAAAAAGTAAAGAGGAAATAGATAAACTGGAAACAAAAAACCATAGAAATGATAAAACTAAAAGCTGTTTCTTTTTAAAAACTAATAAGATTGATAAATCCTTAGCCAATCTGATTAAAAAGAAGAGAACAGAAAATCAAATCAATAAATAACAAAGGAGCAAGGTGAAATCAAAGCAAAACCAGAAGAAATAAAAATAATAATCAGAACCTATGATGTAGTTATATGCTAACAATACTGAAAGCACAAAAGAAATAGAATACTTTCAAAAACAGAAAATATTCAAACTATCATAAGACCAGAGAGATCTTAAATAATCCAATCTCAGAAAAAGAAATAGATCTAGCAGTAAAAAACTACCAAAAGGAAAAAAACCCTCTGGACCTGATGGATTCGCAGAATTCTATTAAATGTTTAAAGAACAGTTATTACCCATTCCTCACAAATTAATATCAAAAATTGAGAAAAAAATCCTACAGGAATTCTTTTGTAAGATAAACGTAGTTCTAATACTTAAACCAAAGAAAGTTAAACATGGAAAGAAACTATAGGCCAATATTATTAATGAATATTGAGAAAATCCTGTCAAACAGATTACAGTTATTTATCCAGGAAACCTTTCATTGTGATCAGGTGGGATTTATACCAGGGATGTGAGGATGGTTCCACATTAGGAAAACAATCAATATAATTTAATCATATGAAAAACAAAATCACCCAAAACTACGTGATCATCTCAACAGATGCAGAAAAAACCTTTGAGAAAGTAGAACACTCTTTTATGCTAAAAAGTCCTACCAAGTATAAGCATAGAGGGAACTTTTTAATATCATAAAAAGAATCTATCTAAAACCATATACAACGGAGATACGCTAAAACTTTTTTCCAAGAAATATAAGAGTGAAGCAAGGATGCCCACTCTCCCCATTATTATTCTATGTAGTTCTGGAAATGCTAGCAATAGCAACAAGACAAAAGAAAGGAATTAAAGGAAAAAAGATAAGTAAAGAGGAAATAAAACTAACACTATTTGTTGATGATAAGATGGTTTACTTGGAAAACCCCAGGAATCAGTCAAGAAACTAATTGAGACAATTAATAGCTTCAGCAAAGTTGCAAGATACAAAATAAATCCTCAAAAATCAATGGTATTTCTATACAACAAACACAAGAAGCAATAATAGAAAGGGAAATAGCATTCCAAATAACTACAAAATGCATAAACATCTGGGGACCAACCTCCCAAGAGCACACAAAAATACTTGTATAGATTCAATTACAAAGCACCCCTTAAAGAATTAAAGAACAAAATACATAGCTGAAGGATATCCAGGGCTCGTGGCTAGGCTATGCCAATATAATACAAATAACAATACTGCCAAACTAATTTACACTTTAATACTATACCAATCAAATTACCAAGACGATACTTCACAGAGCTTGATAAAATAATGACAAAATTCTTTTGGAAAAACAAAAGATCTAGAATATTAAGGGAGGGGAGAGAATTTGGAACTCAAAGTTTTAAAAGCAGATGTTCAGAAAAAAAGGTTGTTTTTTGCATGCATCTGGGAAATACAATATACAGGCAATGGGGCATAGAAATCTATCTTGCCCTACAAGAAAGTAAGGGAAAGGGGGATGGGGAGAGTGGGGTGACAGAAAGGAGGGCTGACTGGGGAACAGGACAATAAGAATATATGCCATCTTGGAGTGGGGGGAGGATAGAAATGGGGAGAAAATTTGTAATTCAAAATCTTGTGGAAATCAATGCTGAAAACTAAAAATATTAAATAAATAATAGAATATTAAGGGAAATTATAGAAAGAATTAAGAATGAAGGGGCAACAGCACTTCCAGACCTCAAACTATATTATAAAGCAGCAGTCACCAAAATCATCTGGTTATTGACTAAAAAACAGAGAGAGAGATCAACAGAGAAGACTAAACAAGGGAGACACAGAAACAATAGAACTCAATAACCCAGCGTCTGATAAAGTGGAAAACATAGATTATCTAAGGAAAAACTCCCTAACTGATAAAAATTGCTGGGAAAAGTGGAAAACAGTCTGGCAGAAATTAAGCTTATACCAACACCTAACACCACACTTACACCATATATTCTAAATGGATATGTGAACTTAATATTAAAAATTGTTTTAAGAAATTAGAAGAGAAACAGACCATGTGCCTCTTACAACTATGAGTAAGAGATGTTTCCTTTTTTTAGTGAATGAAAAAGCAATTATTAAGTGCTTACAGTACTGGACACAACTAGAAAAACAAACTAGTCCTTGGTCTTAAGAAATTACATTCTAATAGGGGGAGACAACCGATTTAGAAAGTTTTAGTCAAAAGTCAAATGGAAAGACTAAACCTTGTGGTTCTTAAGGCAGAGTGGCAAAACTTCTGGTAATGTATCTTCTTTAATGTCATCCTTTTCCTCCCCCTCCCCCCATACCCTATTTTATGTCCTATCTTCCTCCACTAGAATGTAATCTCTTTAGAGTTGGGACTTTGTTTTTTTGTTTTTTTTTTAATTTATGGAATAAAACAAACATTTACATAACATTGCATAATAAAAAAAGATGATTGCACATGAAACTGTAGTGCATGGTGTACAACTTGTTATTCCTTCTAAATATATAACAAAGTTATCATATAAATTTCTTTTTTGCTTTTTCCTTTTCTTCTTCCCTCTCCCACCCCACCCTAGAGATGGCTACCATCAGACACAAATAGGTGTGTGTGTGTGTGTGTGTAAAATTATTCTATACATACTTCTACTTATCAGTTCTTTCTCTGGATGCACATAGCATTTTTCTTCACATGTCCTTTAAAGTTAATTTGGGTATTTACAATAGTCAAAACTTATTCGCTTAAAGTCATTCTTAAAATGATACTGCTGTTACTGTATACAATGTTCTTTTGATTCTGCTCATTTTGCTCTTCACTATTTCATGCATCTTTCCATGTTTTTCTAAGATTATCAAGCTCATCATTTCTTATAGCACAGTAGTATTCTGTCACAATCATATGTCACAACTTGTTCAGCCATTTCCCAATTGATGGGCATCCTTGCAATTTCCAGTTCTTTGCTACCACAAAGAGTTTAAAAAAAAAACATTTTAAACATACAAGTTCTTTTCCTTTTCCCTAATCATCTTTGGAAATAGACCTAGTAGTGGTATTGTTGGGTCAAAGGGTATAGGACATAATTCCAGATTGCTCTCCAAAATGATTGGATCAGTTCACAATTCCACCAACAGTGAATTAGTGTCCCAATTTATACACATCCCCTCCAACATTTGTCACTCTCCCCTTCAATCATTTTAGCCAATCTGATAGGTATAAAATTACATCCCAGGGTTGTTTTAACTTGCATTTCTCTAATCAATAATGATTTAGAGCATTTTTACACTACCATAAATTGTTTTGGTTTCTTCATTAGAAAAGTTCCTGTTCATATCCTTTGACCATTTATCAATTGGGGAATGACTTATATTCTTATCGATTTAACAAAATTCTTTATATATTTGAGATTTGGGACCTTTATCTGAGAAACTGTCTATAAACAATTTTCCCAATTTTCTGTTTTCCTTCTGATCCCTAAGTTGTTCAAAGTCTTTACAATATTATTGTCATTTTATAAATTGTTTTCCTGGTTCTGCTCATTCTACTCAGTATCAGTTCATACAAGTCTTCCCAGGTTCCTCTGGAACCATCCTCTTACGGTACAATAATATTCAATCATACATACCCTCCATAACTTGTTCAGTCATTCTTCAGATTCCAATTGTCTCCTCAAAGTTATTCTTGTACATCTTTAGTGTTTGCTTTGCCTAGGATTAATGCTTCTCTTAATCTGCTCTTCCTATAATTCTCCCTTTTCCTCTGTCCCTCATACTTCCCAGAGTGAAATATGTATGCACTCAACTCTATGTATATTCTTCTATCCTTCGACCAGTTAAGAGGTTCAAGTGTCACTTAGTTCCCTTACCCCCTTCTTCCTTGTTTGTATAGACTTCTACCTTCATACTGCCAATTATGTGAGATAATTTTCCCCAACCTTCCTTTCCCTTTCCTCCCTTATTCCTCTTCCCCTTCATTTTCATTCTTTTAAAATCATTAATACATAAAGAAGTACTCCCAGATCTTCTAATTCAACTTCTTCTATGATTTCTGATTAGAATGTTAGCAGGTTATCCTTGTTCAGTTCCTTATGATTAGTCCTGTATTTTTACTGTTTTATGTTTCTCTGCATTTCAAAGTTTGTATACAGCTCTGTTCTTTCTATCAAGAATGCTTGGAAGTCCTCTATTTCATTAAAAATCCATTTTTCCCCTATAAGATTATACTATTTTGTTGGTCAAGTTTTTCTTGGTTGTGATGGGGTGCTTGGGTGCTTGTGCTTGGACCCTAATTCTAACATCAAATTTCTCCTTAGCCTGTGCTTGGGTGCCCGTGCCTGAACCCCAATTCCAAAACCACATCCAGTTCTAAAATCGCATCTCTCCATAGCCTCAAAATACTGTCTCTCTAGCTCAAGGGCAGCATGCCCCAGCAACACACTTATCTCTACTCCTTTCACAATAGGCAGCTGTGTCTATCTACTCCCTGTGTACTGATAACTGGCTGTGCACTGGGTCATGACAACAGTCACTACTTACTGACCTTACAGATATGTATCCTAGATATAGTCAAATGTATACTGTCTTACATTTATTTTTGTCTAACAAGACATTTGATGAGAGCCACCTAGATATTCCCAGTCAGCCCTGACCAATAGTTAACTTAGTGATGTTTCACAGTCAAAACCACTCCTCCTAGTAGCCCCCCACCTTGGGCTATTTCTCAGTGAACTCTGGGTAGTATGCCTACACAGTAGATACAAAAAGTGCATGTTCCTTTAAGAACCGACCACCCCTTAACCACTCCCTAATCCCACCTCAAAACATCTAATTGACATATTTCACCCCTAAATATCTTATATAAACTTTCCTGCACCCATGTAAGTTTGCAGGTTCCTTAAGAACTCTTGCCGGCTGTAAAGTGTAATAAATTTTTGCCACCTTGATTTAAAGAATGCTTGAGATCGCAAATTCATTCTGGATGGCCCAGACCCTCTCCAGTACTCGGGTCCCTGAGGGGCACTCCCCCTCAACCAGGAACTCCAGTCCCGGGAACTTTAGTTTGGGGATTCCTGAATCCCTGGGTTTTTCTCCCTTAACAGTTGCAAGCCTTTGCCTTTTGAAACAAAGTATTCCAAGCTCTCCAGTCTTTTATAGTTGTGGCTAAAACATGTGAGATTCTAAATGGTTCTTCAGGACTTAAATTCATCCTTTCTGGCTTCTTGCAGTATTTTTTATTTGACCTGTATTTGGGCTATAATATACCCATGGAGTTTTCATTTTAGGGTTTCCTTCAGGAGAATAGTGTATTCAATTTCTATTTTGCCCTCTGCTTCTAAGAGATCTGGATTATCTCCTTTCATAATTTCTTGAAATATAATGTCTAAGGGGTTTGGGGGAGGGGAAGAAGGGGGAAGAGAACGACTTTCAATTGTTCCAATAATTTTTACATTTTATCTCCTTGACCTGTTTCCCAGGTCAGGTGGTTTTGCAATAAGATACCTCACATTTTCTTCTGTGTTCTAAGTCTTTTGACTTTTTAAAAATTATTTCTTGTAGACCATTCTAATTGCTAAAGTTTTCCCATGAGAATGTGAGCTCCTTGAGAGCCAGGACAATGGTTTTGCCCTTTTTTGTACCCCATCATTTAGCATAGCATCTGGAACATAGTGAACACTTAAAATACTTAACTTATATTGCCAAAATCTGCCTCCTCATCACTTCCACCCATCATACAGCTACGGGGTGCAGGGCATAGTGCTAGACTCAAGTTCAAATCCTGCCTTAGATACTAGCTGTTTGGCTGAGGGCAAGTGTCATTTAACCTCTCAGCCTCCGTTTCTTCATCTGTAGAAATGAAGATTAAAGTAGCACCTATCTTACAAGGTTGTGGTGGGAATTGTGGGACAATATTTGTGAAGCACTTTGTAACCCTCAAACTGCATTATAAAAGCTAGATATTATCAGTTCTTGTTCTGCCTTCTTAGGCAAAGCAGAATAAAATTAATCTCCTTCATGTAACTTCTTATAGTTGAAGATTTCTATCATGTCCCTACTGTCTTCTTTTCTCCAAGCTAAACAGTTCCTTCAATTGACTCTAATTTGGCATGGTTCAAGGTTCCTTCATTATCCAGGGTCATATAGCCCAAGACCTGTTCCAGCTTATCAACAGCCCTTCCAAAATGAGTTTCCTAGACCCAGCCAGAATATGCCAGACATAGTCTGACCAAGGCTAAAAACACATCACGACTTTTATCTCCCTCTTCTAGACACCGAGGTTCTGTTAACAAAGCCTAACAACTAAACAACCTCTTGGCTGACTGTTTTACAAACACTAGGAGAATAAATCTTTTTCACACTAACCGCTTCCTGAATAGAGTTTGCACTTGAAATTTTGAACCCAAGGGCATCACATTGTCTCTATTAAATTTCATTGTTTGTTTCAGCCTGTTTCCCCAGATCTATTTAGCTTCCTATGTTATCCAATGGATTAGCTATTTGTTCCTTCTTTCTGTCATCCACGGATTAGGTAAGCAAGCCTGTTCTATACCTTTATCCAAGTCAGTGATTAAGACACTGAATAAGACAGTGCCAAAGGCAGAACCCTGTGGCATCCCATTAGAGACTTCACTCTAGGTTATCATAATAACCATTCTTTAGATTAGGTCATTCAATCAGTTCTCTGAATCCACCTATTATCTAGTCCACAAATTCCATCTTGGGCATAGGGATATTAAAGGTTGGACTACTAGATATACTTTGATATACTAGATATACTTTTGCTCTGGAAATATTTGTTGAAAAAATGAGCAAAGTTATGATCTCATTTTTAATATCCAATGGCTTCTACAGATGTAGAGAATTTTCTTCTTTTGGATAAATGAATTCTAAGTTGAGAAACAAGGGAATTAGAAAAAAATAATCTTGTCTTTTCTAATCTATAAGTAAACAGGAAGATGATGCAAATTAATTTCATAACCTAACATTTCAAGTTTTATATACTACCTGAAGTGGTGTGTATACATTTTTTTTAAAATTCACATTTATAATAAAAGGAGCAAAAAAACCCTCATATTTTTGCTTAGATTATTAAATATATTTATTGACACAAGAAAATACCCAGAACAGATCTTTACGCTTTGGACAATGAAACAATGTAAATGTCTCATGTATCTGGTGATGGGTGGTAAATACATGGCAAAAGTATCACCCAAATCTCCCAATGTCTTTAAGAAAATGTAGTATCCATTTGTTTTCTTAAATAAAATCACCAAATCATAATTCATTTTCTGATGCAACTGCAAAATTGGTCATATATTCTCTTACATACATATACACACATACACACACACACACACACACACACACACGAGGTAGCCAGGAAAACCTAGGCTTAAGTCCTACCTCTTGCACATGCTGGATGTGACCTCTCAGAACCCTACTCAACTCTCTAAGACTACAGATTACAGAGATGTTTGCCTACATTGGTAAAGGAAAATTTCCTCATTTTTTTTAGTTCCTTATGCCAGTAAAATCACAAGTTCTATTCATATTCTGATTATTTTGGAAAGACAGAGATTAGACCTGTGATTTCACTAGTATAGAGAATACCAAAGTAAGAAAGCTCTCTGTCAATGCAGGTGGACACCTTCTCTACAAACTATAGTCTCAGACCATCACCTAGGGGGCAACTTGCCCAGGATCACATAGCCAGTATGGATCAGTCAGACTTGAGTCCAGGTCTTCCTGGTTCTGGGACCAGCTCCCAATTTATTTGGTGCTTTAAGTTTTGGCGTGCTTTACATACACTATCTCATTTGAACGTTACAATAATCCTGCGAAATGTTACTAACATCCTCATTTTACAGATAATGAAACTGAGTATAGACATATTGCTTAAAAAATATTGTTGCTTTAAAATTTACACCAACTTCTAAAAATGAAGACTCTGAATTGTGAAGATGTATTACAGTATATTCGGTAATAATTATATACTTTTGTAGGAAAAAAATTACTTGAGTGTAACAAATCAGATCTATCCAAATATGACATGTACCATATAACAATATTCTAATGTCATCAATTTTATTAGGAAAAACAGTCTGTAGTTGTTAGGTTTCATTTTTTAAAATCACTTAAATTTAAAGTTACAGTGACAAAGAAAAATCAAAATCCCATGGCATATGATTTTTCATTATTAGTTTTACAATATTATCAAAACTGAGAAACTATTCATTTCTGTGAAGATAAAGGCTTAAATAATACACTACAGAATGCCTGGTTTATGTAGATGATTCTTTCTTACAGAATTCAAAACATGTGATTTCTAAATCACTGATTTATGCCTAGATGGTCTGGATGGTCATTTAATCCAACCCCTCTTGAGGAAAGTGAAGCCCAGAGATATCAAGTGGCTTGCCCAAAGTTACAGTTTGTAAATGGCAGATGAATGATTTATCAAATAACATGAAGTATATTACTTCATTTATCCTCACAAGATATCTATGAAAGAAGTAGGTTTCATACACTGTTATCTGTTTTAAATGATGAACCTGAGGCCTAGAGAGGCCACTCAAGGAAAGCCCAAAGTACATTTAGATTCACTGAATAAGGATACTCACTAAAATATTTTTAGAAGAGTCTGTTTGACAATCAAACGCAATACATATATTTTTTTAAAATAACTCACAGGTATTGAATTTTTACTGCACCATTATATTAAAAATGTCTGAACTTTTAAGGCCCCTAATTTGTATTCTTTAATTAAAAACCCAGAGTAAAACTTTCTACAATTCTGTTACATCCTGAAAAGTCCAAAGTCGGTCTTCTCAATTGGGGCATTGAGTGTCGCACTAATACTGAGACCCAGGACTAGTCTGGTATCAGCTGGGTCAATAATTCCATCATCCCACAGCCTGAAAGAGAAGAAATCATACATCACAAATAAGAACATCACCAAAGCTATTAACGATATATAAAGCTACAGGGATAATTTTCTTGCCATCACTTCCCAACATCATCCCACTGGTCAGCATCTGTATGGCATTCTCACTGTTTACATTAGCAATTTTAAGTAAAACATAAAACAATTGAACAATATTTCTAGGAGAACATTTCCTTTTTCCAAGAATTAAATTTCTTCTGCCAGAGGGCTATGAAAATGTGCATACCCTTTGACCCAGCAATACCACTTCAAGGGCTGTACTCCAAAGAGATCATAAAAATGGGAAAAGGACCCACATGTACAAAAATATTTATAGCCACTCCTTTTGTGGTGGCCAAGGACTAGAAATTGAAGAGATGCCCATCAATTGGGGAATGGCTAAACAAGTTGCGACATATGGATGTAATGGAATACTATTGTGCTATAAGAAATAACGAACAGATGGACTTCAGAAAAACCTGGAAATATTTATATGAAATGATGCTGAGTGAAGTAAGCAGAACCAAAACATCATAGACAATAACAGCCACAGTGTGCAATGACTGACTTTGATAGACGTAGTTCTTCTCAGAATGCAGGGCCCTAAAACAATTCCAAAAGACTCACAATGGAAAATGCCATCCACATCCAGAAAAAGAAATATGGAGTCTGAATGCAGATAGAAACAGACTACTTTCTTTTCTTGTTTTGTTTTGTTTTACGTTATTCTTTCTCATGGTTACTCCCATTCATTCTAATTCTTCTATATAACATGACTAATGTGAAAATATGTTTAATGGAAATGTATATGTAGAGCCTATATAGGATGGCATGCCATCTTGGAGAGGGGAAGGAAGAGAGGGGGAAAAAATTTAAAACTTATGGAAGTGAATGTTGAAAACTAAAAATAAATAAACTTATTAAAAATGAATTAAATGTTCTATTAGCACAAACCAACTAGAATTGCTTAATAACAACTTACATTTAAATTCATTTCAATGCATAAAGTATCATAACATTTTTTTTTAGTTTGTCCCCCTGTGTCTGCATGAGGATTCTCTATCCATTCATTCTCATTCGCCTTTACTCATATAACCTTAGTTAAGTGTATTCTGTGTTCTTCTGTGCTTTTTAAAATCCACATTATTTCATAAAGATTCTTCCAGAGTTCTTTGCAATCTGTATACTTGGCCACTTTAATTACTTTACAGTATTCCATTATATTAATGTACCACAATTTCTTTAACCACTCCCTGAAAGTTACAAAATTAGTCTTATGCTTTGACACAAAAATTTTTTAAGCCCTTTGTTCAAAATTCATCATAGCAGTATTATATGAAATTGGTGGGAAAAAAAAGGAAGCTACCAATTCCTGGAGTCTTCTGCATATGGATAACAAGGAAATACATGTTAAGTATCACATCCCAAGTCACTAAAGAAATTAATACTAAGGATGAGGCAAGAAACTACTCACTATAATGGTTCTCAAAATATTCTGCCAAAGCCTTCATTTTCAAAAAGGCAGCTATCTGCAGGTAATATAAGTAGATGTATTCATGCTCACATGATCTTGCTGGGGACACAGACAAACAAAGTTGGCAAGTGCATTTAGCCAAATATTAGTCTGAAAAGTTGTCAATCATCAAGTAGTAGGCTACTACTGTTTGGAATGGAGGTTCTTAACAGATCCATGATAGGGAAAAAAACTTTATATTTAAGTGACAACTGACAAGAATAGCTGGAGTTTGAATTGGTCAGGAGATTTTTTTTCCCCAAAATGAAAACCTTCTTGTTTTAACAGCTTATTCGTCTCACAAGTTTTAGTGGCCTTAGCTTTTCAATTCCAAAAGATAAATGTTTCTAGGCAAAACAATAATTTAAAACTAACATGTTTATGGGTTGCCTACCAAAAACTCATACTAAATGAAAAGCTGACTATAGTTCAACAAGGCTGAATCTAAAGGCCAAAGGTCAGGTTGTGGAATCGGTAGCTAAAACCAAAGAGTAAATTAGATAACAGCAATCCAAGAAGATAAAAAGGGGAATCTCTGAGGATTTATTGTACCTGAGCAGTATTTTTGCTCACTTGGCATTACTGTTATACTTATAACAGTTTTTTAAACCTACTTGCTATAGAGTGAGCTTTCATTCTCCACCCCTCCCTTTTCCTAACTGATGGGATATGCTTACTTATCACTACTAAGGGGCAAGTAAGAATAAACAAGGAAAGGAAAGAAATAATGCATTCTGCTTCACCTCAGACTTCAGTCCAGAGTCTCACTTAGAAGGAAACTATTCGTTTGACTTAAAGTCAGAAAAAGGACATTAAAAAGGGATGGAAAATGAAGCTCAGACAAAACTTCGCAGTTCATGCAGTTAAAGTGAACCTTTATTTAAAAAGGAAATACATTCAATATATTAAACAGTTCAATCTGCCAAGGAAAGAAAAAGAAAAAAGACATTAAGATTAGCTTTTTAGACAAAAGCATAAGTACACATAACATATATGAATATTTACCATTTAACAAATATTTATTAAACACTTACCATGTGAGACGAGGGTATGTCTATATACACATACATATATATCACACATAGTACATATTTAATAAGTATTTGTTGAATGAATAACTGAAGACTGCATTTCTAATTGTACAGGATGTATTCTTTAGGCGTATGCATAAAGTCACACAATATATTTGCATGTATAATTACAAATATATTTATATGTGCTTGTATACATGCGTATATGTACATGTGTGCATATGAATGTTGTATAGAACCTAAGACAATGCCCATTATATAGTTGTTCATTTTTCAGTTGTGTCCAACTCTTCCTAACCCCATTTGGGATTCCTGGCAAACATATGTGTTGGCAACCAAAAATGGGCTCCTTAGCACTTAGTCAACAAATGCCTTTGACTAGTTTGGCTTTTTCCCCTGAACTGAATGCTGTTTGTATATTGGACTGGAGTAAGCTTGTCGGCCCCTTCACCTTGCTTCCCTTGCTTAAGCTGATGGAAAGAACCTGTGCTTTCCTGGTCAACCCCTTCACCTTGCTTAAGCAGACTGAAAGAACCTGTGCTTTCCCTGGCATACCTTACACCCCCACAGAAGCCGGATGGTTAAAAACAGCTTCCATTGGAGCCAGAGGCTGCCACAGCCACAGCCACAGCCACAGCCACAGCCACAGCCACAGCCACAGCTGAAGCTGAAGCAGGAGCTGTCGGTAGCAGAGCTGACCTACGGGAGGAAGCTGAACAAGGACTTGAAGCCAGTGGGTAATCTTTTTACCATAGAGGGGGAAGCATGATTTTGTTTTATACCATCATGCTTCTCTGTAGCCTCCTGGTTACTCTTGTAAGGCGTACTTATTGGGCCTGGAAGCTTTTGATCAATATGTCAAAATGGGGATGCTGGTTCATGGGTTGGTTACTGTGGAGCCTAAATACATGCTTTGATTCTTTTGCCTCCTACTTTGAGAGTTTCTTATATCCAGCGGTTCCGAACCTTTCAGACATATATATGATCCTCTTTGAGATTATAAACTCTGCCCTCCTAATACAACATACTAGTGAGGCTTGCCATTTCCTTCTCCAGTTCATTCTAAAGATGAGGAATTGAGGCAAAAAGATTAAGTGACTTGCCCAGGGTCACACAGCTAGTAAGTGTGAGAGGTCAGATTTGAACTCAGGAAGAGGAGTCTTCGTGACTCCAAACCTAACACTCTATCCATGTTTTCAGATAATGATGCACACCAAACACTTGAAAGGAGAAACTACAGGGGACTGGGAAAGGAGGCCTGGTGGAAATTTGTGTTTATGAACAGATGAATGACCCATGAAAATCAAACTTAGTGCCATAGCAATCTACAGTTATTGATGAAAAGATGGATCACAGCTGTGACTCTAATGCTAGTGCCAAGTCCTAATGTTAGTGCCTTCACTGAGATTACCTCCAATTTACCCTGCATATACCTTGTATGTACATACTTATTCGCATATTGTCTCCCCCATTAGACTCTGAGCTCCTTGAAGGCAGACACTGTTTCTGACTTTCTCTGTGACTTCACATTCCCAGTACAGTACTGAGTGCTTAATAAATGCTTGCTGACTGTTAACTGAAACTGGTTCGAGTGAAGATGTGCCAGAGTAGAAACCACTATTGGAAGATGATCTTTGTTTTATTTATTAAAGGCCTTAGGACTAGACTCATACTTCAATTCTTATCAAAGTAATCTTTAGATTTTATGCCAGAGCATAATTTAGCACTTTAGGTTCTATTCCCTTAATTTTATTTGTATAAAACTAAATAAGACAGGCAGTTTGTCCAGAAAAATACTCACCTGTTCATGTATTCATTCCATAGGATTGTTTGGATAAAAAGTGAAGCATGAGCCTTCTCCTATGGCTACACCTCTTTAGCCATTTTCATGGTACCTCACATATTTATATTGTGTGAGGTACCATGAAAATGATCGAATAGGTTTATGTACGCTTTAATTACAAAATAATTTAAATGGTTGGGCCTTTATGAAATTCTTGATACTATACAGAAAGCTTTTCATAATTTTTGACACTATTTTTAAAGGACTTTTTTTAAAGGGGCAATTTGCTTTTCATTATCAACCTCTAAGGTCTAGCACTAAGAAGGGGAAATACTGCTTTTTAAAGGTTATTAGTAGGTGACAGTTTTCCTCTTGTTTAAACAAACTTCCTTCAGTATCAGACCACAGCATCAATTATTAATTCACCTATTACAGTGCTATCAACAGAACATGAATCAAATCCAGGCTCATAAAACATTCATAAGTGGGAGTTTTGAAGTAACAACAGCAAATAGAAGAAAACTTCCTATATAATTTGTTAGAATGTAATTGATTAAACTCCCCCTTTGAAATAAGCAAATTAAAATAGCGCAAAGAGAACAGGGCTGGTTAATGGTGTTCATCAATAAACACTGCTCCAGGTAAGAATTTCTAATAAGATACTTGATTAAAGTTTGATCAGAAAAACAGCTAAGGAGAAGACAACTGGCATTCCACTTGAACAGCCTAATAGAACTGAAGAGAATTAATTAAGTACGCTTTGACAACAGATGAGCAAAAAGCTTTCTGCAAGATCAGGACCAACCAATCAGGACCAGGTTCCTGGTCAAACCTAAGTCTAAACAGAAGCAGAAAAACTTTTTAATCTTAGTTTCTACAGGAAAAGAAAGCTTATCAAAGCACCATTTCCTCTCACATCCTAATTCACCAAGCCACAAGCACCTAGTGATGCTTGACACAATGACAGATTGACCTGACTGTCTTTTGGGTGTCTATTTCTCTGGAAATCTGGGAAAAAACTGAAATTTTTTTATTCCTCTCCTCTGGATATAATACATTTTTTAAAAAATATTCATCTGTCTTTGAGAATTACAGTCATGCATTCCAAAGAAGTTATGATGAAAAATGCTATCTACCTCCAGAGAAAGAGCTAATGGAGTCTGAATGTAGATCTAAGCACACTTTTTTTTTTACTTTATTATTCTTGGCTTTTTAGTCTATGTTTTCTTTTGCAACATGGCTCATATGGAAATGTTCTGCATGACTGCACATGTATAATCTATATCAAATTGCTTGCCTTCTCAAGGAGAGGATGGAGGGAGAGAGGGAAAGAATATAAAACTCAAAAAAATTTTAAATGAATGTTAACAATTTTTGTTTATATGTAATTGAGGAAAATAAGAAAAATTAAATGTAAATAGAAAAAGAACTACAGTCATGCTTTAATTCTTTTGAAGAAATCTTTAGATTCTGTGCTAAAAAATAAGAAATCCTTATTTCAAAGGGGACTACTCCAAGAGACAAGAGAAATGCAAATTAGACGATGTGTCCTCACAGAAATATATCTCAACTGTACCTATCAATCCACCCACAATCATTTGTGTAAATTAATGTAGATGGCTATCCAATACACATTTTATCTTAAATCAGGGTCCCATATTCCTTCTCTGCTTCAGTGACCAGTATAAGGGAGAATAAAGAGACTTATTTATGTAGGAAGAAGAAAGAGGAATATGTATATTTCTTAAATTCAAGATAATACTCTTTTCTAAAAGGGATTTTCAATTGATGCTTGTTGTTTACTGGTGATAAATCAAGAAGAAAAACAAGCTTTTTCACCCAAATCATCTACATTGTTTATTTTCCTTTTACTCCTTCAAAAAAAATGTTAAAGTCTCTACAAGTACCTAGCTCAAAGAATAATCTAATTTTAAAAGATGCAAAAAGTTACTTTCATTTTTCATCTGCCTAAGGGATAAACACAAGACACTGAGCTTAGGGCACTCTTCATAATATTTGGAATCAGACGTTCCTAGAGCTATTCAGCAAACAGGAGGCCTTAAATAACAAGATCCTTGATTTTAGACTGTAAGAGACAAGGATAATTTATTGCCTCATTAAGAGAAGAAACAAATAGAAAAGATTGCTGCTATTCCATGAGGTAATTAAATGACAAACAGACATTGACTGTGACCAATAACCTCCTGAATTTACCTGAACCCTTGTTAACAAATTTCAATAAAGTACTCAACCAAGCTATTGTGAAAATTGTGACAAAATAAAAATCAATAATGTATGTAAAAAGAATTCAATTTTTATTTAATATTTTATTTTTCCCAATTACATGTAAAAAGAATTTTTAACATTTTTCAAAATTCTGAATTCCAAATTCTTCCTTCCCTCCCTCCTCTTCCCCCTTCTGAGATGGCAAGAAATTCGATATAGGTTATACATATGCATTCAATCTGCATTCAGACTCAATCAGCATTTTTCATCCTAAGTCCTTCAGAACTGTCTTGGATCACTGTTTTACTGAGGATAGCTAAGTTGTTCAGAGTTCATCATTGTACAATATTTCTGTTACTGTGTACAATGTTCTCCTTGTTCTGCTCAGTTCGCTCTGCGTCAGTTCATATAAGTCTTTCCAGATTTTTCTGAGAGCATCCTGCTCCTCATTTCTCATAGCACAATAGTATTCCATCAAAATCATATACCACAACTTGTTCAGCCATTCCCCAACTGATGGGCATCCTCTCAATTTCCAATTCTTTGCCACCACTAAAAACGCTGCTGTAAGTATTTTTGTACATACAGGTCCTTTTCCTTTTTGTTTTTTTAACTCTTTGGGATACAGACCTAGTAATGGTATTGCTGGGTCAAAATGTACACACAATTTTATAGCCCTTTGGATATAGACCCAAATTGTTCTCCAGAATGGGTGAATCAGTTCACAACTGCACCAATAATGAATTAGTATCTCAATTTCCCCATATCCTCTCCAACATTCGTCATTTTCCTTTTCTGTCATATTAGCCAAGCTGACAGGTGTGTGGGGTGGTACCTCAGAGTTGTTTTAATTTGTATTTCTCTAATCAATAGTGATTTAGAGACTGTGAATACTTAAAGTGCCTGTTCATATCCTTTGACTATTTATCAACTAGAGAATGACTTGTATTCTTAAAATTTGACTCAGTTCTCTATATTTCAGAAATGGGGCCTTTATCAGACAAACTTGTTGGTAAACACTTTTTCACAGTGATGATTACTGTGTACTTACCTCCATCCTATTTTCTCTGTTTATCCTACTTTCTCTCTCTTTTTACTATGTCCATCTTCAAATGTTTTCCTTCTGACACCACCTCCCCAATTCACCTTCCCTTTTATTAGCCCCACCCTTCTTCCCCTCCTGTTTTCTTGTAGGGTAAGAAAGACTTCTATACCCAAATGAGTGTGTATGTTATTTCCTCTTTCAGCCAAGTCCAAGGAAATTAAGGTTCCAGGTCCTCCCCCACTTCCCTCTCCATGGTAAAGGCTCTTTCATGTCTCTTTTATGTGAGATAATTTACTCCATTCTGCCTCTCCCTTCTCCCAGTGTATTCTTCTTTCTCATCCTTTAATTTTTTTTGTAGATATTATCCCATCATACTTGACTCATACTTGTGACTTTTTCTATATTTTCTAATTGCCCTAATAATGATAAAGTTCTTAAAGGTAACAAGTATTATCTTCCCATGTAGGAATGTAAACAGTTTAACTTTATTGAATTCCTTATGATTTCTCTTTCATTTAACCTTTTTATGAATCTCTTGAGTATTTTATTTAAGAGTCAAATATTCCAGTCAGCTCTCATCTTTTCATCAGGGATGCTTGAAAGTCCTCTATTTCATTGAATATCCATTTTTTCCTGAAGGATTACACTCAGTTTTGCTAGGTAGGTGATTCTTAGTTATAATCCTAACTCCTTTGCCCTAACCTGGGAGTTTTCATTTTGGGATCTCTTTCAGGAGGTGATTGGTAGATTCTTTCAATTTCTATTTTATCCTCTAGTTCTAGGATGTCAAGGCAGTTTTCCTTCATAATTTCCTGAAAGATGATGTCTAGGCTCTTTTTAAAATCGGGCTTTCAGGTAGTCTAGTAACTCTTAAATTATCTCTCTTTGGTCTATTTTCCATGTCAGCTATTTTTACAATGAAATGTTCACATTTTCTTCTATGTTTTTATTCTTTTGAATTTATTTATTGTTTCTTGATGTCTTGTGGAGTCATTAGCTTCCACTTGCCCAATTCTAATTTTTAAGGAATTATTTTCTGCAGAAAGCTTTTGTACCTCCTTTTACATCTGGTCAATTTTACTTTTTAAGGAGTTCTTTTCTTCAGTGAATTTTTGTACATCTTTTTCCATTTAGACAATTCTGCTTTGTAAAGAGTTCTCTTCAGTGGATTTTTGTGCCACTTTTACCACTTGGCCTATTCTGTTTTTTAAGGTGTTATTTTTTCAGTATTTTTATGCCTCCTTTGCCAAACTGTTGACGCTTTTTTCCTGATTTTCTTATACCACTCTCATTTCTTTTCCCAATATTTCCTCTATCTGTCTTATTTGATTTTTGAAATCCTTTCTGAGCTCTTCCAGGAATTCTTTTGGGGCCTGAGACCTATTCACATTTTTTTGAGGCTTTGGATGTAGCAGTTTTGATTTTGTTGTGTTCTTCTAAGTTTGTTTTCTGATCTTCCCTGTCACCATAGTAACTTTCAACAGTCAGGAGTTTTTTTTGTTTGTTTTTGGTTTTGCTCATTTTTCCAGATTATTTCTTGATTTTTACCTTGATGTTAAAGTTGGGCTCTGCAAACCAGAAGAACATTGTACACGGTACCAGCAAAATTCTGCAATGATCAACTTTGATAGATTTGACTCTTCTCAGCAATACAATGCTCTAAGACAATTCCAAAGAACTCATGACGGAAAATATTACCCACATCCAGAGAGAAAGAACTATGGAGTTTGAATGCAGATCAAAGCATACAATTTTCACCTTTTTGTTGTTTTTTTTTTCTTTCTCATGGTTTTCCCTTTTGTTCCGATTCTTCTTTCACAACATGACTAAGGTGGAAATATGTTTAACATGATTGTACGTGTATAACCTATATCAGATTGCTTGCCTCTTGGGGAGGGGAGAAGGGAAGGAGTGGGGGAGGGAGAAAAAAGTTTGGAACTCAAAATCTTATAAAAGTAAATATTGTAAATTTTCTTTACATGTAATTAGAAAAAATAAAATATTATTTAAAAAATTTTTAAACAAAGTTGGGCTCTGCTCCCAGGATGGAGGGGGCACCGTCCCAAGCTTCAGGTTTTTTTTTTGCTGCTGTTTTCAGAGCTAGTTCTTGGGATATGTAAGATTTCAGTTCTTCCAAGGTGGAATGATCTAAGGAAAGGTGCATTTACTACTCTGTTGGCTTATGCTGTGGTCTGTGAGTGACTATGTGTACCCTTTTTTTATCTTGGAACTGTAACCAAAGTCCCTGCTCCCCTGCAGCTGCAAGTTCTAGTGTGCTAGTACTCCTGCTTGCCCTGGGACCATGACCCAGGACTGCAAAATAGATCTGTCTATAGGCAATGCAACAGAGTCCTACAACCAGTGCCAACAAAGGGACCTCTGTAATCTCCTTCTGACCTGTTGTTCAACTCCCTTAATATCTGTGGGCTGAGAGCTCCAGAAGCCACTGCTGCAAATTCAATTGTCTCCAATGCCTGCTGATGTCTCGCCAGGGCATTGCCTGCACTGGACTGTGCCCTACTCCCACCACCGTGAGACAGAACTTTCCTGCAAATTTTCTACATTCTCTTGGGCTGGGAAAATTCCTTCGCCCCATCCTTTTTTGGGTTCTGGTGCTCCAGAATTCATTTTGAGGCACTATTTTAAGGTGGTCTGGAGGAGAATTTGGGAAAGCTTGGGCAAGTCCTTGTCTTTTCTCAGCTACCTTGGCTCTACCCAACCAAGAATTCTAAATTTTAAGAGAGAAAAAATTCAAATAATTTGCTCCAACTTGTCTTTACACCACAGAGCAAGAGTAAAGGACTAGAATCCCAAACTTCCTGATTCTTAGCAGAGCCCAGTAACTAAAGGCCAGTCCTCTCCTTCACTGCTGGCTATGATCCAACTGCTCTCTCAGCTATAGCAAAGGAAGGAGATGTGCACTAAGCAACCCAGAGATATTTGGGAAGGAAAAGGAGGCTTTAAAAACTAACGGAGATATTTCCACAGTAATTCATCTCCGTTATAAAGAAGATCAAAGTTTGAAAGCTTGGAAAGGAACTCAGGGGTGATCTCATTTCACAGATAAGTAAACTCAGGCCCAAAGACATTAAGCAACCTGGTCAAGGTCATGTAAGTAGTAAGTAGTGGAGCTAGGAGTGGAACACAGGTTCCCTGACTTCAAAAAGTCAGCATTCTTCCTACCATACTACCCTCAGACTGAAAGAATACAAACATATTACAGATGAGGTCTGAAAAAAGGAGCCATAGCTCCTTTTTCCTAGATTGGAAGGGGGTAGTTGTCCAAAGACAGTTTTTAGATATCATGGCCAAGTTGCCATTTCCATGATTGCTAAGATCTATGAAGCTGCTACCAAAATAGCCAGTTATAAGCAAATACCTTGCACTGGAGTAGTAAGGACTTCCTTCTTCTTCAAACCTCTTAATGATAGGCTCCTTTAAAGCAGCTTCTTCTTCACTGGAGAGCTGAAAGAAAAAGGAACTTAGGTCCATTCAATTATACTATAGGGTAGAAAGTCTCTGTTTAAAACTCTCAAGAACAAAACAGCTACACATTATAAGTAAAACAAGTTATTGTGCATTCACCCCTCATATCATTTAACTTCTCAATACTCTGATGAAATCACAGGTCTAATCATCAAAAAAAATCAACTATCTGAAACTCGACAATCTGACAACTTCATCTGTCAACAACAGCCAAGAGCTAGGAAGTACCTCACAGTGGTCTTTGAGGTTCACAGTAATAATAAAAACTTAGATTTATACAACACTAGAAAGTTTTATAAAATGAATTAAATATAATCTCATGTTGCCCCATAAGCACACAGGTTTACTAAGTTAAATAATAACAATGATAAAAATTTATCCTTTCCACTCATTACTT
This sequence comes from Trichosurus vulpecula, assembly GCF_011100635.1. Taxonomy (NCBI): domain Eukaryota; kingdom Metazoa; phylum Chordata; class Mammalia; order Diprotodontia; family Phalangeridae; genus Trichosurus; species Trichosurus vulpecula. Next base: position 446,617,010 of record NC_050573.1, read on the forward strand.
TAATAAATGCTTTCACTATGTTTATCAAAGAAATGAATGCAGTTTTACACACTACAATTACTACAATATCTAAAATAACTACAGGACTTCCTAAAAATTAATATTTTCACAATCTCTTAGTAACTGATTGCAAATAGATATGACAATGAGCTCTTTCCACCCAAGTTCCTGTTCACCATAACTTTCCACCTAAGAAATTAACAGCTAAAGTGCCTACTACACATAAGATAGCTTGCAGGCACAAGATGAAAAGCTGAACCTGGAGACAGAAAATCTGAGTTAGAATCTGGCCTCATATGCTTACTAGCTGTGTAACCCTGGGTAAATCACTTAACCTCTATTTGTCTCACTTTCCTCAACTGTAAAAATGGAATGATAACGGTCTTGACCTCCCAAAGTTGTTGTGAGGATCAAATTGGATAATATTTGTAGAGGACTCATCAAACCTTAAAGCTTTCTTTAAGTGCTGCCTGTTACTGCTACAAGGAATTGTGCTAGAGGCTGGGGATAGAAAAACAAAACGGTCCCTGCCCTCAAGGAACTTACATTCTACTGGGGGACACAGCAAACTAATAATAGATAAGAATAATATAATTTGAAGACAAAAAACACTAATGGGGGGGCAGGGGAAGGGCTTCAAAAGAAGCTAAGAAGTTTCAGAGGTACAAGTGAAGCAGGAGTACATTCCAGACATGAGAGATCATCTGCGCAGAAGGAAGAGAGTAGGCAATGAGAAGCCAAACTTCGGGAGCAACTAGGGGGCCAATCTGGCGGGACCAAGGCATGTGCAGAGGAAAACAACATGGAATACATCTAGAAAGCTAGGCTAATAGCCAGACAGTAAAAGCCAAGCTGCAGCATTTGTATTTTATACTAGAGGAAACAGTATAATGATAAATGTTTAACAGCTCCAGAAATAATTGTGCATGACCACACACACACACACGCACACGCATAAGTTTACTATAAATTTTACTGGTATAAAGGATGACCAGCATACAATGCACAAATAATTGTAAAATCTATAATACTCTTTATTGCAAATTCCACATGGCTAAATTGATTCTCACAGAATGCTTTTGCTGATTTTCACCAAACTCTTGTATACCATACCCAATCTAATGTTGCAAATCAACCACAATTTGACAAAAGGAGTTACATCATAATTTGCTAACTTTTTCCAATAAATTTATTGTCATTAAATCTGATACTGTGATTTACTGTTAAACTATGTCTCACCTTCATACCAATCACATTCGCTAAACTGAAACCTCTTCAGTGCTCCTGAACGCGATAATGCTAATCACTCTTTAAGCTTTTTGTACAAGTGCAGATATTGGAATATTGTTCGAGTGCAAACGCACTCAATTATGTACAAAATCCTGAAAATTACCCAAATTAATTCTGTTTTAAAATTCCACTTAAATGATCCATTTTTTTCACCAACTACTCATGGTGAAGTTCTTCATAAGTCAAAGTAGGTGGTTCTAATAAATCAAAATAATTTTAAATGATTTTATAATTTTTGTCTGACAAAAGACTTAAGTTCAATGTGTTGAATTATATTTCTAGTGACATATTCCTAGGACAAACTTTAAATATATTATTTTTACTAAATGGAATGTCTTTAAATTTATCTGATTTAATCAGATCGTCAAATTGAGATTCATGCTATCTTTAAATTTCCCAAAGTTCTTAAGGTATGTTTGAGGAATTTCTGAATCTTAGTTGATCTTAATTGCAACACTGCTGAAAGCAATGAAAATTCTTCAAGACTGTCAATCACTAAAAGAAGGTCTTGCAAAAAATTAACGTTAGTTTTTCAAAACCAGAATAATCAGAAGAACAAGCAAAATTCATAAATAATGCAGCATACACATGGCACATAGCAATAGCCACTCATAAACGACATGAAACCCATCCTAGTCCCGGTAGTCTGCTCATTTTAATAAATCCAATTTCAAGTTCTTTAGCTAAAGTTTTGAGCTCAGTTTGATTTTTACATTAGATTGGTAACAAACAGAATAAATTTTATTCAGAAATCAATGATTTAAATAGTGCCACATGATTCTTTTAATAAAATTTTCTAAGAACTTCATAGATACTCTAGATTTTCTTCCCCCCATGGTATTAGCACCATCAGGAGAAAATACAATTAAGTTCACTTTCAAATACTCATTACTAAAGCCACAATCATTTAAAGTACACAATAATGTATTGAAAATATACTCTGCTACGGTTACCATAAATTCTTTGAAAATGACAAATCACATTACCATTGCAAAGCAGGCTGAACTATGTACTAGCCATATTTAACAACTGGCTCCCTAAATCCCCGAAAAATTAATGATTGGCCAGCATACCACTGTCTAAACGAAATAGGAAGTCACTGAAAATTAATGTACACAAAGGAGTGCCATGATCAGACCTGAGCTCTGGAAAACTGTATGGAAGACATATGAGAGAAGGAAGTACTAGAAGAGAAGCCTCTAATTAGACTGCTGCAATAGTCCAGGCAAGAGATAATGAAGGTCTAAACTAAAGAAGCAGGCCATGTAAATGGAAAGAAGGAGATAGACTAGAAATGTCATAGAGGTTTCAGTCCTATCCTCCTCCTTGTGACCCCATGTGGGGTTTTCTTGGCAAAGATACCAGAAGGGTTTGCCATTTCCTTCTCCCGCTCATTTTCTAGATGAAAAAACTAAGACAAACAAGGGTCACACAGCTAGTAAGTGTCTGAGGTCACATGTGAACTCAAGAAAATGGTCTTGGTGACTCTAGGCCCAGCACTCTACACACTATGGCTCCACCTCATTGCCCTGGTCATGTGAGGTGGCTATCATGGAATAAATTCCTGTAAGAGCTGTCAAATATTTATTTTGAGAGTAAAAAAAAAATTCAATTTCACCATACTGAGTTAGGATGCAACTCACCTATAATACAGGCAGATTCCTCCTACTTGTCATGTCCTTGAAAATGTTCTAAATAGGAACATAAATCTAGAACTGAAAGGACCACAGAGGTCATCTAGTCTAATGCTCTCTTACAGTCACACAGGTAATAAATTCATTACTGATGATGAAGCACATTACCTATATGACGGAGGAGGAATGGAATCAAGGTGCAGGATGGAAAACATATTTTTTGATATAGCAAATGTGTGGACTTATTTTTCTTGACTGTGCATCTTTGTTACAAATATTAAGTGTTTCCTTTTATTTTTTAATGGGGGAGGGATTAGGAGGAGGAAGAGGAACTAATGATATTGTTGCCCCCCCCACAAAAAAACATGGAAGAAAAGGTCATTGAAACATTTTTTTAAGTGTACAAAAGAGGGTAGAAGTTCAAAGAAAAATAAGATCATTTGTTCTTGAATTCACTTTTTAAAAAGCTGTCTGTAAACTCTTTCTATTCTACTTTATATATGGAAATGTTTTTTAAAAAGAGGGTTTTTCTGTTCTTTTGTTTTTTATTGCTTTTAAAGCATTTAGACATGGAGGACTTTGGTAGTAAAATGTTTGAGGATGGATAAAAGTTTGCCACAGACTAGAAGTTAGAAAAAAATAGCCTCTAGCCAGTGAGCTCTTGGAACATTCTTCAAAAAAATCTTTAATATCACTGAACCGTGGATTCACTATTTAAATGAATCTGAAATCACAGAATCTTGGATTTAAGCCTTCTTAAGGCTTTCTGCTTCTTGGATAAAGTGATCATAAAGGTGACTCATTAATGTATTCATGGAGGGGAGAAGAAGGGGAAGGGGGAAAGGGGAGAAGATTGGGGGAGAAGAAGTAGGAGGAAGAGAAGAGACACAAGAGAAGCTAAATCGATTCTGGCAGTCACTCATATTGAGAAAAAAAAACCTTCTGACAGAGAGGTTCCAGAAACAGAAGTTTCAGTCAATCATGTTACATCTTACTACTAAAACTTAATACTTTAAGTGTCATAAGTAATAAAATTTACCAAAAAACTCCAGTAGAATCTAATAGGGATATAAAAATAAGAAGCAATTTTGAAACCTTTACTTTTTACTTGCTATGTCAGTAACCTTCCATTGCTGTTGCCAACCACCCTCACGTATACTTTCAAAGCTTAAAATCTTCAGTGTTCATCATTAACTGCAGAACCCTCCTACTCTTCACATCCTTGAAAATATTTTAAAGCAAAGTGGAACAATACCAATTAAATTCATTTAATTCTCAGTAAGTGCAAATTACTAAGATACAATAAACTCTATTTTGCTTCATGCCCTAGTTTTCTGAAGTCTTCTTGGAAATTCTAAAAATTTGGCAACTGAACATTGCCACTAGATGTGGCCTAGAGCGAGTAAAAAATAAAAGACATATTTACCTCCTTCCCTTCTCTTGCTTTTTGGTCTCTTGCTACGGTGGCTAAAACATTTGCAGCTTGTTCTCCTCCCATCACCGTGATGCGAGCATTTGGCCACATGTAGAGAAATCTTGGGCTTAAAGGAAAAAAGTAGCTAAATATAAACAATGTAGAACAAAAAGATCTCTTTCTACCTAAAAATGGTAGGTTAATTTATTCTTTTTCATCAAATATGAGAGTCTTAGTTGACTTTTTTGTTACTTACGAAACCCATAAATTCTACTTGTACATGGAACCAACTTAGAAATCTTAAAATGCTTCCTCTTTTATTTCCTTCTCAAAAATCTAATAAATACTTCTACTTTCAAGTAAAAGGCAAAAGACATTACATTCTGATTAACAAATCAAACTATAACAATTTGAATTTCATTACATCAGAACAAAGCTCTGAAAATAGCAAAAATTACTCTTAGTACAGAGACAGAAGAAACATTCTCTAAGAAGCATGAAAATAGCAATTAATTAAAAATGAAGCCTGCAATACATGCCTCAGGAAACTCTCTCACATAATATTCAGCTTCACCCCTAACATATGATAATATAGACTACAGGCTTGGCTGATCAAAGGTCATGTCAGGACCAGTCTGTGTTAAAAATCAGACCAAATAAAAGGGCACATTGCAGACAAATGGGAAGAAGTAGTCTGTTTCTCTATTTGCCCACTTACGAATATGCTCTGCCACACATTCCAAAATTTCCAGCTCCATGAGATCCTCCAATGATGACAGTAATTTTAGGTACATTGGCACAGGCTACAGCAGTCACCAACTTGGCTCCATCTTTTGCTATTCCTCCAACTTCATATTCTTTACCAACCATAAATCCTTGAGTAAAAGAACAGAAACAGAACCTGGGGATGATGGAATTAATGAACAAAGTAGTACCACATAATTCAATAAGCATTAATTAAGCACCTACAATGTGACAGGCACTGAGCTAGGAACTGTGAATACCCTGAGGGAAGGTGGTGGTGGGGGAGGAGTGATATGGAAGAGGTGAGGGAAGGGAAGGGAAGTGACAGGAGATAAACTATGTACCCAGACAGGTAAAGGTTACATTCCAGGAATGAGGGACAGCCTGTGCAAAAGCATGGAGAAGACAGATGGATACTGAGTATAGGAAGCAGCCAGCAGGCCATTTTGGCTGGCACATATATGACACAAAAGGCAGTAATATGCATTAAATTTAGAGAGACAGGCTGGAGCCAGACTGTGGAGGGTTTCAAAGACCAAGCTCAACAAATTTATATTTTATCTTGGAGTAGAAAGTGAAGATGTTTGAGCCGTGGTAGCAGCATGGTCCAACTTGTACCAAGGCAAATTACTTTGACAGAATGGATGGAGCTATGACTTCTTGTTTCTCAGCCCTAAAAGAATCCACAGCCACCACAGCAAAGGTAAGGAGGACAAGTAAGAAGAACCAAAAGACCATTTGCTTCACGGGTACCTTTCCCTATATCTGACCAGCTAGAGACGCAATCTGGGTGATAATTTGATCTAAAAATGTAGATATCCCTCAGGACAATATATCTGGTTCATCATTCATAAAACCTAAATCCTATCTAGTCTCCTTAACTGAGCTGGAGAGGCTGGCTTGGAAAGTCACCTCCACTGCCTAATTCTGCCAGAGGGGAAAAAGAAAGATGGAAAATGAAGTCAAATTCTCAACATGCTTCTCTTCCTCCCCCATAGTTCATAGACCTCAGGGCCATCAAGGCCAACCCTGTACCAAAACAAGAGCCCTGTCTGGAGTACATCAATGATCATCCATGTTTTCTTCAAGGCTTTTCTCTCCTAGTGAGAGGGAATTTATTACTCTGTTCATTTGTTAGGATTCTACAGGATTCCCCTACATAGGCAGAATTTACAACACCTGATTCTGAGTGGCTTTCTGATGACACTGAAGCAGTTCTCCTTTCTTACCCTCAATATTCTGAATGTAAAAATCTAATTATTATATCTAAATCTATACAACACCTTCTTAGTTCCACACTAGTCTGAATTTCCCCTGGAATCTGTCCATATGGCAGAAAAGGGAAAAAATTAAGAATCAATCCCAATATCCTCGTAGAGTTGAAGTTACTGATTACCTAAACAGGGTTTCCTGCAGCCAAACTGTCCAAATCAAACACATCAAAAATATAAATATATCAACAACTTAATTCACTGGCACTCAATCAATTAGCACCCTTGTATAAGAGAAGATCTAGATGACAGAAGATTTAGGCTGAAAGAATAGAGATTAAGGAATGGGTGTCAACCTTGGGGGCTAACTCTTGTCCCTGGGGATCCACACTTAGAAAGCTTACAAATATGAGATTAACCTAATACAACTGAATTTAACTGGGACAAATGTAAAGTCCTAAATTTGGGTTAAAGAAAATCAACTATGGAAGTGTAAAAGAGCCAAGAGTTCTAGTGGACTATAAGCTCAGCGATGTAATATGGTAGCCATAAAAGCAAATGCTTCTTTAGACTTCCCTAACAGAGGCACCACACCTGGAATACGGGAAGAAAGAGCCCTGCTGAATTTTGCCTTGAACAGATGATACTTGGAGCACTGTTCTTTGTTTTGGGCCCCAAGCCTGAAGAAGAGCATTGAACATATAGTTTCAAAAAAAGGGTAATCATGATAGTGAGAGGCCTGATGGCCAAGTATACTGGAATCATTTAAAAAGAATATGAATGTCTGGCCCCATTTATTAAAAATTTATTAAAAGAGCTAAATTTTCTAATTTCAAACACCAAATGGGATACCATTATATTATTTCATACCAATATAACATTACTGAATTTCATATTCAAAAATTATGGTCCTCTTGGAAGAGTACAATGGATTTCTCTCTAATTTCTTTTGTAATAAACTTAAATCAGTTCATTCAAATGGCATATAGAGTGATATTCAAACAACCTGGGAAAGTGATTTTCTAGTTGTCTAAGCAAAAATACTATGCCAAGTCAGTCTGGGATTTCTAGTATTCACTAGCAGAGTTTAAAAATACAGGCTGTACTTTCAAATATGCCCTCTTAAAACACTGATGAAATAATAATGAATGTTTTATAGAGACCTACAAAGTCAACATTTTCAGTGAGGGACTCAAAGTCAAACTGAAAACAGTATGCCACTTTTTATTCCTATATAAAACTCAAGGAAAGATTTGGTGACATCAGAGACTCCCTCATTCTTTTATTATTAGCATTTAAGGAATATCTAGACAACCCAGGTATTATTCACTACAACATAATAGATATGTACCTAGATAATAGGTCAGGAAATAATAATTATTTTCTTCACAGTATTTAAACTATGGACAAAAAGGTTTTATTCTAAAAGCTCATAAGTTAAGTCAACTGTTCAATAAATGGAATCCCCTTTCCAATGGAAATAAGGTTAAATAGTTCCTAGGTAAAAAGCCTCTTTAAAAAATAATGTATTTTCCCAAGGATAAAAAAAAGGATTCGCATGTATAAAAATATTTATAAGCAGTTCTTTTTGTGGTGGCAAAGAACTGGAAACTGAGAGGATGAAAACTGGGGAATGGCTGAATAAGTTGAGGTATATGATTGTTATGGAATATTATTGTACTTTAAGAAATAACAAAGGTGATGGCTTCAGAAAAACCTGGGAAGAATTATATGAACTCATGCAAAAAGAAGTGAGCAGAACCAAGAGAATACTGTACTCAGGAAAGCAATATTGTAATGATTATCAATTGTGATAGCATTAACTACTCTGATCAATACAATGATTCAACACAATTCCAAAGGACTCATGATGAAAAATGCTATCTACCTCCAAAAAGAAAGGTGATGAACTCTGAGTGCTAATTAAAGCATATTTTCCTATTATCTTTATTTTTCTTGCTTTTTTGGCAACCTGGTTAATATAGAAACGTATTTTGCATGATTTCACATGTATAACGGGCATCATATTGCTTGCCTTCTCAACGGGTAAGGAAGGGGCCAGAGAGGAGGAGAGAATGTGGAACTCAAAATTTTAAAATGAATGTTTAAAAAAATAAATGAGGATAAAAAATTTATAAATAACAACAGTGTAGCTGAACTACAGCATATGTCCAATGAAAAATGATAATCTTATAACGTTTTTGTTTTATAACAAAAGAAGTAAATATAAAACCAAATTAAATAATGAAATTTATCTGGAATACTGATATTTGAGGAAAATCAGGTTTATTTAGAAGATGACAAAAGAGAAGGAGACTTTCACAGATATTCTTAAGGGAACATCTGGGCACTTTTAAGAACTACCAAAAAGTTGATATTGGTCATTCTCTAATTATGACTCATGAAATTAAAAACTGACAGCATTCCTTTTCCTTGACACTTATCTATTCTTCCTCCCCACAGCACTACTTAAGCTTATCAATCATGATTAGGTTAATTTTATAGTTCACAAATGGAATAAAGTTTATAAATTACTCCTAGAGAAAGAAGGAAGGAACATTTATTAAGTGCCCCTAGTGCTAGGCACTGTGTTAATCACTTTACAATTATTAACTCATTTGATCTTCACAACACCCTGGAAGTCACAGTGTCTCCCCCCACACTAAGCACCAACAGAGACTGCCAGATCCAGGAAGCTGGCTTGTGAGTTAGAAAATGTAGGAGTTGGAAAAGCAACTTCAGTGGGAATGAACAGATGGGGGCAGGGTCACTGGCTTTCATGCGTATTGTGTACATGAAGCCTATTTGCATCTCCTCGGTGGTTTGTGCCCTCTTTATCTGCCCCCACTCCAGAAATTCACATAAATAGATACTATAAGTGCACACATATTAAAAGTGCATGTACAAAAAGTATATATACATTTATATTATATATACATTACATATTTATATTTTTTGTATGTACTTATTTATGTAAATGTCGTCTTCTCCAACAGCAGTAAGCTCCTTGAGGGCAGGGACTACTTTATTTTTGTCTTTGTATCTGAGGGAATAGCACAATTACTGGCATATAGTAGAAGTTTACTAAATGCTTGCTGAATAATATGCAATTCAGACATTCACAATGGACAGGAGAAACCACTTAAGTTGATTCTTTAAAGTAGTTAAGAATCAGTTAAAAAGTGTTATTCCTTGAATAAAGACTCTATAACAAATCATCAAAACCAATCAAGGTATTTTCTCACCAGTAATATTCTGAAGAAACACAAGAGGAATCTTTCTTTGGCAGCATATTTGAATAAAGTGAGCTCCCTGTAAGAAGAGGAAAAAAAAGATTTTTAAAAATTTAATTACATTTTACAAAAAAATGGACATGACAATAGTTCTATACCCTTTGACCCAGCAATACCACTTCTAGGGTTGTATCCCAAAGAAATCACACAAGCGGGAAAAGGACCCATATGTACAAGGATATTTATAGCAGCTCTTTTTGTGGTAGCCAAGAATTGGAAATCAAAGGGATGCCCATCAATTGGGGAATGGCTGAACAAGCTGTGGTATATGAAGGTGATGGAATACTACTGTGCCATAAGAAATGGGGATGATGCGAACTTCGTAACAACCTGGAAAAACCTACACGACATAATGCTGAGTGAGCGGAGCAGAGCCAGGAGAACGTTGTGCACAGCCACAGATATATGGATTCCGTGAGGACCAACCCTGACATACTGCGCTCTTCTCAGCAACCTAAGGGGCAAGGACAACTCCAGGGGACTCACGATGGAGAATGCTATCTTCATCCAGAGAAAGAACTGTGAAGTTTGAATACAGATCGAGGCGCACTACATGCTCGCCTTTTTTGCTTCTCTTTTGTTTTTGTTTTTGGGTTGTTTTTTTTGGTTCTGTTTCTTCTTTCTCATGATTCAGTCCATTGATCAAAATTCTTCTCCACAACTTGACTAGTGCATAAAATAATTCAATGCGAAGTTATACAAGACAGTTATATGAGATTCCATGCCGTCTTGGGGAAGGAGGGGGGAGGGAGGGGAGAAAATCTGGAACTCAAAACTATGTAGAACCGTGTGTGGTAAACTAAAAATAAATAAATTAATTAATTTAAAAAAATATATAATTACATTTTACAAAAAAATGGACATGACAATAGTTCTATCACTGAACTCACAGGGCTGTTGTAAGGAAAATCCCTTATAGAAATGCGAGCTATCATTATTATAGTTACCCATGTGTCTTTCCTCCCATTTTTCTTTGACTCTAAGCTTTTGAAAGCAAGAACCGTGTTTTATTTGTCTTCCCAACCCCGACAGGAGCTAAAGGTAACCGTATGACATTGGAATATCAGAGAGGACACAACCATTACTGCCAAGCATAAAAGATGGAACCTTGGAAACTTCTAAGCAAACTACTCCCTAATTCCTTTCCAAATTCATCCCCCAAAGCCTTCTCCAATCTGTTTACTTTACTAATTACCTTGCTTTGTTCTATGAAGGATTACTTTCTGTTACATCATTCTGGAACTTGTTACCTAGTGACCAGCTAATGGAGGGCAGGGGACGCCTCATGCTTTACTACAACCATAGGTTACCTATCAGTTATTTTTATCAGTTAACCAACATGCTAGCTTTGCATTGCTTGCTCATCCATTTGGGTATGGGAAAAAAATGACACAAAAAATTGGGGACATGTGGATTCTTTTTGCACATATTCAGGCGAGAAAGAGATAATGAAGTCAGAAGTCAAATCCAAGGTTAGAAGAGGTAGAGATGATTCATGTACTAGGTTGCTTTTCCTTTTAAAAATTATTCTGGTCATGATGAACATCATATATTTAGCACTGGCAGAGACCTGAGAAGTCATCAAATCTAACTAACTCATTTATTTTACAGAGGAGAAAACTGAGTGAGACCCAGAGAGGTTTAGCAACTTGCCCAACTTCATACAGTGGTAGGTGTCAGAAGCAAAACATGAACCAGGTCCTCTGACTTCAAACCTAGTACTGTTTTCGCTATGCTACATCATTTTCCACTTTTTAAAACCACCCCTTCAATACCATCCCCATTGTTCCCCCATTTTCCCAAAATATAAACCTGGATTCTAGTCCACAAATTCACAGAAGGCCAGAAAAATAATTGGGCATAGAAATCTGTATCCACAACGAGGTTTTGGATATGAGCTGACCGGCACTTAGCACTGGACAGAGAGGCTGTGATGCAAAATGAGTCGTCAGGAGGCAGTAGGTAGTGCTGGGCTAGAATCAGGAAGACCTGAATTCTAATCCAGACTCAGACACTTACTAGCTGTGCGACCCTGGGCAAGCCACTTAACTCTGTTTGCCTCAGTTTCCTCATCTGTCAAAAAAATTGGAGAAGGAGATGGCAAACCACTCCAATATCTTTGCCAAGAAAACCCCAAATGAGGTGATGAATATATATATATATATATATATATATATATATATATATATATATATATATAATCTATATCAAACTGTTTGCCCTCTCAGGGAGTGGGGGAAGGAGAGAGGAGAGAACCTGGAACTCAAAATTAAAAAAAAAGGTTAAAAAATCATTTTCACATGTAATTGGAAAAAATATTATTCAAAGAAAAATTATCCACCTTCAATAGCAGTTATGCTCTCAAGTGAGGACTTCCCAAGAACTAGTGGGTGGACAAATTTATTTTCTTTCAGACAGCATTCCAGACAGGTTTGACTACTTCGTCTGGTGTCATATTTAGTGTCAACCATGTTAAAAAGTGACCCTAAAATATATACTTGTTCTTTCATGGATGCAGTAGATACCAAACCAGATAAGAATGCTGAATGTTTCAAAGTTTTTTCTTTCAATTTGTTTTACTTCCACATTTTACTTTCAAAATCAGTGATAAAGACAAACAGAACAGTTTTGAAAGTTATCTGTGAAATTTATTAAATACTTTAAAAAAACAAACTACACATAAAATATTTGCAGTTTTACATACAATCCTTTATCCTATGTGTAAAAAAGACATGTTCATTTTATTTTGTGTGTGAAGTTCAGGATAAAAGAGCAATTCAAAAATATGCCAAAGTTGGCAATGCTAAATTAAAACCGAAAGAAAATCTTGATAAATCTTTTATATACTACTTACCTTCTTTGCAGATTCTGAGAAAAGAACACCATTGTTTCCGATAATTCCCACTGGGTAGCCAAATATTCTAGCAAATCCTTAAAAAAAATTAGGTGACATTTATTTCTGATAAAAAACTGACCACTGCTCAGTGGTATAGTTAATATGAAAGAGGTAGCATGGAATAGTTGCTGTGGTTCAGTTGTTCAGTTATGTCCAACTCTTTATGACCCCATGGACCATGGGATTTTCTGGGCAAGGAAACTGGAGTAGTTTGCCATTTCCTTCTTCAATGGATTAAAGCAAAAACAGACTAAGTGACTAGTAAGTGTCTGAGACCAGGAGTCCTCCTGACTCCAGGCCTAGTGCTCTAATCACTGAGCCACCTAGCTGTCTCCTAGGCAAACAGAGGTTAAGTGACTTGCCCAAGGTCACAGAGCTCACAAGTATCCAAGGCATAATAGATAGATATTAAGCCTCCACGTCAGGAAGACCAGGTTTAAGTGTTATCTCTGCCACACACTTCCTGTGTAACCCTGGGCTTATCACTTGATTTCTGAGTGTAATTGTCTCAGGTAATTGTGTAAAACTAGAAATTGAAGAGAAGGCGAAAACTGGGGCCCCTACAATTTCCTCACCAGGAATTTCCTGTACCAATGAAACCACAGATCTAGTCCACAGCAAAAGTCAATGTCACATTTTTATTGCCCAGATTTAAATTTTTTCCCCGTTTTAGCTTTTTTAGTTGTTTTTTTTAATAGTCATGTCACCTAAGGGAAAAAATCCATTTGTTTTATTTATATGTGATAATTCTTAAATAGCTGATTTAGATTAATCATGTTGGTCTGGTATTAAAATAAGTCTAGCTCTTTAGAAGCCAATGCACAATCACCTTCATTTAAGTAAAAGCCTTGAAAGCAGCTTAATTAATTATAACGTCACAGCTTTTTCCTGTTCAAATGGCCTGCTCAAAGAGGTTATTTTGAAAAAGCTGGTGAAAAGTCAAGCTGGGTAAGATGCAAATTTACCCTAAGAAAAGGTTAACTTGGCAGAGAAGAGATTCACTGCAGGAAAAATCTTGCTCAAAGGTTGCTATAGGCAAAAAAAAAAAAAACTAAACTAAACTAAAAAACAAAGATGCCTTACACTATTATAGAGAAAAAGGCTAGCTGTTTTGAAAACCTAAAGAAGCAAAGGCCCTGCAAGTACTATAGCTTTCAGAACCATGAATAAAGATGTCAAATTTAATCTGGAACTTCTGCTGTGTAAAACCCAGATGGGAAGAGACCATAAGTAACGCTGAATATCAAATTAAACTGATTATGAAATAAAGAGGCAAAACAGGATACTGCATTGTTGGTTAGAGGAGGGAGAGGTTGCTAATGATTTAACATTATTAGAAGTGAGTTGTTTGTTTTTGACAGATCTTTACTTCACTTTGGTAAAAAATAAAAGACTAGAATGGTAGTTACTTACAGCCAGCTAGGCAGCACAGTAGATAGAATGCTGGATCTGGAGTCAGGAACCTGAGTTCAAATCTGACCTCAGACACTTAATAGCTATGAGACTCTGGGCAAGTCATTTAACCTGTACTTGCCTTAGTTTCCTCTTCTGTAAAATGGGGATACATAATACCTCACAGGGATGTTGTGGGGATAAAATGAGATAATATTTATAAGGCACTCTGCAAACCTTAAAGCATAATATAAATAAATGCTAGCTATCCTAGATGTTCTATTCCCAGCACCTCGGCCTAAGACATAGCTAACACTCTGCTTCCTATCTATTCTACTCTAACCAGCAGGCCAAATTCATCAAAGAAAGCAAGGAAACAAGGAAAAAGAATAAATGGCCCAGCAAGTATTGCAGAAATCCTTTTTGAACTTGTTACAACCCACAAAAATTGAGAAAAACATGTCCAATTGCTTATGACCTACAATAAAGAAGAGAGAGCTCTCAATGTTATTTTGGCTGCTTAGCAATCAGGGCATATACTGTTTAAAAATTAGTTTGAGCCAATGCACTGGTAAAAACCTGTTTGTTCAAACTTTAATAGAGATTAGTCATTTAAGTACAAAAGTTCAAATCCCACTTTTAGAGTAAATTTCCTTCTCTACCTTAAAGTAAGAAATATTAGGATTTAACCTGGAATATAAGCCTCAATATTTCTTTATCTACATTTGTACTTGATATTAACCTAGTTTTTAAAGAGAAATGCAATTTTCTTACTACCTACTTCTAGTTCAAGCTTTATAAATTATATTCAAGGTTTTGTTTTCTGTCATTTTGAGTCTAGCATTCAATTCTACATTAGAAACCAGATTTAATATTTCACTCTTTTAAAACAACTTTCAGAAATATCTTATTTGCTTTTCAGACTGCATTTACTGCCCAGGGCACACAATCTATCTACCATACATAGCACCCCTGAGAACTAGCTAAGGAGTTATAAATTCCACATGCTGATGATGGGCAGGCAGCCAGAGTCTCTTTCTTCTTCTCTTTCCTTACTCTTGACCCAGAAAGCCATTTAATCAGAGATGGTTCCTGCATCCACTGACTCCATGGACTGTAGTATTTCAGTACAGTGCCAAAAACACTCAAGATACCATCAGAGGGACTTTGGAGTATACTTCACAGTCCAGATACATGAAGAAAATCTAAAAGTTTATTTTTACTTCTCATCTCCAAAACAGGGAAATTTCTACACATTCAACCCTTATTAATACCTGTGACTAAGGTATCTCCATAGAGGGCTTTAAATTCATCAAATCTGCTACCATCCACAATCCTAGCAATGACCTAGAAGAAGAAAAGATAAAAACCCTTATGACAGAGAAATTTTTTAAAATTGTATCCAGGTTATTTTTAAGTGAGAAGGAAAAAATTGATTCCCAATGAAGTTGTCATTTTCCCAGATTCACTGGACCCTCTATAGAGGTGTCCAATCACCAGAGCTTCATCTTGCATATTCAGGGTGCTCCAACCACTCTTACTTTCCTCTGTCATAAATTAGAATCATTATGCCTACAAAGAATAAAATCAGGACTCCTCCATTTGTAACTATATGTCAGAGGAGGTCAGTGCTCAAACATTTATCTGGAGATCTTCAGTCAGTCTCAGCTCCTGGATGCACTAAGCTCAATTAAGGTTTCCAAGCCCTAATTCACATTCCAACCCCATTACATAATACGCACTCTAGTGAACGAGGATTGCACATCACCCAGAACTTTTCCCACTCCCATGCCCTCACTCACACTGCTCTCTATGGCTGAAATGCTCTTCATCTAGAGCATCCAGCCCATGCTTCACAGCCTAGAACAAAATATATTTTACAGTGGTTGTAACCGTGATCTCCAAGGATAAACTAGGTCATCATTTTCATCTTAGTGACACGGTCCTTTAATCAGTAAACAGTGTGAAAGATGCTGGGGGAGATACAAAGATAAAAGAAAGACAGCTGACCCTGCTCTTGAGGTACATATCATCTAATAAATGTACACAAAACACCATGGTGCAGAATTCAATATGTGTTCACAAACAATGTCAGACAGGAGAGAAAGATTACTTTTGGCTGACAATAATTAGGAGGCAGCATTTTAGACTAGACCATGAAGCATGAACAGGATTACACTAGCTGGAGATTGGACACAGGGAGGGCATTCCAGTGCTGGTGAGCAGTGTGAGCAACGACACAGGAGTGGGAAATCCAGGGTTTAATGAGAATGGTAACTAGCCATTTAGGGGCACAGGGAAAAGCACTCCACACAGGCTGGGTCAGAAGACAAACTGCTCCCTCAAACTGACTTTTTAAGACAAACTGAGAAGGAATGGGGAGACACCTTGGAACACCAGGTCCTGCAGGAGCAAGCCAGAGACCATAGGACAGTGGTCCCTGGCAGCAGTGATGAGAAAGGATATACATGGCAGAGAAGGTCAAGAAAGGGCTTTCCTGGGGTTCCTCAGTCAAAGAAAGGAAACTAGTATGTTCCTATTTTAATATACTTTTTGTTGTTGTTGTTGTTAACTCAGAACTTAAAACTCAGCTGTTTGTAAGCTACAGGGCATAAGTGCTATCAGTACACTTTAAATTGTGGTTCACAATTTAAATTTAAAGAACCTTGGTGCACCTCCATGGTTCTCATTTAAAGTCTGTAAAGGTCCCTAAGACAGAGTTATAGAAAATCCTATTTTTATTTATTTTTAAGGCAAATTTAACTGGAGTCTTTGGAATAATGTTGTTATGGAAGAAATTATACCAGTTATAAAAATGAAGGAAGATACTAAGTATTACATGCTACATTGCATATGTTGGAAAAGTCGCCAGTCTACATTATAGAAGATCTAGATACTGACCTATAGTTTTGGCAACATTTGAAATGTAAAGCAGTTTAAAATAGAACCTCTTCTAATGGTGTGTTGACATCTAAACTATTTACCAAAGCAGCAACACGAGGTGGGAAAAAAACGCCTTTGAAAACCATAAAGTTACTCTTAGGCCATCTCTGATGTCTACAGAAAACATAAAGCCTGCTTTAGGAACAAATCAGGCTATTCCTGTCCCCACCCAAGCACAGATATTCAGTAACTATGATTTTTTTTTTGTTTCTGTGGATATTTAAAATGTAACAATGATACATGAATTATAAAACTGTGCCCTTCCCTGCAGTTCCTTCCTGACACACCTGCCAACCAATGGCCAAAAAGTTTAAACACATTTTAATTCATCCCTGTCTCTAGATGTATAATTATATTTTAAAATACTTTTATTTCTCTTATAAGAATTTACTTTTTCATTCAGTTAGACAAGTTATATCATAGTTCTGTTTCCATTTAAAGCCATATATAGGCCAGCCATGCTGGTGCCTGTGATCCCTGCTATGTGTGGGGCGGGGCTAAGGCCAGTGGGACATGAGTCCCAGAGCTCTGAGCTGCAGCAGGGCTCAAGTCTCCTGGGCGTCCACACTACGTCTGGCACCAAGATAACGAGCTCTTGGAAGGGAAAAGGGGAAGAGACAGAAACCTGGCTGCTAAGGAGGGGAGAATCAGGGCCCAGGTTATAAATGGAGAAGATCATTCAATGACAATCAATTGTGATACTGGGTCTGCGAGGGGCTGCTGCACTTCTAGCCTGGGCACGATAAGGTGACCAAAACCAAAAAGCCATACCTCTCGCATATCAAAGTTCCTCTTGAGGTCATCTCCAACTATTCCATACACCTCATCTAGAGGAAATAAAGGTTCTTCAGAAGGTTCTATCGTCACCTATAATAATTCAGTAGAGTTGTATTAACCAAAGTTCAATTTAATTAAATTCAACAAATACTTATTAGGCACTAACATAACATAACATGGCTACCATACCATACCATACCATACCATACCATACCATACCATACCATACCATACCACACCACACCACACCACACCATACCACACCACACCACACCACACCATACCAACAATACAAGGAACTATCCTAGGTTCTAGAGATACAAAGACAAAAATTTAAAACCATCCCTGCAGTCAAGAAGTTTATATTCTACTGGGAGAAGACAATAAGTACATAAGTAATGAAACACTGAAATTATTTCAAGGGAGTGCTAACAGCTGGGTGATGAGGAGCGGTTTCCCAGAGAAAGTGTCAACTGAACTATACTCTGAAAGAACCTAAAGAAAAGACAGATGCTACTTTATGCTGTCATCAATCTGACAACCTAAAGAAGACAATAAAATATTTTCTAGCTAAAATGCCAGTTTGCATTCAGACAGCTTAAGGAAGCACTACCTAATAATAACATACTACAGCAGTGCAAATGGAAGGGATAACAAAAGAAAAACTGGCTTTGAATAAATTTAATAATCAACCCTGGCCCAAATCTCCTCTTGGCAGAGAAGGGGACTATGACAGCAAAATGTTCCATACACTTTCAGATATAGCCACTACATCAGCTGGGTTTCCTACCTTTTGTTACAAAGTAAAGCTCACAGTGTTTGTTTGGGGGTAAGTGGGAGGGGGAAGGTAATATCTAGAAATGACTACTGTAGAAACAAAAGGCATCAATAAAACTTATTTTTAAGAAAAAAATCATATACTCACTTCTAATTTCTTACTGTAGTTTAGATTCTTCACAACTTTCCTTGCCAAGTAAAGGGCATGACTGTCATCCAAAGCATAGTGATCAGTTACTCCAGACTTTCTACAGAATAAAAGAAATTCAAAATGGAAACAGAAAAGAAAGAAGGAATTAAATATTTTACCACTACACATCTTTCCCCCATCTAACATGAAGTGCTAAAATTAACAGATCATCTGAATATCTGCATTAGAATAAACAAAATCAGAGTTAAGTTAGAGGAGTTTTTTTGGACATGACTAATTTTATAATACGTTTAGATTAGAGGAACTGGAATACTTGAAAGGTATAGAAAGATGGCTCCCTAAGACAGAGATCTGAAATGCAGGCCTGGCTCTGAGCTACTATGTGCCAGATAGTGTACTCAGAATCAAAACCAGTCAGTTTGATCAGGATCTCCAAGCGTGGTTCCTTAAGGGACCCTGGTCTGCTGCACTTGTCCAGACTTTTTCAGCTCCTATTATAGCTACCCCACAGACCCAAAGTGAACTATTATGGACTGATACTGAAGCATATGATGGAAAAGGAAAAAACAAATAACTATTACGGGTTAAGGTTACTTCAGATATTTTGGGCAGAGGATGGGTAGTGAGAGGGGCAGAGTTAATTAGAATAAAATTCCATGATGTTGGGTCAGGTTGTGTTAGTGAGACAGCCTTAAGTCCTGTAGCTGTGGTGCCCATGTGGGCAATAAATAGTTCATGACAAACTTTAGCATCCATATAAATCCTCAACATTCATGTATTTAACACTTCCATGTTGGCAACTGCACACATTTATGGTTATGTGCAGTAGAGAAAAAAATGAGAGACACAATGCGTGCAAGTTTGTGGAGTAACCGGAATCCACTAGGCACTTCTCTGGTCTTGTTCACCCTGCCACAGCAAAAAGCTCCGTGGGCATTCATTGCTTGTTTTCATTGTTTGACTTAACTCATGTTTTGTGTTGTAGTTATGCTCCCACAGCCTAGTGCAGGTCGTTTGGACTCTAAGGTAACGTCAAAACATCACCAGCATAAATGTCTTCTGACAGCTGTGAGTAAAGTCCCAGCTACCTCTCCTTTGGTTTTCAGAGGGAAGCCAAGGTAGAAAGGTTTACAGGACAGTATATAATACAATGACCTCACATTGCCATCTGACATAGTAGAAGGTTAATGATTTGGCTTAAAAATATTTTAGTTTTAAGAATTTTATTTGCTCTACAGTATTTATGATACTGTAGATTTCATGTGTTATGAAAAATGAATATTGTCTGAAATCAATTTTTTAATTGAGATGTTAGCACAAAAGGTCACAGAATTCTAGGGCATTACTGGTGAGGAAAAATGTTTTGCATGTTACCATTTTTATTTTGTGTACTGCATTTTATAAGTTATTTCAGTTACTGTGTTAGGAAAAGTATATATCAGAATTAATGTTCTGTTACAAAGAAGTGTATGCAGAAAAGTGTGTTTTCAGCAATTAGCAAAAGATTACAGTTTTTGGTGGTTGCAGGAACCCAACTTTCTCTTTCCCATAAATTCAATGTATCAACATTCACATTTTTTTTCTTTTGTGCTATTTTCTAGGAACAATACCCCATGAAAGCTGAGGATTGACTGTAGTACCTTCCCCATGGCTCAAATCAGCCAAGGGATAGAATGTTAAGTTACTAGGGGAAAGGAATTGTTTCATTTTTGTCTGTTATCTGGCTCCTAGCACAGTGCATAGCATTAATAAATGCTTAGTGATTAATTGGTTAATGTGACACAGATTACTGGAACACTAGCTGGAGGACTATCAAATACCCTAAATTTAAAAACTACCTTTCCTTAATTTATACAGAATAATGTACAAAAAAGTGTTATGTAATTACTCTAAAATTAGTGGTTAAACACAGTAGTAGTAGTATCTCCACTTAATCAATGGGAAAATTAAGACAAAGAAGTAACATACCCTAAGATCATAAAGGAAATGACAGATTAAGGACTTGTATCCCAGTTCCCCTGTAGATCCTTCTCTACTACAATATGCTACTTTGTTTTTAGGGGTTTTTAAAAATTGATGACCCCATGGTTTGCTTCATAGGGGAGGGAGAGAAGAACATATTCAAAAACAAATGTGATATAACAACAAAAGGTATCAACAAGTTTTATTTACTTTTTTAAAAACCTAATCATCCCAGGCACCTCAAACATAAATCTTAAAAAACATTACTTGCGCTAAATGATTTTTTTTTAAATTCCAATTACAGAAGACACATCTCTATTACCTAGGAAGCAACAGTAAAATATGCTTGGGACTAAGGAAAATTCTAGTAAAAGATATCAGCAGGAATTTCAGCCTTCCAGGAGACTTTAAGAACCCTTCCAAAGATGCTCTGCTAAAATTAAGATATTTAATAGAATGCCTTAATGTCTTAATAGAATGGCTTAATGTCAGTGTGGCAACTGTGGTATTTTTAGACTCTTCATTCAAGTTCCAGTTTTTATAGTTTGTCACTTCAGACACATCAGTACCTCACTCAGACTCAGTCTTAGGAGTAGAAACCTCACCTCCCCGAAAAACAGCCTATACCTGAAAAGAAGTGTATCCGAAAGGGATGCTGCATTCTATTTTGCATACTATGAGCACAACATATTATCAGTATTCTAAATCCTGATGACTACTGCTGTAAGAAATGACCAAACCTAGCGAGACATTTTTGAGAGCTGAGCTGCTCTAACGTGCTGTTTTACAATATGTGCCTGCAATATTGTCACACAAATAGCCCATGATTATTGAATCACTACAGCTATACAAAGAAATCTTTTTCAAATCCAAGTGTCAAATTCATTTGTGTAAAGACTCCCTACTATTCATCAGTCCTATCATGAGGAAGAAAGATTTGGAAAGACTGAAATATTTTATTCTGAATTTTTACCCAAGCCTCTCTGTCACCCTCTTTGTGGGTAGTGTCTTGACAGACAAGGCAGAAATATGCAGCTTAAAAAGAAGAAACAGAAACATCACACGGCTCAAAAAGCTGGAGTCTGACAGTGTCAGTTTGTCATTTTCAAAGGGCATATACCCCCATCCAGAAGCATCTCATTCAAATGTGCGAACGTGCCCTCCTCCCCTGGATTTGGAACCATATCAACAAGAAGTCATCACAGCAGAAGTGGTGATAGTGGAGGCATAGTCATACTAGTCATAGTATGCATATTTTTTATGTTACAAATTACATATTTATATAGAGCTTTCCCCAATTCACATGCATTATCTCAGAAACCCAATGAAGCAGGAAAGTATCATCTGTTGTATAGATGAGGAAAACAGATTTAGATACTTGCCAAAGACCACAGAGCCAGCAAGTGCTTGTCTTTGCCCCAACATCCTTTCCCTGCTCAAGGATCCAAAATAACCTCCTATTGCCTCTCAGATCAAACATAAATACATTTATTCCATAAGCATTTATTCAGCACCTACTACTACGGTAGGCAAAGAAAATACGAAAGCAAAAATGGAAACAATCCCTGCTCTGAAGCAGCACTGGAGGAAAACAGTATGAAAAACTCCAATGGGGAAAACAATATGAGCAGAGATAAGTAAGAACAAATGGATATATAAAGCACATGCAAACTAACTTCTCCAAGACAGAAAAGTATCATTGTGAAAATCAGGATAGGCATCATACAAGCTGATGTGATACAAGCCAAGCTTTAAAGTAGCCAGGGATTCTAGAAATCAGAGTTGAAGGAGGAGCACCTTCCGGGCATGGCGGGGACAGCCTGTGCACAGGTATGTAAATAGGAGACGGATTTTCCAGTACAGAGAACAGCAAGTAGGCTTGTTTGGTTAGAGTATACAGTAGGTAAAAGAAAGAAATACACAGTAAGGCTGGAAAGATAGGTTGGGGCCAGGTTGCAAATGGTCTATCCACATGCTAAGTTGGTATTTTTCCTGGAGGCAACCAAGAGCCGCTGAAACTTCTTGGGCATGAAAACGACATGGGAATACCTGAACCTGAGGACTATCACTTTGGCAGCTACATAAAGGATGGACTGGAAAGGGAGAGATTAAGCCCCACCACCACCTAAACTAGCTACCATGCCTAACTCATGTTATCCTTCAAAAGGTAAAACAAGTAACAAGGGAAATTGCTATTTAGTACCTGACTGTCTCACCAACAAAGAACTCGGCTGATGCAGAAATTGTAGGAACCTTGAAGGGGAAACGATTACCTCATTTTAGATATTTGTTAAAGGAGAAAAAAGTGTGACATGGTCTGACAAACATCCTATGCTTTTGAAGAAGAGATATCAAGGAATTAGAGACAAGATAAGTAAGATCCTATGGCCCAAAATTCCACAGAGAAAGTTACTCCAGGAGAGCTGGGAAGTTCTCAGAAATGATTCTGGGGGTGTTTTAGGGGGAGAGGGGTAAGAGGGAAGGGAGAGAATGGGTTTCTGTATCTTACCCAGGCTGAAAGTACAGCAGCTACTCATAGGCCTCATCCCAAAGCTGATCAACAAGAAAGCTTTAACCTGCTCCATTTTTCCAATCTGAATTGTTTTAGTCCTCTCTCCGGAGCCTAGTGGCTCTCCCACAAGGCTCACCATATTGGTGCTGGAATCAGTGTAGACACCTGATTGGCTTTAGTCCTACTGCAGCTGAGAACTCCCAAGGGATCTGTCAGCCTTGGCCTCCCCAGCAGTAAAGACCACCACACCCAGACTCAAGAATGAAATTCTAAAGATAAAAATCACTTTGATAAGGAGGAAGAGGAAGAGCTGTTTAGAGATCAATGTGGATACACAAGGAACTCAGTGACCAATTTAGACTTTTAGAAGATACATACAGAAAATGGAATCAAGGCAAGTAACTAAGGATGGCAAGGTCCTATTAGAACAGTGTTAGGATCACTAAAGCTCGGAAGAACCTGCACTTCCCTGTTTCTGTCAAGATCCCCAT
This sequence comes from Trichosurus vulpecula, assembly GCF_011100635.1. Lineage (NCBI taxonomy): Eukaryota > Metazoa > Chordata > Mammalia > Diprotodontia > Phalangeridae > Trichosurus > Trichosurus vulpecula. Next base: position 446,640,497 of record NC_050573.1, read on the forward strand.
CACCCTTCCAGTCTCCTAGATTCAAAATACCGGTGCCATCCCTGACTCCCACATATCTAGTAAGTTGCCAAATACTGTCATTTCTACTTTGAAACTATCTCTCACCAACATTCTCTCCTCTCCAACCAAACAGGTTCTCACAAGCTCCACTTCTACAACAGCCTCCTGACTGGTATCCCTACATCTTCTGTCTCAGCTCTAATGCAAACTCCACACAGCTGCCAAAACGATTTTTCTTACAGGCTGAACTGGCTACATTACTTGCCTATACTCAATAAATCCCAGTAGCTTCCTACTGCCTCCAGAATCAAATATAAACTGTTGTGTTTAGCTTTCACACGCCTTCACTAGCTGCCCTCCCCTACCTTTCCAACCTTATTACACATTATTCCCCTTCATACACACTACAGTTCAGCCACATTGGCCTTCTTACTGCTGCTCACACACAGCACTTCATCTCCTACTTTCATGCCTTGCATGAGCTGTTCTTTCCTCACCTCTGCCTCTTGTAGTCCCTAGTTTCCTTCAAGGCTTAGTTAAAACACTACATGAAACTGCTCCTAATCCTCCAGCTGCTAGGGCCTTCCTCCCCACAAATCATCTTGGCTCTGTTTTGGATACCTATGTATATATCTCTTCCCTGGCTAAATTGTAAGCTCCATGAGCAGACTGTCTCACTTGTGTCTCTATCCCCAGCACATGGCACTGAGTAAGTGAGCTAATCCTCAGTGACTGATTGATTCTTTAAAAACAACAAAATGTTGTTTCAACTATACTTGGGGAAAAAACAGATAAAAAAGACAGGAACACTGCTCAAAGTAGATAGGATGATCACAACAGACAAGTGGAAGAAGTTGGGCAAAACTACTCAAATGTTATGTTGGTTCTATTTTATCTGTCAAAAAAAAATCTTTGGACCAGAAAGACAAAAACAGCAAATATGGAACCGCAATCCAAAACACGCAGAGAATGAAAGATAATACGTAGCTGCTCTTGATGACTTCAAGTCACCAGATTCAGATAAATCACATCCCAGAATATTTTTTAAAAACTGGCAGATGAAACTGCTGAGGCATGCCCTATGTCTCCCCAGGTACCACTCTTCTATCTCTTGTTTGTGGAATGACAATCAAATCAACAGTATTATTGCTACTGCAAAGGATGTGACAATGTACTATCCTATACCACTCAAAATCCCTGTGATTCAGAAAACTGTCCCTATCTAAGGAAGCTGTGTGACCAGTGGTGGTCATTCTTCCCCTTTACCTTTCCTCTATCCCTCTTCCAAACCACAACCAGCCCAAATTCTATGGGGCATCTAGGCAGGAAGAGCAGCTGCTCACACCATTTGGATAAGCTTGGCAGTCACCAACTCTAGTTCTTACAATGAGATGGAGAACCACCAGGAATGACCACCATTGCAACCTAATGATTTACCATGTCACCTCCCTCAATGCCCTCCAAAAACTAGGGAACTGTCATCTGTCCTGATATACCCTTAGCATTGGTGGGCCTTTCCATCCACCTCAGAGCTTAGCTCTCTTTTATGTGCTGAATCCCCCAACGAGACTGCAAGTTCCCTGAGATCAAGGACTGTCTTGTATTTCCTGTTTATATATATCCCCAGTGCTTGGAACAGTGATTGCCAAGTGCTAAGTAACACCTTTTTTATTCTTTTATTCCTTAAGAGTTCCAGGTTACCTAAAAGGAAAGCTCCTTTCTCTGGCTACCATTTTCTAGCTAGCACCCTCATTCATATCAGCCCATTCTTTCCCAAGTCTCTATCCCACTCTGGAACCCACATTCTATGGGTAACAAATTGTCCTTCATATTAGACCTGTCTTTCTCAAGTTCCTTCCAGCTCCCTGAAATCATGGAAACTTGCCTTCCCTTCCCCACCCTGTCCCTAGAAGATAATGCATCCCGGGCTACTGGATATGCCTTCAATGATGACTCTCAACACACATCCAGGAGGAAGAAGAGGGATTCTACTTTCTCCTCATTGCTATTTTCAGACTCTGCCCCTCCCATCATCATTCTGGAATCTCTCCTCCTTTGAAGTTCATTCCATTTAGATATGTTACTATATCTTGTGGCCTTCAGATCGTTCTTTATCCTTTCTCAAGAAGTTATGCAATTACCACCCTTTTAATGAGAGACTTCAATTTGCATGCTGATGCCCTGTTGAATACAATCTTACTTTCACCATTTACCTCAACACCTATGATGCACTTTCACTAGGATGCAGTTCCATACAGGAATGATAATACCTTTAATCTCATCACAACAAACATGTTCCATCTTCCACCATACGTAACTTCTATATTCCTCTATCTGATCATAACCATCTATCCTTCAACTATTCCCTGCGTATCCCCCACCACCACCCCAAACCTATTCTTCACAGTGTCACTGCAATCTCCAGACATTCCACCCCTCTCTGACTTCCCAGGCCATGCTCTGGCCTCATTTTTCTACCCACGAAATTTTGACCCTATAGTTAACTAGTTCAAGTTAAAGTTTTCCTCTACCTTTGTCCTATTGCCCCTCATTTCTTTCCAAATCCCAGCTCTAGAGTGTTCCTTCCATCCACTAGTAGAGGGATCATATATCTGTGCCAAGTCCACTAAAATTTATGTTACATAATCTCAACTTGGCCCTCACTGCTATATGCCTGCCCTCTCAGTATCTATTCTAAACCTTTTCTCCTTGACTCAAGCTCCCCACCACTCCCTCCTGGCAGAGAATCTCACTAAATAAATATTTCACTAAAAGAAAAATCACCTCCACATTATTCATTATTCTCTACTCTTTTGCTCCAGTGTTAAGAGAGATAGCCTTTATATCTGTAAATGCCAAGCCTTTTACTGGTATTCCTGATCCTATCCCCTCCTCTCTCCTCTCATACACTGTCCCTGTGATTTTGTCCTCTCTCCTTAATTTTCAATCACTCCTTCAGTCTCTCCTTCTCCACTGACTTTTTCCTACTGCTTATAAACATGCCTAGCCCTTCCCCATCCTTAGAAAACCTTCATTTGATCCTAATCAATCTCTCAAGCTATCATCATCCTTCCTTTCAGTCAGCAAGCATTTATAAGCACATCCTACATACCAGACATGGTGCCAAGCACTAAAGATACAAAGAAAGGCAAAAGTTAGTCCTTATTCTCAAGGAGCTCATAATCTAATGAGGGAAATAATAAACAACTATGTACAAACAAGATATAGATACATAGATTTAGATTTATATTAAATTAGAGATAATCTAGAGGAAAGGCACTAGTATTATGGGGGATCAGGAAAGGTCTCTTACAAAAAGTGGCACCTTAGTTGGGATATGGATGAAGCCATGGAAGTTAGAAGGCAGATGTAAGGAAGGAAAGAATTCCAGGCACGGAGGACAGTCAGTGAAAGTACATGGAGAAAGGAGATGGAGTGTCTTGTGCAGGAAACAGCAAAGAGGCTAGTGTCATTGGATCTAAGAGTACATAGGGGTGAGTAAGATATAAGGAGACTGGAAAGGCAGGATGTGGCCAGATTATAACGGGTTTTAAACACAAAACAGAGGATTTTATATTTGAGCCTGAAGATGAGAGCGAACCACTGGAACTTATTGCATAAGAGGGTAACCTCAGATCAGCACTTTTAAGAAAATCTGACATCTGAATGAAAAATGGACCCACCAAAGGGCTCTCATCTAGGTAAAGCTGTCTGTCTACTTGTCGCTTCTAATTTCTCACCTCACTTTCACTTCTCAATCCCTTGCAATCTTACATCACTCAAATGAAACTGCTCTCTCCAAGGCTAGCACTGCACCATGTACTGCCAAATCCGATGGCCTTTTCTCTGTCCTGACCCTTCTTGACTACTGTGCATCATGGGACACTGTCTGGCCTGAGTTCTGTGATGCTGCTCTCCCTGTCTGGCTACTCTATCTCAGTGTTTTAGGGGAATAAAGGCTAGATCTGTAGTCAAAGAACCTAGATGCAAGTCCCAACTCTGCCACGCGACATAACTTCTCTGAATCTCAATTTCGTCATCTGCAAAATGAGGAGGCTGGACTAGATGGCCTTTCAGATCTCTTGCAGCTCTCATCATTCCCCAGTGGGCGGGTGTGGCCAAGGGATCTGTCTAACCTTCTCTTTACTCTTTTTGTCTCAAGTGATCTCATCAACTCCCAAGAGTTCAACCACCACTGCTAAGCAGATGACTACCAGATCTACGTATCCAGCCCTAGTGCGTCTCCTGTGCAACACCAGGTGCCTATCACCAAATGCCTACTAGACATCCCAAAAGCATTATATCTTTCCCCCAAACATTTCCCCCCTTCCTAACCTCTGCATTTCTGCTGAGCATACCACCATCTTTCCTGACATTCGTGTTCACAACCTCAGAGTCATCCCCAACTCTTCCTTCTTTCTCATCTGTCACACCTAATCAGTAACCAAATCTTATTGACTCTTCCTCTATGGCAGGAAGCTTCAGAGGGAGGTCTGTGAACTCGGATGGGAAAAAAAGTGCCTCTAAATGAAATATAGTATTTCTGTCACTTATGCATATAGGCACAAAAATTATTCTCAGAGTCCACAAGTTGCACCAGACTGTCAAAAGGATCCATAACAAAAAAAATAAAAAATAAAAAGGTTAAGAACCCCTGCTCTATAATGTATCTTGCATCCATTCCCATCTCTCCAGTCCCAGAGCCACCACCATAATTTAAACTCTCTCCACATCTCACCTGGACTACTCTAAGAGCCTAATTGGTCTTCCAATCTTCCAGTCTCTCCTCTCTCCAGTCATCCTAGAATGATATTCCTAAAACACAGGTCTGTCCATGTCTCTCCCCTAATCAATAAATTCAAGAAGCTCAGTCTTGCCTCTAGGATAAAATATAAGGAAAAACAGCTTAACAATTAGAGCTAGCAAAAGGAAGCGGAGTACAAGGAGTCGCCAAGAAGTGATAATGATACAGAAAAGAAAAAAAAGAACAGAACATCAACAGGGCAATTTAGAAGAAAAATAATTTAAGTTATCCAAAAGGAGTCCACGTCCCCAGGACAGCGTCGTCTCCCTCACTAGAAGTCTTTAAGTAAGCGCCAGATGAACACATGTTGAATATGCTGCAGAGGCCATTATGGTTTAGGTTGGACTACACGGCCTCTGAGATCCTTTTTAACTCCTAAGTTTTTGATTCTAAGTTATCTCTTAGGGACACAGCCTGGCACGGCGGATAGAGCACCACACTTGGAACAGGACAGATGGATCCAAATTTAGCCTGTCATACACGCTGACCCAGCAAAGTCATTCAACTTCTCCATTCTTCATTTGTAAAACTGGGATAACATCACCCGTAATAGGCCCCCAAAAGGTAACGATTATAAAGCACTTAGTAAACCCAACAGCGTTATTTATGGAAGGGTCAGTCATGATCAGTGGCTAGCTTGGGCCCTCCCCCTTCCTATCCTTCTCTCACCTGACGCGCCATTTTATTTCCACTCTGCCAAAACAAATACACTCATTCCTTTAAAGTTCAATTCAAGACTTAACCTCTGACTCCATTCTGAGCGCGTCCTCACTCTGCACCTATGGCAGACAGCTCCCTTCAGCACCATTTGGTAACAAACATACCACAAACTGACACAACGTTAGAGCTGAAATGGGCCCCCTATATTATCTAGTTCAACCTAGTCCGTACCTTTTAGGTAGAAGAGAGTGAGGCCCAGATACTCAGGCGGCTTTTCAGGTTCTAAAGACACCAGCTGCTTTGTGACTTTTCTTTTGTTGTTTCAGAAATCTATGTACATATTATCTACCTAATTCACTCATAAATTCTCTCAAGTAGAGACGCCTTTCTCAGTTTCTTCTGAAGCTCCCACAGTACCTAAGGGCTCGATAAATGATAAATGAACAAATCTGAAGTAGTCTCCCTTAAAAGTCAGATGTCCAAAAAGTTCTTTTTGGTAGTAAAACCTTACACACATGAAGTTACTGTTTCTCAAAAAAAACCCAAAACCTCACCAATTAAAAATTATTCACTGTTTATCTTCCAATTTTCATTCCCTCATCTCCTAAAAGAGCTGCATGCTCTACAAAACAAGTACATCAAGGATAGGAGAGGGTTTACTGGACCTGTCAGAGACTGAATATACGCTCTTCACTGGTAAGAGAATCCTGTTTCTTCTCTTTCCACTCTGGCTATAGTAAGCAGGCTGATTTTCTTAGGCATGCAACTCTAATAGCACCAGGAATTAGCTTTAGACACAGATAATCAGAGACAGGATGTGCAGCCATCTGTTTTAGCAGGGATGATTTAGTTGGGATTTTTTTTTAATGGGTTCTCAATTTCACCTGCAATGCACGTCAGCACCGCCAAGGTCCTCAGGTGATACCTCTTCACCAGTTGCTGCTTTAACCTGCGAGAGCAAAGGATTAATATGAGTATATAGGATTTCATCTTTAGTAAAAGATTTTGCCCATAAACGAGGATACACAATGTTTCCCCCAAGATGACTATGTTCTAACCCAACTATAGCTATTATCCTCCTTCCCACAAAGCTGAAGAACTCCAAAGTATATACATCGATCCTGAGAAAAGATAAGTCTTTGAAAAATGAAAAAGGTTACCAGGCAGAGAGTGTAAATCTTCTCCTTTGAAGAAGTGCCAGCACAGAATAATCACCCAACTAATCATAGATGTTTAAAGGCGATTCCACTTGGAAGACCCACCTAGAAGACCATAGGAGGTCTCTCCCAATATGAATCAGGTTCATATATCCACATAATTAGTTTCAAATGTTTACACCTGAAAGGGGGCATAACTTAAAATATTGGTCCTACCACATTTCAGTGTGGTTTCTTTACATTTAACACTTTGTCCTTTAGGGAAAATTAAATACAATGAAGAGGCACCTCAAGTTCTCTGAACTAAAAATGCCCCACAACTAACAACAGTTGGCTATTTTTTTGACGTAAGACTCATACTTGCACAGTCCTAAAACTATTCACCAATGTGAATATTTCATTTGATCTAAGATTTACCTAAAAAGCAACCTGAAATCAATCTCCAAAAGTCCAAAACCATCATCTCAATTCCTTTTATTTGACTAAAAATTTTTCTGCAGAAGGAAACATTTGAATTAAACAAATTTAGCTTAACCACACTAAATTTCTACACAGAACCATAACATCGACTGCTTTTCATCTCCTCAGTAAACTAATTTCCTCCCCACAAAAAATAATAAAATAAAAAATAAAACAAACAAAAGCACCACCCTCCTGTGATTATAACACATTTACATTTTCAAAGAGAACCATTCTGTGCAATACTTAAAGTCTGATAAAATGCCCAAGTATACACAGAAATTGATGAAATTTCACCAATACAACTCCATTCCCCTGATAACTGGAACTAGGCAATAAAAAGAAAAATTGGGTAACAAATTTAAAATACCTTAATGTCTGAGAAATCCTAACAGGAATGAGGTAGAAAAGTCATTTAGTTCTAAATGCCAATTCCATCATTTAAGAACTGGTATTGATTAGTCCTCCTTTCAGCTGATTACTTTGTTCTTCTCTTCAAATAGGGGAAGCTTTTATTATAATGTAGCATTAATCTAAAATACTAGCACAGAAATGACTTTTTAATAATCCCCACATCAAAAGCTTTTTAAATGAAGCATTAATGCGGTTGGAAAGATGTAATTATGTACCTCCAGAAACGTGCTCTTAGTCATCTTCCCAAGGAATATGGAAACAATATTTTGTCTGTTGAGCAACGTTCAGTCTACACACTAACAAATTTAAACAGTTGTGTGGTTATTTAAAGCTGCAAAAAGGAATACACACAATCAGATACACTATAATAGTGGGTTGTTGGGATGTTTTTTTTATTTGGGGGGGGATCTGATTAAAGTGAATTTTAAAAGATTTTTTAAAACCACAAGATTTTGTCATTCATTAGTATTAATTGAGCATGCTCTAGTGCTAAGTGATAGAAAGCTAAAATGGAAAAAAATTCAAATCAAACAACTCATCCTACTTAATGAAAAGCTCAGGTTAGTGATAAATATAAAAAAAAATTTAATGCACACTAGAAAAAACAAAAGGGAGCATAAGTTGAACAATTTTGTGACTACCTTATTAAGCTTAATGCATATCTTTAAAAAAAAAAAGAACTATGTGATAGAAGCTCACTTTCTTATACCATCTTCTTCCCTATTCTTGGCATCTTGCAATGTTCATTTATTAATGACTGTTAAATCAACAAAAAAAATTTAATGAAAAGTTCATGTTAAGTTAGATTTCTTTAAAAGGTGGCAAAACAAACAGGTGACGATTCCTGTAGAATATCACACTACCGACTTTTGCAACTTTTTCAGTGGTGGTAGGCTATGGAAAGTTATAACAAGTGAACTCTTATACAACTGCAGCGACCAACTAGGTTTGTCAAAAGTAAACAGACAAGGGCAGGCATAGGGAACCTGCAGCCTCGAGCCACACGTGGCCTTCTAGGTCCTTGGAGCCCAACCTTCTGACTGAGCCCAAGTTTTATAGAACAAATCCTTTTATTAAGGGGATTTGTTCTGTGAAGTTTGGATTCAGTCAAAGGGCCGCACTTGAGGACCTACAGGACCACATGTGGACTGGACACCACAGATTCCCCAGCCCTGGACAAGTGTTTTTCTTAAAATTGTCTCCTACAATTTTAAATTACTCGAGTAGGACTATCTCTCTGGTAGACCTTAAAGAGCTGTCATTTCAAAGTTTTCCTCTAGTAAACTGCTAAAGACAAATCCATTAAGATGGACATCAGATAACTATCACACTAAGGCAACCAACTTCTTTTTTAACCTATTAGTACAAATATTTTATTGTATTAAAATGTTGCTTAGCTTTTATCCTAGATATTTCCTAGTTCTAACCCACATCATTCCCTTTGTAAACAGAAATCAATTAAACATACTAAAAATTATCAAGCTTGTGCTTTACAGACACATTTGCCTCAAATTTCCCACCTTATTGAATGGCTATTCTCAGGTTTTTTGGCCAGATTGTGATTTTATCAGGGTAGGGATGCCCTATAACACTACGAAAACAAGAACAGCTTCTGAGTTTGGCTTTTTAAACCGGCTCTCTCACTTGCCAACAAGACCTACTCCTCAGGTAATATTTCACCAATCGCTATTTTAGCCTAACCTTACCTTCAGTGAGGAAACTTCTCTTCCCAACACAGACTGGCAAATATTCTGCAGTTTATAAACCCCAAGAGCTGACTGCGGGCCTGAACAGTTAAATGACTGGCTAAGCATGCCCGAACTTGAACCCAAGTCTTCCTTGACTTCAAGGCTGGCTCACTATCCACTGCTTTTTGCTTCCTCTTACTCCACGCTATAAAAATGGAGCCCAAACTCCCTTAATCATCAAGAGCCCTCAACTCCCAAGTATTCTACATTAAAAGACCAAACCACTTTACTATAAATTACATAAAGACAAAAACAACTTAATGTGACAAGAAGAAAATATATCAGCAAGCACCCTCAGCACCTGCGTCACACCAAACAAACTGTCTCGCAGCCTCCTTCCAACCTGCCAATGGTGACACAAGGTGGAAAGTCCAGAACAAGCCTAGCCCAGGTTCTCAGGTCTATGGAAATATGGAAATCTGGAACCACTGAGATAATAACTAATCTATTATCACAGAAACAGCGTCATCAGGATCTAGAAATCACTTCACCTTGCCCAGGGGTGGATAAGGTCATCCCAGATGAAGAAAAACATGAACCACACCAAGTCTCCATCAGCAGGAGTGATCATTACTGTTGCAGTAATAGCCAAAGTCTGACCTCAGCAGAGGGCAAGGAGAAATCTCCAAATTCCCCCAAACCCAGAGGGCTGTGGCAGGCCAGGGCATTTTTCTTCTCCCTACTTCCTACTTCTCTGTCTCTTTTACCCAAGACATTTGAGCTAGGAGCCCATCAATACTTACTGCCAAAGGAGAGTCTCTGATCATACTGAAAAGGGGGTTTCAAAAAACCTGCTTCACCAGGGGGGCTGCAAACAAGCCCAGCCATGCAATCCAAGTCCACCCTGGAGCTGCGGCGGCTGCTATGCCCCTTACAAAGCAAAATTAGAACAAGTAATAGTGACTGTCCTTGCAGTGATAACTTAAGCCTTTCATAGTATTCTATCCCCTCCTTCCAAATACCCTGTCTTTATTTTGTATGTATTTATATGTGCATTTGTGGTTTCCCCAGAGAGAATATAAGCTCCTTGAGGGCAGGAACTGTCTCACTTTTGGTTTTGTATCCCCAGGCCCAAGTACAATGCTTGACACACAGTAGGCACTCAGTAAATGCTTGTTGACTGAAAGCACCACAGCATGTTACATCCTAAAAGAAACTTGCAATCCAACCGCAGTCATTTTAGAAATTAGAAAACAGGGGCCTGGAATGATTACGGGCCTTCCACACAAGGTCACCTAGCTAATTGGTGGTGAGCACAGACCAGAACTATGGGACTCCTGCCACAGAGCTTTCTAGCTCACCTGTTATCAGCATCCAAATTTTTATGCCTTATCCCCCATTTTAAGAAAATCACCAAAAACTAAGAAACTTATTTTGTTTCTAAGAATAAGCCCTTGTATGTATACCTTCTTGCCTGAAATATACTGTATAAAGGATCAAAACAATTTGGCTGCTACTTTCCTCTCCAACTATTCTACAATACATTCAGTGTCACAGGCAAATATACAGTATGGCCCATTTATCTTCTAGTTCAAGCAACTTCTTGCAAACTGCCACTCTATGCCCTTTTACTGGGCCACTCTTTGGTCTGCCACAAGACAGTCAGCCACCATAGTACATACATCGCTTTTCCAGACCTGATGTCATAAAAGGCCCCCACACTTTACAAAAATAAATGTGAGCATAAAAACAAGCAATTTTAATCAACTACATTTCAAATTAAAATAAACCACCACACTGGTAAGATTCTGGAATGCTTAAATAAACAAAAAGAAATAAACTAATAGATTCAAAAGATAAATAAGACCTGTCAAACTGCATACTAAGTCTTAAGAATAAGTCAACTGTAAAAACAAGAAATGGTGCATTTAGGTTGTATTTACTTCCACAGCAACAAATAACATGATCTCAAACACAATTATTCCAGGCCTATATCCAATGAGGTGAATTAGGTATCAGATTTCAATCATAACTGACAGTTTTGGACAGTAAGTCTCTATTTCACATGAAAGCCAAGAGTTAACGAACTCCTTTCCTTTAACATTTCACAGTTTACAGATCAGGGGATACAGATAGCTGAAGAAAATGTAAGCCTCCAAATGTATGTCTACCACCAACTCTTCTAAAAACCAGGAATCCTATCGTCTTTAAAGAAAATGTTACTAATAAACTGATTCAAAATAAACATGAAACTTCCAAGTCTTCAATTCAATCCAACAAACATTTATGGGCCTAATACGTACAGAGTATTGTGCTGAGGCACTGAGGGAGATACTAGACTCAAATGTGAAATGCTACAAATCGGGTGATTATGTGACTGTTCACTTACCAAAGGGGGACCTCCCAGGAAAATGGTGCCCTGCTTGCCAACAATGATACTTTCATCAGCCATTGCAGGAATATAAGCTCCTCCCGCTGTGCAAGATCCCATTACCACCGCTATCTGGAACCCAAACACACAAAATACAAGCTGCAGAATCCTAACATACGGGCCTGAAAGGTAAAGCAAAAGTCAGAGTGGTGTCATCAGGACGGATGATCTAAAGACCCTAATTCTATCCCCACATTTGTTGCTACAACCAAAACAAGCTACTGATCAGTCTCTGTACCTCAATTTTAAAATGGGGCATTTTCATCACTTAGCTAAGAGGATATAATGGTAGTAAAGAGACTTAAATATCTGGCCTGTGTTAAGGTATGCAAAAACTGGTCAATTTGAGGTGCCGTTATTTTAATAGGATAGTTTAAAGGAAAGATAATTTAGGATAGGTGCTAGGGCCTTTTCTCATAAAGAACTGAAATACATATTTACTTAAAAGTAAGGCCTTGGGGTACATGCTCAATAAAAGGGAAATGGGAGGTATTGGGGGGTTAGAGGGGTGGTCTGAAACGTAGGCTCCCCCGAAATGCCACTCTGCAACAAGTGAGTTATGCACAGGCCATAAGAGATGGTCCTGGGCTAGAGCCAAAGGTGCTAACATAGGCTAATGAGTGTATATGACAATGATAGGCTAGAGGAGGGGAATATTTAAATTAAACTGTGAATTCAAGGTTCTTTGGGGCAAAATACTTTGTCTAGTTGAAGATCAATATAAAGATTTCAAAAAAATACAGAAAACTTGAATGAATTAATACAGAGTGAAGAAAACAAAAAATAGAGCCAAAATAAAATTAAGGTCAACATAGGGAGGCAGCAAACCTTTGGCCAACAATAGTTGCTTGTATCATGTCATCAAAATTAAAAGATATAGCCCTGATTCCCATCAAAGACAGGTATAACTAGCTGGTTTTTAGGGAATGTATTTTGAAAAGGGTCTAGTTTCAGTGTTTGGTGGGAAATTTCAGTTGTTACTTTTTTAAAGAATGGCTAAAGGTTCTATTTTGCCCATGAGGAATTTCCCCCATGCAAATAAACAACCCTCAAAACTAGATCTCAAATAGCCTAGTTATCTTAAAAGCAAACTAAAACTAGTAGCAGAGGTTATGGTAGCAGTGCAGTCTTACTGGGAAGACTGACAAAATGAGAGTGGCAAATGTTTTGTGTTCCTTTGAATAATGCACACTATAAATACAAAATTGTTATTATATAAAACTTCTTGTTTCATTTAGTATAGCACAAAGAACAGATGAATGGCTGACTAACTAATAAGCACAAGGTAGAAATTAATAATATGGTGAATCACCTAACCACAGTAGGCGAAATATACCACAGCTATCAAAAAAAAAGTAGGAAAAGCATTTTTTGTTATTATGCCCATTATTTTTCCTTAGAGGCATGCAAATATCTGCTGAAGAGAGATTACAAGAGGAAAACACAATGGTAATATTATTCCAAATACGAAAAGTCAAAAATAGCATTATTTATTTTAAGTGGGAGAAGTAAAGAGGAAGCTTTTTTTCCCCAGATAAGAAAAGTTATCAAAAATGAGAGTAAAGGTGCCTCTCCAACTCATTTTAATGTGTACAAAAGAAAATCATGCATTGAAATGTACCTTGGTACCTGTCAAGACATTTCACTTAAGGAAAAAAATAAAGGTCAGTAGAATTAAGGTACAAAATTTCATGCTGTCAACCTGTTCTCCATACTAGGTTTGGTTCAAAATATTCCACTACCCAAAAAAGGGAAAATTTGAGAAATCTGGACAAGAACTAACCTAAAGATGTAAGAGGCTAAAAGGGAATGATTTATGGGGGCAAAAAAAGATGAAAAGAACTAAGTACACACAGCACAGCTAAGTGACAACTGAAAGAAGGGGAAAAGAGAGAAGAGAAAAAACTGTCAGCAAGTTTTCAAAAGAGAAAAACAAGAGTGGAATAATGTGGCAAAGAGACATAAGACTAAAAAGGAAAAAAAGGAAGCTAAATGCTTTCTCAGGGAAAAACCTGTAAGATCTGTCATATGGTAGAAAAGTCACACAAATGAAAAAGGGAAAAATCACTAGAATATATATTTCAGGATATATATTAAGCCACATTGCTAAGGCTACATCAAATTTCTTGTAAGACACATTTTCTTCTCTAATCCCCGTAATCCTAAAGTGTTTATGTCTATGTAGCCAAAGTAATCTCTTCTGCTTTGACACCAGACAAAATAAAAATACCCCATCACTCAGACAGAAACAAAAGAACAGAAATGTCACTCCATAACTGATGAAAACTAAGCAACTTAATAAAAATGTATACCCAAACATTCCCAGAGAGGACTGGGAACAAGATCTGTTTACAAGCATTTCAAGGAAAAATAGTGAGTATATTTTTACAGTAGAAACTGTTTACACTTTCAAAAGATGAAAGTTAAGCCACATATTTACCTATAAGTCAATCATGTATTTTACCTAAATCACAAATAGGGTTTCCAGGAATATGGAAGAGAAAAAAATACTACACTGATTTATTCAATTCAATAAATAGTTTTTAAGTGCCCATTACATGCAAAGCACTTCTGTTGAAAATTTCTCCCCCTCCCCACTCCCCAAAACACTACATATGAAGCAACAGATCTACGACAAAATCCCCTAATGTTTTCACTAATAAAGCAAGAGATACCATTCTCAATCAGTACCTAATTAGACATGCATCAACACACTTCCTAACATGACAACACATTCTATTGGGGGCAAAACTATAGCACAAATGAGGGACTATTAAGTGAAATGTTAATTCTTGACAGAGAAATATATATGCATGTATGCATATATGTATATGTATATATACACATACATGTATAATAATTTATATATTGTTATATATTTTATGTGTGTATGTAACTATGATAGCATACTCCTGAATAGAAACTTCCAAATAAAAGCTGAGATGTCTGTATTAGATAGCATATACACACATATAGATATATCCATGTTATTTCTGATCTCTTTAAAAATTATTTACTTTGCTAGCAAAAATGCACTTATATATACATGTATATGAATGAGTATATGTGTTTGTGTGAGAGGAAGAAAGGGAAAAGGGAGAGGGAGGAAAATGGGAGGGGGAAAGCGAGAAGGAAGAGTGTTTTTAGTGGCTATTATATTCCTGAAATTTGTCATGATCACATTTCATAGGCCTCCCATCCTAAGGCAAAAGCCACTTGCAAGGTTAGTATATGGGGCCTGTTCTCTATGCAGTTTATGGCAAGCTTGCCATGTCACCCATAGGCTGGTCCGGCTTCCTTTTTCAATTCTCTAACTGTAGGGCCCAAAGAATTTGAAGTGTAAATTTTAAAATGGAGGTGAAAGTCAGCCTCCTCACCAATTAAAACACTTGAAAGCCCAAAGCAGAGACTGAGAAGTAAAAAACAGAACAGAACACCTCAAAAGTAGGCTTCCCCTAATACAAAAGCAAAAAGACCAAGCTGCTAGGCATGCTACAGGCCACTTCATGGCTATTAAAAGGAAAGGCTAGAAGAAATAAAGATTTCACTCAATTCAACAACTTACTAAGCATCTACTATGCAGCAAGGCACTGAGCTAGATGTAGCAGATACAAAAAAAACTTTCCCTGCAATAAAAAAGCTCACTTTCTAATAGAGTAATACAACATGTATAAGTAGGAGTAAATACTAAATATGTATAAAATAATTAACACATAGCCATTTCAAGAGGGAATGAACACTTAACACCTGGGGGATCAAGAATGGGTGGCACCACAGCTCTGAATGAACTGAAGTCAAGCAGACATGCATTCCCCCACTTGAAAGACCACTGGTGCAAAGGTATGAATGTGGGAGGTGGAACATGGGAGTCTAGAGTTGTGTCTAGAGAAGAGTTAATAGTCCAGTTTGACTAGAATGGAGAGTGCATAAGGAAGATAATATTAAAACTCTCTTTTGTTTCCATGGGGCAAAGGGGTAGGAGGGTAAGAAAACAGATTTCTGTTAATTTTTTTAATTAAAAAGGTGGTAGAAGAATACTAGAGATGTGAAATGTTTCACCCTTTTTCAAATAAGGTCACTATATTCTTAGTTTTCCTTAATGTACTTTGTTACAACAGATCTCACAGAGTGGGAGTGATCTGTAAATGTCAGTAAAAACAAAACACAGCAATGACACTTTTTAAAGAAAGAAAAGAAAGAAGCCTAGAAAGGTGGGCAGGAGCCAGATTGTGGCAGGCTTTAAATGAGTAGTTTGTACTTTATCCTAGAAGCAATAGGAAGTCATTAAAGATTCCGGAGTAGGGGACTGACATGGTCAGAGCTGTGTTTTAGTAATATCAATACAGCAGCTGTATAGATGATGGCTATGAATAAGGAGATGATACTGGAAATAAGGTAACCAACTAGGAGGCTATTAGAATAATCCAAATCAGAGGCAATGAGGGCCTAGGACAGAGACTGTGTAAGATGAAAGAAGGGGAGAGATGGGCAAAGTGCTATGGGAGTAGAAGCAATAAGACTTAGCAAATGGTGGAATATGGGAACAATGAGGGAAAAGGAAAACTCCAAGGTTGCAAATCTAAGTGATTAAAAAGATGATGAGGCTCTTATCAGAAACAAGGAAGTTTCAAGGAAGAATGGGTTTTTCAGGAAATATAATGAGTTCCATTTTGGATATGTTGAGTTTGAGATGTCTAAGGCACATCCAAGTGGAAATGCCTCACATCTAATTGTTAAAATGGTGCTGGCATTCAAGAAAGAGCATAGGGCTAGAGATTTGGGAGCCATCTGCATAGAGATGATAATTGAACCTGTGGAAGCTGATAAGAATACCAAGGGAGAGATTACAAACAGAGAAGAAAAGACACAAGACAATTTAGAAATGCCTTAGTAGACTGGAGGAGAAAGAGGATAACTCAACAATGAAGGCTAAGAGGGAAACATCAGACAGGCAGGCAGAGAACCAAGAGAGAGCAGCAGCGTCACAGAAGCCAAGAAGTCTAGGAAGAAGAGATGGTCAGTGTCAGAAGCTGAAGAGTGGTCAAGTAGAGTAAGGACTGGGAAAAAAGCCATTGGATTTGGCAGCTAAGAGGTAGTTGACAACCTTGAAGAGGGCTGTTTTATTAAAACAATGGAGTCACCAAGTCAGAGTACAAGGTACAGAGAATCAAGTAGGAAATGAGAAAACAGGTAATAAGGACAGACTCTCCTAAGAAAAGCTGTGAAATGGAGAAAAGATATAGAACAAGATGACAGCTTGACAAAAGTATAAACATGCATTAAAAAGTCACAGGAGAGTAACTCCCACCTGTATATCTGGTTTATTTGTATGGTATCATATTAAATAATCTACCTCATTGTAGAAATAATTGGGTGAAATTAACAAATTTCCTCTGAAATCACAGTTTCCCTCATTAGTCTTGGTATACATGTTAGCTTAAAAGATCCCCTGCTGAGCAGGACTACTTTGTTCACATGATGTCTAGTGAACCTGGAGTGCACCATCACACAGGACTCAGGGATCTTCTCCTCTTGCGATGACAGCAGAGGTATGTACCAATCTTGAAACAAAAGGAAGAAAAGCATATGGAAGGACAAGGATTCATCTACGTAATTCATAGGTAGTATGACTCATCACCTACTCCAAAAGGAGTAAGACAATGAAGTTTTGGACTGTAAGAGAAAACAGAATTGGAGATGGGAAGTATTTCCAGGTTTTTAATTCCTCCATGAAAACAATGTGATATAAAACATGTATAAAAGCTGTATCTGGAAAAGGTCCTTTAAAAAACATTCCATTATCATCCAGATCCAATTGCTTACAAAATACATGATCTGTTTGCATTACAAAAACATATGCGATGGGCAGATGTAGTGTTAAGTAGGGTGGGACTTTTTTACTGTTTTCTCTTTTGGAATGCTAAGGCAATCAAGTGCCTTTAATGAGTTGCCTTTGTTTGAATCAGGCACATAAAGTGGGACCTTTTGTCTTTTGTTTAGCAGTGCTTCTCAGCATTGAGGTAATCAAGTACCTTTGATGAGTCTTGCCTTTCAAATGTACTGGCAAGCAAAGTGGGACTTTTTCCTGTTTTTTGCTTGAGTGCTTCTCAGAACTGAGGTAATCAAGTGCCTCCAATGAGTCTTGCCTTTGTTTCAATCAGAGTCTCTGATTGAATTAAGAGTCTTTGATGACCTGCTCAAGAAACAAGAAAGCCCAAAGCCACAGGTCCCCCCCCCCACCCTTTTGTTAAGTAGGTACTAAGCCCCAGGGCCCTGAGAAGGGTATATACAATCTGAAGTTGGCATTTTGTTTTGGGTCTCATTCACTGGAAGAGTGTCATGTCATTTAATCAGATGAGACTCTGGGCAGCCGTCACAGAGCCCCCGAGCTTTGAAAACCCAGATATTGATGCTTTTCTCTCTGGTAACTGTATGTATTGCTATTGATAGACTGGTTTGTGTTACTTGCTCTGTTTATATAATTTCTGCTTGTAATTTCTATTTGTATTCTCTCTGAAGTTCAGGGTGCTGGCTTTCCCCCCTTGAACTAAGTGAATGGTATATGTATGCTTAATTAAAGTAAGATTGTTCACTCCATAAAGTTGCTTTCCTTAGAAAAGCAGATCAAAGAATCTTGCTAGCAGCCCTCCTGTGTGCTCTTGTTGTTGGTCCTTCACCTCCACAGCAGCTACTGGCAACACTGTTGTTACAGCAGACTTCAGAAAAACCTGGAAACACTTACATGGACTGATGCTGACTGAAGTGAGCAGAACCATGGGAACATTTTACAGACTAACAGCAACATTGTGCAATGCCTAACTCTGATAGACTTATCTCTGCTTAGCATGCAAGGATCTAAGACAACTCCAAATGGCTCATGATGGAAAATGCTACCCATATCCAAAAAAAGAACTATGGAGTCTAAATGCAGTTCAAGGCATACTATTTGCTCACTCACTCTCTTTTTTTGTTTCATCTTTCTCATGGTTTCTCCCATCAGGTCTAATTCTTCTTTACAACAAGACTAATGTGAAAATATGTTTAATATGAATGTATATGTAGAGCCTGTATCAGATTGCATGCCATCTTGGGGTGGGAAGAGGAGAGGGATGGGGAGAAAATTTGGAACTCAAGATCTTATGGAAATGAATGGTGAAAACTAAAAATAAATGAATAAATTTGTAAAAAAAAAAATTTAAAAACATATGCTATGTTGTAGGATAGTCTCCAATTGAAAAAGAATCTCAGGCTGGAAATCAAAAGATTTTTTTCCCCAACTCTCCTCAATTTTTCCATTTGAAAAAATGGAGACAAATAGTCATTTAAAAGAATAATATGAAGCTAAATGAGATGAAAGGAACTCTGAGTACCTAGGGAAAGGCACCATAAAAAATGAGCTACTTAAGATCCAATCTCCTACTCACACTAACCAGAAAGTATACTCTGTAGCTAGGAAGACAGATTCTCAACTGACCATACAATAATCCATCACAAAAAACTATAAACTACTAAACTAATATAAGTCAACAGCTGTTAAGTTTTTATTGATACTACTATACCAGCTGACCAACAGCTACTAAATGTTCAATAACTTTGATTATTGTGCTAGAGGGATTTATATCAATTGGTTAATTAAATCCTACATGTGATGCTGAGAGTACATGTTTGACATAGTTTAGACTTTCTCAATCTTATACCCTGAAATTTACTATTTTCTTGCAAATATGAAATTAGTCTGATTCCATTGCCACCTCTTCTAGCCTCTGACAAAGATAAAATCCTTCATGAGCAGCAAAAACTAATTAGAACCAAAAGGACTGTATAACTAGGCCCTGGGAAAATGACAGTGAGCCATAAGAAATATAATATAAAACAGTTTTGAAAATTCAGGATGAAGTTAAAACGGCACAAATATTTCAATCATAACAACCTGATGTGTTCTGTTCCACAAGAGGCTCTGAGAGTAAAATGCTGATATCAAACTGCTACTTGCTTCTTTTTTAAAAAGACAAAACATTTGGTATAGGCAAGGAGCTAATCTCAGTATTACTACTTGTTTCTGGCTACACTGAAAATGGTTGGTTTAATCTTTTAAGAAGAAATAAAACCCCAAGAGTAAAAGAGTTACCTGTTTGGAGAGGATGCAGTTAGACAGCTCAGGGGATACAGAACACTGGGCCTGGAGTCAGGAAGACCTGAGTTCAAAAGTGACCTCAGACACTTACTAGCTGTGTGACCTTGAGTAAGTCTGGTGGGCAAACCTCTGTTTGCCGTAATCCACCGGAGAAGGAAATGGCAAACTGCTCCAGTATCTTTGCCAATGAAACCCCATGGATGGTATGGCCCACAGCGTCACAAAGAGTCAGACATGACTAAATGGCTGAACATCAACAAAATGTCACAGTTGACATATAGGTAACTAACTATATTTGGCTAAGCTATGAAATAATTTTAATTTGGGGCTTTTGTTTATTGATATATGTAATTAGACACAAATATAACCATCCATGGATAGTAAAAAGTTAAGAAAATTATGTAGAACAGCAGGAAGCGGATTGTGGAGCCACTTCTCAAATTACAGAAATAACAGACTCTGGCTATGGATGGCGTATACCTAACAAGGTTTAGGAAATATATATTTTCCTGGAATTTTCCGAATCTACTAGAGAGCCTTAAAACTAAAAAGTGACGAGGAAAATGAAAACTGTCTCCCTATGTGCCAACCTTGCTACTGACCACCTGTGTGTCCTTTGACAAGCCACTCAAACTCTCTGGGCCTCAATTCTGTCATTTATAATATAAGGGGGGAATGTGCCTCAGAATATATGAACCTATGACCCACCAAGCTAGATTCTATAAATGGTAGCAACAATGAGAGGAAAAATAGTAATCGGGAGACAAACTCAAAGAAAGGAACCAGCAATAAACCCAAGGACTCAGATGTCTACAAAATAACAGGAACAGGAACAGAAACAAAATTGTAAAGTGTTTTAGGTATTTTCCTCACAACAGCTCTGTAACATAGATATTATAACAGTGGTGTCCCCATTCTACAGATAAAAAAGATAGAAGCTCTGTCCCTAGTCACAGAGTTAGTGTGTCTGAGGCAGGAACTGAGCCCAAGACTGACTTCAAGAAAACCATGCTCCAGACTGAGGCCTAGAAGAATTACTTCTGCCCTCAAGAGGCAAAAGAAGTTCTTGGTGACGTTCCAAAACACCCGGGTTTTAAATTCTATCTTAAACCTTGAGGTAGATTAATTCTGTCAGCCAACTAGTGAGACAACAATCAATAAGCATTTGCTAAGTGCCAAGCTGTGTCCTGGGACACAAAGTTTTGGGCATGTTGACTGTAATATGCCTGTAAGAAAATCAGTATGAGCTGTCAAATAGGCAGCAGGAGACGCAAGACTGGAGGTCAGAAAAGAAGTGAAAGCTAGATGAAGAGATCTGGGAATCACTGGTGTAGAGAGGATCGCTGAATCCACAGGAGTTGATGGATTCACTAAGTGAAAGTGTAGAAGAAGAAGAGAGCATGACTGTATCAGCAAGGCAATAATCACAACATAGATGATAACTGTCAAAATGCCTATGCGGTTCTGTACCGCAAAGTACACGAGACTCTCCACATAGAGGGCAGAAGTAAACCATTTATTCAGACACCAGAGGACTAGATCCTGTAACCAATACGCCCAATCCATCACAGCAGCAAAGAATTCGATATACGATGTCACAGCAGAGAACCACTCCATCTCAAAACCATCCACCCCCTGCTGGAGCCTTCCCCAAAACAAACTCACTCACAGCCACCACAGGCTGCTATTTCCTTCAGCTCTAACTATAGTAACTGCTCGCTCAGCATTTCCTGTGACACAATTTCCTTTTCCTGTCAGGAAGCTCCTCCAGTCATATGGCTTATTAATGGGTGCGAAAGATCTTCAAATCTAAATTGCTACTACAGTGACCCAGACTAGAGCCTTGGCAAACACCCACAGTTATTAGGCTCAACTGAGATGAAGATCCAGAAAAAGAGACAGACGAGGAGCGGTCAGACCGGTAGGAGGAGAAGCAGGAAGGAGTGGTGTCCTGAAAACCTAGAGAAAAGAGAATCGCAATGAGAAGAAGGTGATCAAGAGTGTCAAAGACTAAAGACAGGTCAGGGATACTTCAGAAAAGATCATTAGGCCGGACAAGAGATCGCTGGTAACTCTGGAGAGAACGATTTCAGTTCAAAACCTACAACGGACTTTTGAAGCCATCCCGTACAACTCCTTCATTTTACAGACAAGGCCTAAGAAGTTTAAGTGATTTGCCCAAGGTCACACAGGGCATAAGCATCAGAGACCCCAGAGTCAGTGCACTTTCCACTGTACCACATTAGATCAATACTTACAAGGGGGAAAATAGTTGGGAGCTTTATACAGCTTACATTGAATTTCTTGACAATAAATACCTACTGACCTGAGGGAGTGAAAATAAATATGAAATATAAGACATGGTATCCCTAAGGTCAAGTCTCACATTAGCATCATACAAAACACAAAATGTTAACTTTTCCAAGAAGCAGTAGGGAGAGTTGAAACTTTTTTTTAATGTCTAAATTTTTTAATTGTTCTTCTTTTTATCCCACTTTCAGTTCTAAATATATCCTTTCTCCCTCCTCTAATAAGGAAATTGCCCTCTTTTAATAAGGAATTAAAAAAACAGGGGAAAAGCAATTCAGCAAAACTATTCAACATTAGTATCTGAAAATGTTTCATGACTACTGATATCATCAGACAGAATCTGACCTGTCCCATGCCTACCCACAGTCTTCTCCAATTTGTAACAAAAAGAAAGAAGGTTGGCATTAGATTTTACTTGAGAGAAAAATGCCAGATCACTACTAAGCACAACTTGTGAAACAGGTTAAAGACGGAGGGAAAGGATCCATACACACTAAAATATTTATAGCAGTATTTTTTGTTGCAGCAAAGAACTGAAATTTACAGGGGTGTACTTCAGTTGTGGAAGAGCTAAACAAACTGTGGTATATAAATGTAATGGAACATTACTGAGAAATAAGAAATGACAAAAAATTAGGAAATCAAAGAAATTTGGTAAGATCTGAGAGAAATGATTCAGAATGAATGAGCAAAAACCAGGGGAACAATCTACACAATGACCACAGTTATGTAAAGGAAAACAACTCTGAAAGATTTTAGTTGATGATGAAGCATGCCTCCCTCCCACTTCTCATCAGAGACATGATGGAGAATGAATGCGGAATGAGACATTCCTGTTCCTACATGGAGAGGATACTGATTTTTTTTTTTGCTTGGCCATGTTTATTACAGTGGATAGCTTCTACAGCGTTAGGGGCAGGCTGGAAGAAATAATTAGTGAGCAGCCGAGATACACCAAAAAGATCACTAGGGAGCCAAGATGGTGGCTGGAAAACAGGGACTCGCTTAAGCTCTCCCCCAAATCCCTCCAAACACCTGTAAAAATGGCTCTGAACAAATTCTAGAACTGCAGAACCCACAAAATAACAGAGGGAAGCAGGTCTCCAGCTCAGGACTGCCTGGATGGTCACTGGGAAAGGTCTATCTCACTGTAATCGGAGTAGAGTGCAGCCCACCGTGGACCATGCCAGGAACAACCAGGCCAGGAATAGATCAGGTGAAGCAGTCCTTAGAGCCATGAATCACTGAGCTGTGGCAGTTACCAGACTTCTCCACCCACAAATTCCAAAGACAGTGGAGCAGGTCAGTGGGAAAACTGCTGGATCTGGGTGAGAGAAGTATATGATCCAGCCCCATGATTCAACAATCCAGCTAGCAGCTGTTGTGGGGGTGAAAGACCAACACAAGCCCAAAAACAAGAATGCTGCCAAAGCCCAGGCTCTTTTGATCTGCTTTATTAAGGAAAGCAATGTTAAGGGGTTGAGAAGTTTACTTTAATTCAGCATACAAATACCACTCACTTAGTTCAAGGGAAAAAGCCAGCACCATGAACTTCAGTGCAAAATACAAACAAATTACAAACATCGACAGACAGACCCAATACAATTCATAGTTACCAACATCTAGGTTCAGCCCAGGAGCTCATAACAAGGGTTGGCCCACAGTCACGCACGCCACCACTACTGTGGGTAAGAGCTCTGAAAAAGACAACGCCAACCACTGGTTTTATATCTTTTTAAGGGTCAAGGGTGAGTCACACATGTGACTCATCCACATGACCTAGAATCGTCACAAAGAGGCGACTTAAACCCACGTGTTCTAAAAGCCTCTGATGTCCCAAACATGTCACTCAAACTCATGTGTAAACTAGGCCCTCCCCTGAGGCAAGGAGGTCACCAAGGACTGCCAATTCTAATCAAGGAAACAAAGAACAAACTCTTCAAGGGCACTTGGTTGAACTGAGTGCTAAAAGCCCATTTTGTTTACCAACACACCCCAGCCCCGGCGCAGCAAAGGTGGTGCAGCCAGCAGCAGTAGGAAGTTCCTGTGGCTCCTTCCAGAGGTCCAGCTGTACCTGCTTCCAGTCCCAGGCCCACCCGGCAGGAGGAATCAAGCGGCTGATCAGAGCAGGAGTGCAGGGAACATTTTACTGGCATAGAGGCAGGGTTCTCTTGCTTTGCCCTGCTTGGATCTGGGTCATGGTCCTGGTTGGTGATTCTTGGGGGAGGAGGAACACTGCTGTGAAAGAGCTTGCTGTGTATAAGTAGCTCTGAAAACAGCAGTACAAGACCCCTGAAGCTTGGGACAAAGCACTCTCCACTCTGAAGGCAGACAAAAAGCTCAAGGGTCAAGTAGTTGGCTGGGAACATGACCAGGCAGCGAAAAAGGACTCAGACTATAGAATCTATTTCGGTGACAAAGAAGATCAAAATATATAGCCAGAAGAAGTCAACAAAGTCAAAGAGCCTACATCAAAAGCCTCCAAGAAAAACATGAATTGGTCTCAGGCCATGGAAGAACTCAAAAAGGATTTGGAAAAGCAAGTAAGAGAAATAGAGGAAAAATTGGGAAGAGAAATGAGAGTGATGCAAGAAAATCATGAAAAACAAGTCAACCACTTGCTAACGGAGATCCAAAAAAATACTGAAGAAAATAACACCTTAAGAAATAGACTAACCCAAATGGCAAAAGAACTCCAAAAAGCCAATGAGGAGAAGAATGCCTTGAAAGGCAGAATTAGCCAAATGGAAAAGGAGGTCCAAAAGACCAATGAAGAAAATACCACCTTAAAAATTTGATTGGAGTAAGTGGAAGCTAGTGACTTTATGAGAAATCAAGAAATTATAAAACAGAACCAAAAGAATGAAAAAATGGAAGACAATGCGAAATATCTCATTGAAAAACCACTGACCTGGAGAATAGATCCAGGAGAGATAATTTAAAAATTACTGGACTACCTGAAAGCCATGATCAAAAAAAGAGCCTAGACATCATCTTTCAAGAAATTATCAAGGAAAATTGCCCTGATATTCTAGAGCCAGAGGGTAAAATAGAAATTGAAAGAATCCACCAATCACCTCCTGAAAAAGATCCCAAAAAGAAAACTCCTAGGAATATCATAGCCAAATGCCAGAGTTCCCAGGTGAAGGAGAAAATATTGCAAGCAGCCAGAAAGAAACAATTTGAGTATTGTGGAAACATAATCAGGATAACACAAGATCTAGCAGCTTCTACATTAAGGGATTGAAGGGCTTGGAATATGATATTCCAGAAGTCAAAGGAGCTAGGATTAAAACCAAGAATCTCCTACCCAGCAAAACTAAGTATTTAATACTCCAGGGCAAAATATGGACTTTCAATAAAATAGAGGACTTTCAAGCTTTCTTGATGAAAAGACCGGAGCTGAATAGAAAGCATGAAAAGGTAAACAGGAAGGAGCAATCATAAGGTACTTACTAAAGCTGAACTGTTTTGTTTACATTCCTACATGGAAAGATGATATTTGTAATTCATGAAACCTTTCTCAGTATTAGCGTAGTTGAAGAGAATATACATATATATAGACAAAGGGCACAGGGTGAGTTGAATATGAAGGGATGATATCTAAAAATAAATAAATAAAGGGTTGAGAGAGGAATATGTTGGGAGAAGGAGAAAGGGAGAGATAGAATGGGGTAAATTATCTCACATAAAAGTTGCAAGAAATAGCAGTTCTTTGGAAGGGAAGAGGGGGGCAGGTGAAAGGGAATGAGTGAATCTTGCTCTCATCAGATTTGACTTAAGGAGGGAATAACATATTGGGTATCTTACCCTACAGGAGAGTAGAGGGGAAGGGGATAAGATAGGGGGGATAATAGAAGGGAGGGCAGATCAGGGGAGGAGGTAATCAAAAGCAAACACTTTTGAAAAGAGACAAGGTCAAGGGAGAAAATTGAATAAAGGGGGACAGTATAGGTTGGAGGGAAATATAGCTAATATATGGAAGTGTTTTGCATAATGATACATGTGTGGCCTATGTTGAATTGTTTGCCTTCTCAAGGAGGGTGGGTGGGGAGGGAAGAAGGGACAGAATTTGGAACTCAAAGTTCTAAAAACAAATGCTCAAAAAAAAGTTGTTTTTACATGCAACTGGGAAATGAGATATACAAGCAATGGGGTATAGATATCTATCTTGCCCTACAAGAAAGTAATGGAAAAGGGGATAAGGGTGGGGGAAGTGGGGTGACAGAAGGGAGGGCAGACTGGCAATCAGGGGCAATCAGAATATATGCCATCCTGGGGTGGGGGGAGGGTAAAAATGGGGCAATCAGAATTTATGCCATCTTGGGGTGGGGGAGAGTAGAAATGGGGAGAATTTGTAACTCAAATTCTTGTGGAAATCAATGTTGAAAACTAAAAAATATTAAATAATAAAACAATCTTTAAAAAAAGATCAATAAAACTTTTTTAAATGCACAAAAGAAACCAAAAGTTTCAGAAGGGTATATATGCAAGACAATTTTGTTATTACTCTGTTAAATTAATACATACTTTTAAAAAACATGCTCTATGTAACAATTCACAGTTTCACATACAATTCTTTTGTTCTTCCTTACATACTGAAAAGTTTGTTTTATGATCATCAAGTTCATAATAAAAATAGGAAAATTACCTGCGGAATATTTTTAGAAGACATAATTGCTTGATTATAGAATGAGCGACCAAAGTGATCTCGATCTGGAAATACTTCTGCTTGTCGAGGTAAGTTTGCGCCTCCTGAATCAACTAAAGATAGTGAGAGCATTACAAAAATATATTACAAAGATTATACATTATGACCAAATGGGATTTATACCAAGAATGTAGGTATGGTTTAACATAAGGAAAACTATTAAAACATAATTGATTACATCAATAATAAAAGTGTTTTAAAACCATATGATTATATCAATAGATACAGAAAAAGCTTTTGATAAAGTACAACACTCATTTCTATTAAAAACACTTGAAAATATTGGTATAAATGGATTTTTCCTTAAATTGATTTTAAAAAAACCCCATTTATCTAAACCATCAGCAAGCATTACTTAATGGGGATAGCTAGAAGCCTTCCTAATAAGATCAGGTGGGAAACAAGAATGCCATTGTCACCATTATTATTCAATATTGTATTGGAAATCCTAGCAATAGCAATAAGAGAAGAAAAAGAAATAGAAGGAATCAGAATAGGGAATGAGGTAATAAAATTCTTTTTGTAGACAATATGATTACACACTTGGAAAATATCAAAGACTCAACTAAAAAGTTAGTTGAAACAATTAATAATTTTAGCAAAGTAGCAGGATATAAAGTAAATCCATATGAATCATTAGCATTCCTACACATCAAAAACAAAACCCTGCAAGAAGAGATAGCAAGAGGCACACCATTTAAAATAACTGTAGACAGTATAAAATACTTAGGAATATACCTGCCAAAACAAACCCAGGAACTATATAAACAAAATGATTTTTTAAAAAAAACTTTTTATACAAATAAAATCAGATTTAAATAATTGGAGAAATATTAATTGTTCATGGGTAGGTGTAATAGCAATGTAAATCAGAAGATCTTTCCCATTCATTAATAGGTCCATACGACCTGCTTAAGTCACATGAGTTTGAGTCACTTGAAGCCTGTGATGGGAGGAGCTTGCTGAAGGGGTGGAACAGGAAGGGTGGAGCAGAGCTGAGAGGAGGTTGGACAGAGCTAGGAAAGAGAGAGCAGGTGGAGGAACTAGCATAAGTGAGAGAGGATGATTTTGTTTAAAGGAGTTTGTGGGAAGACGCTAACGGAGGGAAGGCTTGGGGATTGCTAATATGTATAGATTTCTTTGTTGCTATGGATTTGGCTTTCCAGTGTTTGAATAAATGTTTTGGTTCTGCCTTCCACGTAGAGGGTCTGTTATATTTTGAAATTCTGAACTACACCAGTATATTCATAGCTGCCGTAGGTGCTGTATCATATTGGCGCTACAGTAGGCAGGGCCAATAAAACAAAAAAGACAATTTTACCTCAACCAATTTATATATTCAAAGCCACCCCAATTAATCAAAAAATTATTTTACCGAATTAGAAAAAATAATAACAAAATTCATTTGGAAGAACAAAAAGTCAAGCATATCAAAGGAAAAAAAAACTATAAAGGAAGGAGGTTTAGCAGTATCAGATCTTAAGCTATATTATAATGTTGTAATTATCGAAACTATCTGGTAATAGCTAAGAAACAGAAATATAGATGAATGGAACAGAGCAGACATACAATTTACAGCAGCAAATAAATATAGCAACCTTATGTTTGACAAATGTAAAGACTTAAGATTTTGGCAGAAGAATTCATTATTCGGTAAAAAATTGTTGGGAAAACTGGAAAGGAGTATGGCAGAAATTGGGTATTGACCAATATCTTATGCCATTTACCAAGATAAGGTCAAAATGAATACATGACCTAGATACAGAGAGAGATATTATAAGAAAATGTGAGGAACATGGAACATCTTACTTATCAAACTTATGAGCAGGAGAGCAATTTATGAATAAACAAGAGATTGAGAACAGAAAGAGATGTAAAATAGATAATTTCAATTACATTAAATTAAAACAGTGTGTAAAAAATAAAACAAATGTAGCCAAGATCAGAAGGAAAGCAGAAAATTGGGGGAAAATTTTTATAGACCATTTCTCAGATAAAGGTCTCATATCTCAAACACATAAAGAACTTTGTAAAATCTATAAGAATACAATTCATTCCCCAAATGATAAATAGATAATAAAAGAAATGAGAAAAGTGCTCCCCCAGCAAGAAAATAGCTATATATACAGAAAACTGTTTAAGACATTAACATCGCTTATCATTGGCACTCAAATCCCTCCATAACATGAACCTCATCTATCTTCCAGCCAGTCTGCAACTACTTATGTTCCCAAATTCTCCTCCCTACTGCCTATTCCGATTTTTGCTCATGCCAATCCCACCTAGAATGTCATTTCCTTCACCATTACTCATTCATCCTTCATGATTCAGCTCAAATTCCAACCATTACATCACCCTAAACACCCCATCTCAAATTGATCTCTTCCTCTAAATTGTTAAAGCACTTTTTGTCAGAATGAATCATCTGACAATTGTTTGATTTTTGACCTCTTTAACTATGTTATGAATTATTAAATATTTTGCTATTTCACTACTCACGCACCCATACATTGTGTCTCCACCTTCACAGCAAGCTCCAAGATGGCAAAGTCTATAGTCTACACATCTCTATAATCTCCTACAGTACCCCACATGAAGGTGCTTAGTAAATATTGGTTGATTTATTTTTATGTTTCAATATGTGGGGAGAAAAAATGAAAAATGAGAACAGAATAACAAATTCCACTTGTACAAAGGAAAAATTTCAAATGTTTAATATCTATGTTAAATATACATTTGAACCACCTATATAAATGAGTAAAGATGAAATAAAGATAACTTTGTTCAACAATATATTAAAGCAAGGCATAAAACAGGAAGATACGTGCTTACCCAAGGTATTACATAGAATCAGAGAAATTTCAGAATTGGAAAAAATCCTCAGTGGCCTTCCAGTCCAACCCATAAACAAAAAAGAATCTACAATATAACCAGCAAGTCCTCATCCACTCTTTGTTTCAAGATCTACAATGTCAAAACTGCCTATTCCATGTTTGAATAACCCTAAATAGGAAATTTTTCCTGACATCCAGTCCCAATCGGCCTCTTTTCAGCTTCTACTCTCAGCTCCTAGTTGTTCCTACTTCTGCCCTCTACGGACAAACAGAACAAATCTAATCTCCCTACCACACTATAATTCTTCAAAATCTTGAAGACAGTTATCATGTTCCCCCTGAGTCTTCTCTTCTCCAAGCTAAACAATTCCAGTTCTATCAACGGATCCTCAGGTGGTGTGGACTCAAGGCCTTTTACCATCTTATCTGCCTAACTCTGAACCTGCTCCAGTTATCAATGTCCTTCCTAAATTGTGGTGCCCCAAACCAAGTATAATACCACAGATTTGTCCTAGCCAGAGCACAGTAGCAGAAGATGTCCAGCAGAGTCCAAATTAAAATGAGATTCCCTATAAGTAATGAGATATTTCAGATACTCCTGTTTATGGATAATACGCAGAACATATTAACATGTAGAGCCTCCTACATAAAATCCATAATCACTCACAAGTTGAGTCTAATTATCCATCAAGAAGAAAAAAGCACTGGATTTGGAATGGAAGGCCCAAGGTTCAAATGCTGGCTATGCTACTCACAGTACCCATGAGATCTTAAAAAAAAACACTTAACTCTACTGGAACTCAGTTTCCATACCCACAAATACAGAGTGGACCAAATAGATTAGGATATAGCTGGATGGACAATCAATACAGCTGGTCCATCACTACCTTTATTTTGGATAGATGCTATAAATGGACAATGGGCTGGGCCCAGGACTGAACAGGAAGAGAAGAACAGACTGAACAGCCTTTGAGAAAGTACAGAGAGCTTTACATGGTCCCAAGTTGCTCCCTTGAAACAGAAACCCATCTTTTTTTTAACATCATTATTCTTCCAGTGATGCTGTGTGGTTCTATATCATAGAATATATCAAGCACTGAAAAAATAGTGAGGGGTTACCCAAAGGGTAACTGAGAAGCACAGAGAAGAGGAATAAAAGTTGTGATAAGAGAGAGGTATGACTGGAGAAAAAATGGGCATTCATAGAGCAAAAGCAGGAGATAACCAATGGGCAGACAGAGGGTTCCATTCAGATCCACAAAATATCAAAAGAGCTAGAGGAAAGGCCTGAGTTAGTAAGTGGACTAAGCCCTTGTGGAGGATTTATGATAGGGCATCACCCGTTCCACAGACTGTGCTGATCTCTACATCACTGGAGGGAGTCTGCCATGAGTGGAACCACAGATTCATCATCCATTCACTCTCTCATTCAACAAGCATGACATGCTTGATATGTGCCAAAATATAAAGGATACAAAAACAAAAGTGAAACAGTCTTTGTCCTGAAAGAAATTACATTCTATTGAAGGAAACATTTATACAGATGGGTAAATACAAAATACATAGCAAGGAAAAAAGTGTATGTAGTATAACTGATGCAGAGAGAAATATTAAAACCCTATTTCAGTGCCAGTTATTATCAAGGTACAAGGGAAAGAGCACTGGATTTGGAATGAAAGGACTAAGGTTCAAATGCTGGCTATGCCACTCACAGTACCCATGAGATCTTAGACAAGTCACTTAACTTTATTAGAACTCAGTTTCCATACCCACAAATACAGAGTGGACCAAATAATCCCTAGGATTTCTGCCAGCTCTAAAATTTATGGTCCAATGATTCTATTGTCCTTTTATCACCAAACTTTCTACCTTTGCTCATGCAGTTATGAGAAACTTCAAGGTACTGAAGTATGAAAATAACTAGACAACCTAATTTACATAATTGAACCATCATCCTAGAAGATAACCCTTATGCTAAAGGACAGTTGATCCAAGACTAGCCATTTTATGGGGGTGTTTATTTTGTATTATACATATACACAGGCATTAGCCATAGACTTCTAAACAGGGATATTTAAAATGCCATTCCCTCCAAGTTTTGTAATATTAATGATCTATCTTTATGATAATGAGCAAATGTCTGAGAGTTAATGCATGCATTGTACAGGTGAATGAATTCTTTTCAAGAAATAAGATGCCACAGTCAGAACCTGAAAAAAGTCTATTCAAGATGGTATCAGGCCTGTGTGTTTACTGGCATGGGATGAGAGGCAGAAGGTGAAGGTCCATTAGCTGAGTTACCAAAATTTATCAAAGGTACAATAACACTGCAGTCTCTTTAAAAAGTTCCTTGCATCTACAAAAGTAATAGATGAGTTCCTCATTTAATAATTAAGTTTAACATACATAATAGTCACCACAATGTAAATAGACTGATCACTAAAAGGTAGTCCAACTCTGAGTAACTGGAAAACCAATGAAGTTGCCTGAAGACAAGTAATGCAATATACCTTTCTCCTTATGGCAGAAAAGTCAGGGACTTCTAAAACAGAACAGTAAATAAAATGTTAGATGTGATCACTGTAGAATTTTGCTTGTTTTTTTCTTCTCACAAGGAACAGTTCACTTTAGAGAGGGGAAGAATTTTTTCAAAGAGAAACGGCTGTAACACAAAGATAAGTTTTCAATAAAATAATTTTTAAGAAAAAAGTTCTTTATAAAATGTTCACAAGATAGACTATGAACACTGAGAAATTTATACTACGCATAGAATGATTTTTTGGCATACAAATCTACTTAATACATATTTACTGATTTATTCCAACAAACACATAGATTTTAAGATATAAGAAACTACAACATTTACAAAAATGCTGAGTTAACATTTATTTGGAAACAAATAAAATCTGCAGCAGAGAAGAACTGGAATTTCAGAATTGTTTTTTGACTGAAGAGAGATAATGTTTAATAAATGGCTCATTTCACCATTATCACTGAGTTTGCTAGGAGGCACAGTGAATAGGCTTAAAGTAAGAAAGATCTGAGTTCAAATCTGCCCTCAGACACTTATTAGCTGTGTGACCCTGGGCAAGTCACTTAACCTTTGTTTGCCTCAGTTTTCTCAAATGTAAAATGGAGATAAAAGCACCTATCTGGCAGGGCTGTTGCGAGGATCAAATGAGATAATATTTGTGAAGGACTTGGCACATAGTAGGCACTTAATATATACATGCATGTTCTCTTCCCTCTTCCCTTCAGATCTAGTTCCTTAATATATTTATTACCCTCAGCTGAAGTTCTTACTTTCAAAGTTCTTTCTAGCACCTTATTAGAAATCAGGGTTCAGAAATGGGATCATCACAGAGAAGTGATGGACACAGAGTACAGATTGAGGCATATTTTTCTAGGACAAAACCAGTCCAGATATTTGTTTTGTTTGATAAATGTTTTTAACTGAGATGTCTGTTTTTCTTACTTTCTCAATAGGGTGAGATGGAGGGCAAAGGAGGTGAGAGGAAGATACGGCAGATCTTTGGGGAAAAAATATAATTTAAGGTTAAAAAAAGAACAGGATCTTATGCAAATACCTTCTGATGATGAAATAAATGACACAGCCAAACTAAACATATCATTTAATCAAATTTTAATACTAAAATCTTAGGCTGGTCAAGCATTCAGATAAAAGTTTCTTAATCTGGGATCCATGACTTTTTTTAATATTCTGATAACTATATTTCAATACAATTTGTTTCCTTTGTAATTCCATGTATTTTAAAACAATTTTCTGAGAAGGGGTCCACAGAACCCCCGATTTGGATCTTAACAGTGTGCACTGTCAATCATCTAAGTGGACTAGTAGCCAAAGTCTCATTAGGCCTTTAAGAGCATTAGCAATTAGAGGGTCAATGACTTCACTCATTCATTCAACAATCACTGACTGAGTACCTACCACATGCAAGGTATCATGCTGGATTTTGTTGGGAATACAAAGAAAAATATGACCCAACTCCCTGCCTTCATGAAACTTAAAGTCTCAAAGAGCAGTTAAGAACTGTACACAAATAACTACACAATAATTTGGAAGTGGAATTAAGGTTGCTATGTTAGAGTAAAGGAAGAACAAATTACTTTTATTTGGGTGTAAGGGAAGGAAGAAATCAGAGAAGTCTTTGGGGAGGAACAGAGTCAGCAAGCCCCACACTGCCAAGGGCCACTGCTTCAGAAATCCCCACTGATCATCATCTGGGTATGCAGTCTCTTTCATCAGAACCTTTTTTTCATTTATATCTCTGAGTACTATTTAAATGATTTCACTTTTGCTGACTTACCTAAATACAAGCAGGGGAGCCTGTTTTGCAAGGCAATTTCCTGAGCCCGCAAGTGTTTTTTCACTGTCACTGGGTAATAGGTCCCACCTTTGACAGTTGCATCATTGGCAGCAATCATGCACTCCACTCTGAAAGGTATAATATCAATAGAACGTGAAAGGTTTCTGCAAAATTAAAGGCCTATTTCATTTGTCATTACAAGTCATCCTGCCACAGCTGTCCATTTCAATTCAATGACTATGTATGAAGTACCTCTGCACAGCCCCCCACCCCAGACCTGTAGCGGCATATTTATTCTATTTATAGTTATAGAGCTATGTATCTCCTCCAGCAGAGCAGAAGCTCCTTGACAACAGGGGTTGTTTTCTTCTTGGTACGTATATCACCAGCATCTGGCACAGAGTTTCTGGGTAATTAATTCATTAGACTAGCCAGCAATCAATAACATCGATGCTCAATGGTTTCTCTCAGTAACATGGAGAGCCGGAAAGCCTTAAATACTTTTTGAAAGGGAATGCCCCTGACAGATGGAAATCAGCCCTGAGGGGTAGACATTTAATGAGGAGATGGGCTAGAAGTCTTCAACTCCTCCTTCTGAGACCATGGCTTGACTATGAGACTTAGCCACCCTCAGCAATCTGGGCAGGGAGATCCATTTTCATCCAGACCTCTCTGGCTGGTTTTCTCCTTCATGAGCTAGGTTACCCTAAACTCAAATGGAGGAGTACAAGGGCAGGGGCTCCTTTCCCCAGTGTAAGACTGGATTCTATTTACACTCTAAATAGAAGTTAAGTCTCCTAGTTGGTTGGGGTCCCACCCAAGATTGAAAAGCATGTTTTCTTCAGGGATAGGGGTAATCTCATCAATCAGTCAAGTCTTTCAGAGACTGACTTTCTACAGAAGCTGGGCCTTAAGGAGGAAATGAAGGAGAAAAGCCTGGATCCCAATTTAATAATTGGTTATTAATATAATAGTAAAATAATAATTTCTCTCATTTGTGATATAAGACTAGAGCTTATGAGAGACTAATGCTGAATTATATATAGATCTTGAAGTTATCTGCATAAATGATAATGAAATCCATAGGAACCGACAAGGTTACCAAGTAAAAGAGTATAAAGAAAAAAGAGCCCAGAGGAGAGCCTTGAGGTACACCTACTGTCAGGAGTAGGGGCGGGGGGTGGAAATTACATGAATTGGGAAACAGCAAACAAGACTGAGAAGTAAACTGCAGATAGTTAAGAAGAGAACCAAGAAAGAATAGTACCACAAAAATTTAAAGAGGAATATCCAGGAAGAGATGGTAGTGCAAAGCATCAAATGCTGCAGTGACATAGAGAAGGACTGGAATCTGACCAGCCATCAGATGTGGCAATTAAGAGATCACTGGTGCCTTTGGAGAAAGCAGTTTCTATCGGGTGATGAAGTCAGAAGCCAGATCGAGAAGGGGGTGAGAGAAGATAAAGTGGAAGCAATGAAGGCAGACAGCTTTTCGCAGAAGTTGTCTATGAAAGGGAAGAGAGATGTAGGAGTTTAGCTCTAACTAGTGTTCTTTAAGGATGGAGGAAGTTTCAGATATGATGATAGGACCCAGGGAAGAAGCCAACAGACCCGGAGAAATGATACCTGAGGAGGCTGGCAGGGGACAGGATGAAAGGTGCATCAATCAATCAACAAGCATTTATTAAGTGGCTACTATGTGCCAGGACATTGTACTAAGTGCTAGGAATACAAACACCAAAGTAAGACTGTTAATGCCCTCAAGAAGCTTACATTCCAATGGGGAGATACAACCTATTTGCAGCTATGTAAACACAAAATCTATACAAAATAAGCAGTGATTACACTATGGTAGAGACTAATAACTAGGGGGACTCAGCAGTGTCCTCTTTAATAAGGTGGTACTTGACCAGAACCCTGAAGGGAGCCAGGGATTCCTACAGCAGTAGTTTAAAAAAAAAAAAGGAGAGCATTCTAGGCGTGGTAGTAGCAGAAGACAGAATGTCATATATGGCGTACCGGAAGCAGGACAGTTTACCTCGAGCGTGGAAGTGTGAACAGGAATAATGTATAATCATCCTGGAACTAAAGAATGGAAGCAGATGGTACAGGGGTTTGCATTTTATCCTAAAAGTGACAAGGAGCCACTGAAGATTCCTGAGCACCAGAGTGATCTGATCAGTCCTATATTTCAGGAACAGCAATTTGGCAGCTGTACAGATCGACTGGAGAGGTAAGAGACTGAACGCAGAAGTGCAGGGTATATATATGGTCTTCCACTGCTAATTCAGACTAGATAGAAAGGAAAGAGGAATTTGGAGATAGAGACTACCTTGAAAGAATTTAGATGGATTAATTTGAACCCTCTCTATAAAGAATCTCTAATCAGCATAAATTCTGCAAATCTAACATGGAAAGCAAAGTTCTAGACATACTGGCCACATGAAATTGAAAAGTCTTTTTTCCATGATGAACTGCACAGAAGACATGTAAGGTCCTTACCCTGACACTCGGCCAATGCCTGCAATAATTCCACCTGCTGGGACCTCTTCATTAGGATACAACTGGTAACCTGCAAACTGGGAAAGCTCCAGGAATGGAGATCTGCAGGGAGGAAAAGGATGTTATGTAAATTACTATCATTAAACAAAGCGAACACATTTTTTAAAAAATTTTCAACATCAAAGGTACTTTTTCTTTATTGCTAATCTTCAAATGTATGCCTTTAGTACACTATGAAGAAATTTCCAAATGAAAATCAAGAATTGCAATTTTATTGGTTAAAAAAATTATTATAAGAAATTAAATCCCACTATAATTAGGCAGACCATCCGTAAACATTTATTAAGCAACAGAGAATGGCAAAAGAAGTCTTTGTTCTCAATTACTCCACAAGGCTACTCATTTCTAAGAGGTGTTCTGCATTAGCACTTAAAAATATACTAACCCTGGATCCAGGAGTCTGTCGATTCTTTCTCTAGCGAGCAGTTTTCCTCTTGCTATGTGAAGTTCCCGTGCTTTCTTACTACCTCCTATGACAATTAAATGATTCATTAGCATTACAATAATAATGGCCATTTATATAGTCCTTTAAGGTATGCAAAATATTCAATATACATTTTCATTTGACCCTCATAACTCCTCTATGAAATTGGTACTACAAGCAATACCCTCTTTTTATAAATGACAAAAACAAGGTAAGGCTTAAAGATTTTAAGCAATTTGCCTATGGTAACACAGCCAGTGTCAGACAGAAATGGAACCCAAATCTTCCTGATGCCAAGTGCAGCATTCTACCCCTTGTGCTTCTGCGCTGCCTATTCCTACCACAAAGCAGATGTTGCAGGCTATTATCTATATTTATTGTACTACGAAATAAACTAACAATTTACATCTAGCCTGATGACTCTTTTTAAAAGTTTAAGATATCACTTAAGGAGGCAGTTGATTCTTGCATCTACTTCTTTTGCTTATAGTCTACTGACTTCTGAAAATTAACCACAATATCACCACTGCATGGAAAATCATGTTTCCTGACATATTTTTCACGACCTTCTCCTGTAACACCTTTGCACTGAAATCGCAGAGTATTATATATACATATATGTATATATAAGAACATATATATGTATATATAAGCACATATATATGTATATATAAGCATATATATTATATATATATGTATATGTAAGCACATATATATGTATATATAAGCACAATTCCTTGCACACATTAGTCATTTTTACTAAATGCTTACTAAATGAACAAATTTTCTTTGTGATTAAAGAATCTGTCATCAAGGGTACTATCATCCTTACAAGCACCAAGATTTACAACCTCAGACACTCTCACCTCTCATATCCAATCATTTATTAAGTCCTATTGATTCTACCACCATAACATCTCTTGTGTCGATCTCCTTTTCTCCAGTCACAAATATTACCCTATTTCAGATTCTCATCACCTTTCACCTGGCTTATTATAAACATTTTCCCTGCCTCAAGTCACCTCCCTTCTCTATTCAACTACCAAAGCAATAATCCTAAAGCACAAATCTATGTCACTTCAAATTCAAGAAGCTTCAGTGGTTCTCTCACGCCTATAAGATCCTACACAAACTCCTCCATCTGGCATGAAAGTCTTTTATAAAAGGCTCCCAGCTTCTCTTGTTTAGGCTTATTGCACATTATCCCATACACTGTATACTGTACAGTCCAATGGGTCTATGTGCTACTGGCAGGACCTGACATTCCATCCCTAAGATTCCCTCCTCAGCCCAGCCTCCAAGAATTCTTACATTCCTCTGAAGCTCAACTCAAGTACCACCTCCTACACAAATGTCTTTCCTGCTCCCTTCATATTTTCAGGGCCTTATGCCCATTCCTCTCTTTGTTTGTAAATATTTTGTATTGGTTGATCTACGTAAACAAGGTTTCTCTCCAAAAGAATGTAAACTCTCTCTTGAGGGATCATAATGCCTCACACACGGTACGCATTTTTGCTAAATGTTTATTGAATGAATAAGTTTTCTTTGAGATCAAAGAATTTCACTGTTAAGGAACCAACCTACAAGTGATAAGACTCTATATTTAGACTGGTTCTCAGAAAGCAGACATAGTCTGTTATTAGGGCCATACTCAAAGTTTTGGTAGCACAGTAAAAAATGCCAGAATCTCCACTCTGCTAGCATGGTCTCTGAGAAACCTAGGTCACCTCTATACCATGTTAAGGTATCATGATGCGACTCTGTGAAGACAATGCACATACGTGATGCTTAATAAATGTTTGCTGACCGAATCACTGGGCAGAAGTACCCCCTTTGAGCCTAAACTTTCTTCAGGGGAATTAGGTAGCAGATGTAAAGAATCACTAGCCTTCTTAAATTGTGAACTTCATAGAGGTCAAAGTATATGGTATGGCTAGAGTCCACTAAAAAAAAAAAGTTCTCTTTCAGAAGATAACCAGAAGTTTTTTGGTTTCCCTACAACTATACTGCTTATACACAAAACGGTAATTCAGCATTCAATAAGCACTAAAATATGTGTAGCACTTTAGTAAATGAAATTAAATAACATGCTTAGTTCCAGTAGTTAAGGCTTTAACAATAATAAAACTATAAATAGTTCCTTACTCTTCCCAAACAAATGACTAAGTCATCAAAAAGCAGTATTAAAGGCTGAAACATAAGAGAACTCAAAAACTGTAAAATTCAAAGGAAATCTGAAACAAAGGCAAAAATGACAAAATTGGGGGAAGAAAAGTAAAGGGGAGAGAGGAAGGGAACAAAAGGTGAGGGAAAGTTAGCTATTCTTCACAATTCTTTCCATTTAACAAGGCTTCCTATCAACAAAAACATTTTAGTTCATTATTCTAAGTGATACCTTGAAACCCTGATATTTCTAATTCCTCTTTATTTTCTTAAGAAAAAATTAACAGGAAAGTGTTTTATTTTGAAATTAGAAAACTCATGCCCTGCAGTAATAGAAAAAGGGGCAAAGACCAAAGCGAATTACTCTCATCTTTCGTTCTACATATTTATACAAAGAAAAAATGCAAAGAAAAATACAAAATGCTAGGAACATAGTAGGACCCCCACAACATAGTACCAACCCCCCTGAAAAAATCTGACAAATCAGAACTATTCTAAGGCCATTAATCATAGCAGCAACAGGCAAAATTGTAAAGTAGTTAAACAAATAACTCTTCCCTCTTTTGGTGTCCACCTGGCAAGCAACCAATTCCATTCTCATCTAGCACTGTGGAATTCCTCACTCATCTTTGTCATGCCTAGGTCTGCTCTCTCCACAAATGCTCCATGCTTCTGCCCAAAAGACCAAATAAGGCAAAACTATAGACAGGTTAATGTTAGTGACCCCTCCTAAGTAATTAACAGGGTGTTTTTAGAGACCAAGACTTATTTCAAAGAATAGGTTGTAAAAGCATAGCATTTGAGCTAGAAGTTCCCTCAGAGGTTATCTAGTCTGACATTCTCATTTTATACATGCGAGAATCAAGACCTGTAGAGGAATTATTTGCCTAAAGTAACTTAAGTAACTGAACTCAGCTCCTCCAACTCCAATACCATTCTTTCCAGTGCAACATGATGCTTATGAGGATTTTTATGGTGCTAGTTGAAGAACCTAGCAAATGAAAGGGGCAGGTAGACACCTCTTCAAATTATATCATGAAATAAACATCTTACTCTACCTAGGAATAGCCCAGACTGTAAAAAAAAAAAAGTCATTTCTTTTCTGACCAATAAACTTATCAACAAGCATTTATCAAGTACCCTTAGAAAATAAATTCCTTTGGAATAGAGATTGTTTCACTAATGTATTTGTACCCCCAGCGTCTAGCACAGCACCTGGCATACAGCAGGCACTTAAGTGCTTACTGATAAACTGACTGACTGATACAATGTGCCTAGCACTGTACTAGGCATTGGGGATACCAAAAAAACAGTCAGAAATTGTTCCTGCCCACAAAGAGCTTACATTCTATTGACAGAATATGAATAAATGGAAAACATATAAAAAGTACAAGTTATTTTGAGGGAGGGGTGAAATATTAGTAAATGGAGAAAATCAAGAATGGACTTATATAGGAAGTGGCATTTTATCTGAGCTTTTAAGGAAGCTGAAGACTATAAGAGGCAAAGGTTGGGAGTAAGCACACTGAAGCCGAGCCAACAGCACAGAGAAAGAGGAGGACGTGCTCTGAAGGACAAGGAAGCCAGCTGGGTTAAGACAGAAATCATAAAGGGAGTATGGCATAATAAATTTGGAAAGAAAATTGAGGCAGAAATTGTAAAGGGCTTTAAATACCAAACAAAGGAACTTCATCCTAGGGACATCAGGAAGTCACTACAACTTTCAGGCAGGAGAGAACCATAGCCAGACTTGTCCTTCAGGAATATCACTTGGGCAAATCTTCACAGGATAAATTATAGAGGCATAAAATTAAATTTTAAAATAAAATAAATATCACTATATTTACCTAGCTTGATATGCTCTGCTCGCTCATGAAGTTCAGTCACTAGAGCTTTCATTCGTTCATAGTTTTCCTAGAACAGATTAAAAATAAAAATTAAAAAGTTATGGGGAAATAGATAACTGGTGAAAGGATGTGACAGTAGTACTAGTAATAGCAGCAGTAGCAGCAGCAGTAGACGTCACCCTCGTCATCACAGGTTTGCAAAGTTCTTTACGTGTTAGTTCATTTGATCCTCATGACAACTCTCTGAGGTAGGCACCATTATTATGCCCATCTTACAGATAAGAAAACGGAAGCTGAAAAAACTTAAATGATTTAACTAAGGTCACACAACCAGGAAGTGTCTGAGGCAGAATCTGAACTCAGGTCTAACTCCAGGTCTAGTGCTATCTCCACTCCACCTACTAATTAAAAGAATTACAGCCATGTGAATAATAACAGCCACATGAAAGAATGCTCCAAATCACTAATAATAAGTAAAATGGAAGCCAAAAGAGTCATGTCACTTCTTTCTCCCTGAAACATCACTCTCCCTTTCATTCTTTATTATTTAGTTATATGGATAAAAAGGCTTTGTTAAACATCCTCTAGTTTACACGGTGCTTTCAAAACATTTTCCTCACCCATAAGCTGAGGTAGCTAATATGTTACCTTCACTTTACATATAACAAACAAGGAAAAAATTGAAACCATTTTGTTAGGATCATTCAACTAGTCACAACCAGTTAGTATAAGACACAGGACCTAAACTTAAGTCTTCGGACCACTACTCTTGGTATCAAATCACAGTGCCTCCTGGAAGGCACCAGAAGGACAAGGCAGGTGACAGGGGTGGGAGGAAAAGTCAGAAATATTTTTTCAAGGGTACAGAAAGGCAAAGGTCAGTCCCCAAGGGCTGGGAGAGCCAAAAAATTGTACACAGTAGTCAGGAAACTAAAAATCAATCCAAACAGGACAAGAAGCCAGAAGGTCTAGAAGGTTCAGGGGTACAAAGTATGTTGCAATTACAGATTAAATAAACCTGTCCCTGAGTACAAGCCCAGACGGTCAAGTATGAATCAAAGACAACAGTAAACAGTGTGTTTCCATTATCAGTTTAATAGCCCCACAAAAGACCCAAACAAAACATTTGCCCTTCTACTAAGATCAGAGTGATGGGCAAAGAGAAAGTTGGGGAAAGTATCCTATTTGTTACATGTGCTCATTTCACCCTTTTAAAAAAAGGAAAGGTGAAAAATAGCTTCTTTCACTCAAGGAGATACTTTGATTCTTAAGAAACCTGACCTTAGGCAAATCATTTAACTTCTATGAGACAATCATAAAATGAGAGGATTGCAGTTAAATAACTTCTTAGGTTCATTCCAGTTCTAAAACTCTTACTATTAGGATCTCTGAAATAATCAGCCATTTGTCCAAATAATATTTTTAAACTAACCAACTAATCTTTAGTTTTTGTAAAGTAATAGAATGTATCATCAAGAGAGGTTGCATAGAATTTTTTAAGACAGATATTTTAAGTTGTATTTTGTTTATTTGTTTTTAGAGGGGGAAGGCAGGGCAATTGGGGTTAAGTGACTTGCCCAAGGTCATACAGCTAGTAAGTGTGTCAAGTGTCTGAGGCAGCATTTGAACTCAGGTCCTCCTAACTCCCAGACTGCTGCTCTATTCACCTAGCTGCCCCTAAGTTGTATTTGTAAGACAGTTGTATTTTGTAAATAATTTGAAGCTACCTCAAAATAAAGGCAACAAAACCTCTCCAAATCTAATATAATTTATGATTCTATGGGTAATGCTTCTGTCTGTCATAGCTACTCTTTTGCTTCTTCTAGCACCAAAAAGACCCAGTCACCAACCTCATTCCATCTTAATGATTATGAAGAAAAATAAACAGGATGTGGGATCAAAATTAAAAGCAAATTTGCCCTAATGAGTCTCATGAAAACAACTCTCTGAAGTTTCACCTTATACTCAACTTGCAAAGATAATAAAAGAGGGATTAGGGCTGCTAGGTGGCTCAGTGAGTAGAGCAGCAGTAATGGAGTCAGGAGGAACTGAGTTCAAATCCGGCCTCAGACACTTCACACACTTACTAGCTGTGTGACCTTGGGCAAGTCACTTAACCCCAATTGCCCTGCCTTTCCCCCCTCCAAAAAAAAAAAGAATAACCTTTCTTTCCTCTGTTTTAAACAAGGGTAAGCTTGAGGTAGGAGGGGAATTTTTCAACAAAAACTCAAACCAGCAGGTCTAGTCACTAGTGACACAAAACATCTACTACCCACTCTTGCCTGGCTCAATAATATTGCAAGAGGAGCAGGAGAGAGATTGCTTAACATCTCCCAAAAGTTCTGGAATCTTTTTCATACTTACAAATCCATCTTCAATCTGCATTTTTAATTTAAAGAACAGATAAAATTCCTTATAGCCTTTTTATGACCATTATCCTACCTCCACCCTCAATATTAAATAAGTTCTAATCTGAGAGAAAATCATCAAAAAATAGAGAAAAATAGACAACTATTAAAGAATACCAAAAATCTTGAAATGCTGTGTTTGATGGAAATGTAAGCCCCTTGAGGGAAGAGGTTCTATTTCACTCAGTTTCTAGCACATCATTAAAATGTAGAGCTTCTCCCAGGCCATGGAAGAGCTCAAAAAGGATTTGGAAAAGAAAGTTAGAGAAGTAGAGGAAAAATTGGGAAGAGAAATGAGAAGGATGTGAGAAAACCATGAAAAACAAGTCAATCACTTGCTAAAGGAGACCCAAAAAATACTGAAAAATACACTGAAGAAAACAACACCTTAAAAAACAGACTAACTCAAATGGTAAAAGAGGAGAAGCCAATGAGGAGAAGAATGCCTTGAAAGGCAGAGTTAGCCAAATGGAAAAGGAGGTCCAAAAGACCACTGAAGAAAATACTACCTTAGAAATGAGATTGGAGCAAGTGAAAGCTCGTGACTTTATGAGAAATCAAGATATTATAAAACAGAACCAAAAGAATGAAAAAATGGAAGACAATGTGAAATATCTCATTGGAAAAACCACTGACCTGGAAAATAGATTCAGGAGAGATAATTTTAAAATTATTGGACTACCTGAAAGCCATGATCAAAAAAAGAGCCTAGATATCATCTTTCAAGAAATTATCAAGGAGAACTGCCCCGATATTCTAGAGCCACAGGGCAAAATAGAAATTGAAAGAATCCACCGATCGCCTCCTCAAATAGATCCCAAAAAGAAATCTCCTAGGAATATTGTCACCAAATTCCAGAGCTCCCAGATCAATGAGAAAATACTGCAAGCAACCAGAAAGAAACAATTTGGGTATT
The DNA here is from genome assembly GCF_011100635.1 of Trichosurus vulpecula. NCBI lineage: Eukaryota > Metazoa > Chordata > Mammalia > Diprotodontia > Phalangeridae > Trichosurus > Trichosurus vulpecula. The sequence continues at coordinate 446,684,747 of NC_050573.1, forward strand.
GTGGAAACACAATCAGAATAACCTAAGATCTGGTAGCTTCTATATTAAGAGATCGAAGGGCTTGGAATACGATATTCCAGAGGTCAATGGAGCTGGGATTAAAACCTAGAATCACCTACCCAGCAAAACTGAGTATCATGCTCCAAGGCAAAATTGGACTTTCAATAAAATAGAGGACTTTCAAGCTTTCTCAGTGAAAAGACCAGAGCTGAATAGAAAATCTGACTTTCAAACACAAGAATCAAGAGAAGCATGAAAAGGTAAACAAGAAAGAGAAATCATAAGGGACTTACTAAAGTTGAACTGTTTTGTTTACATTCCTACATAGAAAAATGACGTGTATGATTCATGAGTCCTCAATATCATAGTAGCTGAAAGGAATATGCATGTGTATATGTATATATATATGTTTATGTATATATATATAAGTGAATGTGCATGTATATATATGTATGTGTGTGTGTGTATATATATATATATATAGAGAGAGAGAGAGAGAGTACAGAGGTGAGTTGAAGATGAAGGGAAGATATCTAAAAGAAATAAAATCAAATTAAGGGATGAGAGAGCCACATACTGAGAGAGGGAGATAGGGAGAGATAGAATGGGGTGGATTATCTTGCATAAAGGTGGCAAGAGGAAGCAGTTCTGTGGGAGGAGGGGAGAGGGCAGGTGAGGGGGGAATGAGTGAATCTTGCTCTTATCAAATTTGGCCTGAGGAGGGAATACCATACATACTCAATTGGGTATCTTACCCCACAGCAAAGAAGAGGGAAGAAGATAAAAAAAGGGGGGGGGATGATGGAGGGGAGGGCAGATGGGGGTGGAGGTAATCAAAAACAAACACTTTGGGAAGGGGACAGGGTCAAGGGAGAAAATTCAATAAAGGGGGATGGGTTGGGAAGTAGCAAAATATAGTTAGTCTTTCACAACATGAGTATTGTGGAAGGGTTATACATAATGATACACATGTGGCCTATGTTGAATTGCTTGACTTCTTAGGGAGAGTGGGTGGGAAGGGAAGAGGGGAGAGAATTTGGAACTCAAAGTTTTAAAAACAGATGTTCAAAAACAAAAAAAAAAGTTTTTGCATGCAACTAGAAAATAAGATACACAGGCAATGGGGCATAGAAATTTATCTTGCCCTACAAGAAAGGAAGGGAAAAGGGGATGGGAGGGGAGTGGGGTGACAGAAGGGAGGGCTGAGCAACCAGAATATACATCATCTTGGAGTGGGGGGGAGGGTAGAAATGGGGAGAAAATTTGTAATTCAAACTCTTGTGAAAATGCTGAAAACTAAATATGTTAAATAAATAAATTTTAAAAATAAAAAAAAGAATGCAGAGCTTCTATGCTATACGCATAATGGGAATTTAGTAAATGTTGATATGCAGCCAGCTTTAACACCTACCTCATAAAGGGTTCAAAAATAGAAAATTACACATTCAAAGTAGCCCAACAAGTGAAGAATACAAATATACTAGCACTTATTTCCAGGGATTTTCAAGTACTTTAGAATATGTGATCTATGCATAGCTAAGGGGAAAGAGGAAGGAAGATCAGCAGGGAAAAAGAATTTCCAGCAGGAAAAATTTGATAAATTTAAAAACCAAAGGCAAGAGCAAGCTTGAGACTTTGCCAATATTTCAAACAGGATTCAAATCCGTTTACTCTTCATATAAATTCAACGCTCTTTCTATTACACCTTCCTTGGAGAAAATTTTCAAAAACCATCTCTGTTGGTTACCACTATGTCTGCAGAATCAATGGATTCTTTTTAGTGTGATTATCTCAGAGAGTCCAATAATTATATGGAACCTTTACTACATGCTTTGCACATAGTAAACAATAAATGTTCATTCATTCATTTCTATTTTTCCACCATAAGAACAGAAAGAACAAAACTCACATATGCTTACATCCCTGCTGCATCATCCATTTTTACCGTTACAAATATGTATGGACCACTGTTATTTGTTTTAAACTTCTCCTAAAAGATAAGGACTGAGTAACCATGTTTAACTACTTTTATAAAGCATGCAATGGTACCTTAGTAAGATCAACAGTCATAGTTAAGGGACCACTCTTTCTCTCAGTTCCACAAACAACCTAAGCTTGATTAGCGTACGAAATGAAGGAGATGTCTGCCACAATGTGGTTGTACTCATAACTAGACTACCTTGAATTTATTTTCTTAATCCCAAAGTAATAAGTCTGCTAATGAGGATTGTGACTATTTCAACTAGAAAGCAACAGAAGCTTGGGGGTAAAGGGAGCATCAGCATCCATCCAAAACTCAAAGCCATTCTTTCCCTTAATAGTAAGTCCCTGAGAAACTGGTAATCAGCTTACCCCATAGTATACAGGATAGAATAGATCTTTCTGTAGCCTCACTGTACAGAATTTCTACCCAAGTGTATTGCTGATCCCATGAAATAAGCCCAGGAAGTCTTATTCTGTTTTTGTCAGTGGTCTAACTCTGGCTGGAAGAGTAACTAAAAAGTGGGCCAAACGTAGTTGGGGCAATGGCCCATTATAAGAGAATGGGTTATTTTCATGGGGCTAGCAATGCTCTCGCCTAGGAATTCTGGACAGTACGCTACAACATATAAAACACATAATGTGCAAATATACTGTGGGGGTAAGCTGGGGTATTCCAGAGATGTTTCTTATATGACCATGCTACACTCTTGTATTTATCTTGTTAATTTCCCTTGCTTCCATTTTTTGTTCCTATCTTTATAAAAATTTAAGTTTACCAATGAGTTAACTGGACATTCACAATTCCCATTTCCTTCCTCATCTGATTTGCTTCTCTTTGCATTTAGAATTTTACTCAAGATCTTTCCATCGTTCCTGAGTTGACTTTCCTATAGACTTTTGGCCCATGGAATCCCATCCATCTTTTCTTTGAACCCTTGGAAATATGGTCTCTCCCAATTTAGGGAGCCATATCAGATTAAGTCAGGCTTTCATTTCCTTCTCTAGTACAAGTTTTAAGATGGACCGTTCACTTCCCCCAAAGGCTGAAATGGTCACTACTATACCCAGAACCATCAGTCTGATGATATCCTTCCCATCCTTTAAGGTTCAATTCAAATGCCACCTCCTCCATGAAGTCTTCCCTGATCCACTCAGCCTGAAGTAATTTCTCCTTCATTTAATCCCATAGCACTTTATATTCTTGTGCACTTATTCTAATCTGGATGGAGAAATGGAATTGGAATCAGACAACCTAGGTTTCTAACCTGGCTCTCAAGTTACTTGGTTCCTTTATGACCTTGTACAGCACAGTTCACTTCTTTCATTTACTCATTCCTACAGTCGTTTGACAAATATTTAAGTATCTACCATGTGCAAGGTACTATTCACAAGATACATGTGTATCATATATCATGAACATTGTGTCACAGAAATAACACAAGCTCATCTCAAAAAATACACAAATAACTATGATACAAGGACAAAGCCCAAAGAAAGTGCCAGAAGACACTTTCAACAGGGAAAGGACCTGGGTCTTGGAGCATCCTGATGGGAAAGGCCTGGGTGTTAAAGCATCAGTTTCCTCAACCATAAAATGAGGTTGAGACTAGAAAAAAAGAGAGGTTAAAAGACCTCTAAAAGTCATTTCCAGCACTAAAGGCTTTTGACCAAATTGTATTTATCTGTGCATATGCCCTACCACCTATTAGACTCTAAACTCTCTATTAATGATTGGCTAGTAAGTGGCAGAGATTCATGCCCAGGTTTTCCAAATCCTGGATTCTTTCCATTACATCATAGGTTCCTTTCAGGTATAGAGTCCACAATTCTACTTCTGATTCATATCCATCCTTATGTACTAAGAAAAGCAGCACTGATTTGCATAGGTAATAGTTAATGTTGACATTGGATTTAAGTTACAATAGTTTGATCCTCAGAACAACCCTAGAAGGTAATACTAATGGTCTTAATGGTCTTTAGTATTTTCATTTTATAGGTGAGGAAATTAGGGTAAGTAGAATGTAAACTCCTTAATAATAAGGACTGATTTTCGTCTTTGTACCTTAAGTCTCTAGACATTGCCATGTCATTTTTTTTTGTCCACATCTGTGATTTCAATGATGTTGGGAATTCCTAGTGAGGAAAACTCCCTCTATCAATGCAGACAGATAACTAACTGTTCTGCAACTTAGTCTTAGAGTTATCTGAGCCACTCAAAGGTCAAGTGATTTATCTAGTGTCACAAAGTGAGGGTGTGTATGTGTGTGAGAGAGAGAGAGAGAGAGAGAGAGAGAGAGACAGGGAGAGAGGGAGAGAGAGAGAGAGGGAGAGGGAGAGAGAGAGAGAGAGAGAGAGAGAGAGAGAGAGAGAGAGAGAGAGAGAGAGGTGACACTTGAACCCAATTCTTTCTGACTCAAAAGGCAAGCTTTCTATCCATCATGCCACACTGCCTCCCACCTTGCTATACAGTAGGCATTTAATAATAACTGTTTGTTGAATTGGATTTGTAACCACAGAGTGCTAAGTGAGAGGTAGTGAAGACAATGATTCAAGTGCTACTTATGACACATACTGGGTAAAAGCCTTTCGGCAAATCACTTAACCACTCAGTGTCTCAATCAATGCTTTAAGATTGTAAGTTGCACATGACTAATATGGAAATGTTTTTCATGACTTCACATGTATAATCAATATCATATTACTTGCCATCTCAATGGGTAGGGGAGGGACTGGAGGAGAGATTTTGGAATTCCAAATTTTAAAAAATCAATGTTAAAAATAAAGAATTATCAAAACATGAAGAAAAAAGGCTACAGGTTACAGAACAGGTACTTAATAATAGCACCTACTCTCAGGGTTGTTGTGATAAAATCAGATATTTGTAAAGTGCTTTGCAAACTTTAAAATGCTATATAAATGCTAGCTGTTATTGTCATCTTCATCATAATTATTATTATTACTCTTAGGTCTGTGGATATTGAAATCACAGATCCTATCAAAAAGGGACTTTATAAACAAGAGCTGGTATTTATTACCTATGCAAATCAGTAGACTAAGTATTACAGAGGATATGCTGATTGAATATATGTCACATATGACACAATTATAAGACCTGAAGTTAATCCATGGTATAATATATGTATAAAGAATCCTAGATTTGGAGTCTGAATTCTGCTGTGCTATTTAATAACTATATGGCTATAAGCAATTCACTTCAGGGTCTGTTTCTTCTAAAAGAGAAGGAGAGAGAGAAAGAGACAGAGAAGAAATATATAAAAAGAGATGAGAGAGATAAGAGAGAGACTAAGAGAAAGAAAAAGAGATAGAGAAAGTTAAAGAGAGATAAAGTGAAAGACAAAGGAGAGAAAAAGATTAAGAAAGACTCGTGGTTCATTCCATTGGTCATAATTCTTCTTTACAACATGACTAATGTGAAAATATGTTTAATATAAATGTATACGTAAAACCTATATCAGATTGCATGCCATTTTAGGGAGGGGGGCGGGGAGAGAAGAGAAAGACGACAGAGAGGGGAGAGAAGGGGGAGGGGGAGAAAATTTAAAACTCAAAAGCTTGTGGAACTGAATGTTATAAACTAAAAATTATTTTTTTTTAAAAAAAGAGAGAAAGAGGGGGGGAAAGAGAAAGAGACAAAGATACAGAGCTAGAGATTTAGAGAAAAAGAGAGATAGGCGAGAGTCATAAAAACAGAGAGATAAAGGAGAGAAAGGGAGAGAGAGAGGGGCAGACAGAGGGACCTCTAAGGGCCCTAGTACCTGTAACATTCACTGTTCTGCCGAGAAATCTAGTACGTTACGTCACAGATTAGGAAGAGGGGAAGCGAATGGCAGAGAAGCCAAGTGATTTATCTGTGCATTGCCACCCTGGCATGTATAAAGTAGCAGACCTGAGATCCCTTCCCTAGAAGTTGAGAAGTGTGGAGTTGGCTTTTTATTGTTTGTTCGTTCTTTTGGGGTTCACTCGGAGTAAATCTGAAATCGACCCACAGGGACCTGCAGATGTGCGCGCCTGCACCGAGGCTGGGCTCCCACACGGTGAAGCCGACCGGGAGATCCCGGAGGCCCTGGCCACTTCTGCTTCACAGCGGGCTCCCCAGCAAGCCCGAGGCGGGACAGAAGGAGCTCTGGGGCGCAGCGACATGGCCCGGGCCGGCCCTCGCCCCGCCCGGCCTACCTGGTAGAGCGCGGAGCCCGTGTCGACTTGGGAGGCCAGCGCGGCCACCGCATCCCCATGGTAGGAGCGCAGCCTCGGGGCCGCGGCACGGCCTGGGAGCAGCGCCCGGACTCCTGACCTCAAGGCGGACAGCATCGCTGGGAGACAGCGGGTAGAGCGAAACTGGGCCAGAGCCACCGCGTGCGCAGCACCGCCCCCCTCCGAGCACAACGTGAACAGACGTGGCCGCGGGCGCAGTCACCGATTGGTCAGCACGGCCCCGCCCTCCCTTCCCTGGAGCCAATAGAGACTGACTGAGTTTACCTCGCCCCTCTAGGGTCTGCTAGTCCAAAACGCTGCTGCCTCTCCGAGGCTCACGTGCGGGCTGCAGTCTCAAGGTGCATTCAGCTTTCTGGCCTTAGTGCGACCTTGCTTAGTTTTCTAAAAGAAGTGTGACTTTGCTCTAGCCTTGATAAAACTTTTGCGCGTCCTGAGGGCTTTGACTTTGGCAGGTAGGCATTAAATTGGCAGCAAAATTACAGATTCTGAGAGATCCTTCCCCCAAAAAAGGAAGAGGGGTTACTAGGTAATAAAAAGCATGTGCGGAGAAAGTGGAGTAATTCGCAGTGTCTGTCTTTGGAAAGTGGAATGTACAGAGCATTTTGCTAGATCTAGGGAAGATCTAAAGAGTGCCCCCCTCCCCACCAAAAAAGGGGGGGGGAGGCGGGGAGAGGGTTAGTTACTAAGAAACAAAATGTATGCAGTATCTGTCCCTGGAAGGTGGAGTGTATAGAACACTTGGCTAGATCTGGAGCAGATCTAAAGAATGAGACCCTACCGTCCTGCCAAAAAGATGGAATGAAACAAATGTCCAGTATAAGACAACTTGAAAGGTCAGCAGAAAAGGTCTGTTGCACCGGGGTGGGAGAGAAGAGCAGTCCAGTGTAAGCTGCACAGCTCAGACCCAGCCCCAGCAAATCCAGAGCAGGTCTTGGGGTGACTGAATCAGGGGCAGCAGTGGCATTGGCTGCTTCCAGAGCTCTCAGCCCACAGACAGTAAGGGGGTCGAACAGCTGGTCAGAAGAATACAGGAGTCTTCTTGCTAGCACTGAGGTGGGACTCTGTTGCTTTGTCCATATTCAGATCCAGGTCACAGTCCTGGGTAGCAGTCCCAGGGCAAGGAGGAGCACTAGCACACCAGAACTTGTGGCCACAGGGGAGCTGGGACCTTCGTCACAGTTCCAGGGCAGAGAAGAGTGCTTGTGATCACTCATAGACCAGAACACAGAACAGGGGTGTATTAACACCTCTCCTTAGATCAAACCACCTTGGAAGAACTGAAAACTTAAAAGTCCCCAGAAGTATCTCTGCAAGGAGATGCACAAAACACCTGAAGCTTGGAACAGTGCACCTTCCACCCTGGAAGCAGAGCCCTACTTTAACAAAGAGTTAAAAGTCAAGTAATAGGCTAGGAAAATGAGCAAACAACAGGGGGGGGAAAGCTCTAACTACAGAAAGTTACTATGATGATGAAGAAGATCAAAACATACACTCAGAAGAATACAATAAAGTCAAAGCTCCTGCATCCAAGGAGGCCCAAAGCCTCCAAGAAAAATATGAATTGGTCTCAGACCATGGAAGAGCTCAAAAAGGATTTTGAAAATCAAGTAAGGGAGGCAGAGGAAAAACTGGGAAGAGAAATGAGTGATGCAAGAAAATCCTGAAAAACAAGTCAGCAGCTTGATAAAGGAAACAAAAAAATACTCAAGAAAATAACACCTTAAAAAACAGATTAGGCAAATGGAAAAGAAGGTCCAAAAGCTCCCTGAAGAAAATAATTCCTTAAAAATTGGAATGGAGCAAATGGAAGGTAATGACTTTATGAGAAATCAAGAAACAATAAAACACAACCAAAAGAATGAAAAATAGAAGAAAATGTGAAATATATCATTGGAAAAACAACTGACCTGGAAAATAGATCCAGGAGAAATAATTTTTAAATTATTGGACTACCTGAAAGCCATGATCAAAAAAAGAGCCTAGACATCATCTTTAAAGAAGTTATCAAGGAAAACTGCCCTGGTATTGTAGAACCAGAAGGCAAAATAGAAATTGAAAGAATCCACTGATCACGTCCTGAAAGAGATCCCAAAATGAAAACTGTCAGGAATATGATAGCCAAATTCTAGAGTCCCCAGGTCAAGAAGAAAATATTGCAAGCAGCAGAAAGAAACAATTTAAGTATCATGGAGCTACAGTCAGGATAACACAAGTTTAGAAGCTTCTACATTAAAGGATCAGAGGGCTCGAAATATGATATTCCAGAGGGCAAAGGAGCTAGAATTACAACCAAGAATCACCTACCCAGCAAAACTGAGTATTTAATACTCCAGGGAAAAATATGGATTTTCAATAAAATAGAGGACTTTCAAGCATTCTTGATGAAAATACCAGAGCTTAATTAGAAAATTTGACTTTCAAATACAAGACTCAAGAAGAGCATAAAAAAGTAAACAAAAAAGGGAAATCGTTAAGGGACTTAATAAGGTTAAACTGTTTACATTCCTACATGAGAAGGTAATATTTGTAACTCATAATACCTTTCTCATTATTAGGATATTCAGAAGGAATATATATAGATAGAGGGCACAGGTGTGAGTTTACTATGAAGTGATAATATCTAAAAAATAAAATTAAGGAGTGAAAGAGGAATGTACTGAGAGAAAAGAGGTGATGTTCACTGAAGTGAGATTGGATTCCTGGGAGGCCTTCTCCCCTGGACTTGGATAGTGCATTAGATAGTTCAAATGTGTAGCAGGGAGTTGGATTTGAACACTTCCTAGCACGTTGTTAAAAGGCATGCATGACCAGGGCCTCTTTGTTGATCCCCTAGTTCCCATAATGAAAGAAGACTACATCAAAGACAATTAGTTCCTGAGCCAGGAAAAAGATCTCTTCAATAACCTACATAAGGAAGTAAAGAGAAATCCTCTTCTCTTTTTTGAGCTGGCCTCTTTGTTGGGACATAGCCAATATTTGTTTTCTCTCAGACTTCCTTTCAGGTGAATGATATGTGAAGAGGAGAAATTTCTCCCCCCGCCCCCGCCTATCCTGAGGAGCAGCAATGGTGGCTATACACAAATGACAGTGAAAATAAGTTCTTGTCTAGGTGAGCCTGAGACTTCAAATCCCTGTCTACCTTTACTGCTTTATATTTCTTTTCCTGAGCACAGGTGACAACATAGTAATCTTAAGATGTATGTTTCTGGCCTTGGTAGATACCTTGTGACATTAAGAGTTCTAAAATTACTGTTTCCTTCTTGGAGGAGATGACTGCTACCAGAAACATGAGCCATACATGCCATGTTGGCTAGAAGATATAAACCTTGAGTTGCTGCTCAGATAGTAAGAACTGATCTAAGATAAATATGCAATATCTCCTATGAAAGAAGATGCTATCCAGGGGCAGCTAGTTGGCGCAGTGAGGAGATCACCAGCCCTGGAGTCAGGAGGACCTAGTTCAAATCCGTCCTCAGACACTTGACACATGTACTAGCTGTGTGACCTTGGGCAAGTCACTTAACCCCAATTGCCCTACCAAAAAAACAAAAAAAATTTTAAAAAAAGAGAAGATGCTATTTACATCCATAGAAAGAACTGATAAATAGAATTATTCATAGAATGATTTTATACACACACATATGTATGTATGTATGTATACACATTTTGTCTAATGGTAGCCATCTCTAGGGCAGGAGTAGAGGGAAAAAAAAGAAAAAAGAAATTTACATGATAACTTTATTATATATTTAAAAGGAATAGCAAGTTGTACATAAAAAATTTGCAGTTTCAGGTACAATTATCTTTTTTATTATACTATGTTATGGAAATGTTTGTTTTATTCTCCAATTATGAATTAAATAAAAATTTTAAAAATATACCTAATCAGTATTCCCATAAGTTTCCTGGAAGTCTTTACTTGTGTGGAGGGGGGGATGGAGAGTGGTAGAGGATACCTGATATTTACTGTGTTACATGATGAGCCACTTTTCTAAAAGAAACCCTGTTAATTCCTTTTAGACAGACCCTAAACATGAGGCAAAACTAAACTTAGTTTAAGAGATTTTATCTCAGAGTAGAGACATATTGAGCTATGGAGTTTGAGAAAAGCCTGATCCCTTCTTTTTGGAGTCAGGATCCCCCAGGATTGAACCTGGTCCATGTGAATCCTGAACCAAGGCCTCTTTGTGGAAAGACTGAGAAACTTTTTTTTTAAAAAATAGGAAGAGTGAGGAAACTGCTCAGAAAGAAGCTGTAGGAAAGAAAAGAAAGAAGTAGGAGATGAAGAAGAGAAATGGACAAGCAACTGGGTTCAATGCCCTGAGGTGTCATGAGATGGAGAGGCAAGCTGTAGGCTATAGTCAAAGTGGAAAGGCAGAAGTAAGGGAAGAAGGTGGGATGGGGCTAATGTGGCATCCCCAAACCCGGGAGTAACTGGAAGAATCCTGATGACTTAAGAGCCAAGCTGAGAGGAGGCAGCAGATTCTGGCCTGCCCCTGTAAGTTAACATACCTTCATACTAGCTGCTGAAAGGACACAGAGAAACTAATTGACTTGTTCCTGACTCCTTTGTAAATTTGTCCCTGTGACATTTCTATTAATAGATTCCCCATCTGGGAAGGTGTGGGATATGGCACCCATTTGTGTATGAGGACAGAGGATGACTCTACTGAGTACTTTCACTCCTCTGACATCTTAAGTGCTTTCTGCAATTGGACTTTCATGGTATACTAAAAGAGAATGTTGTACTGAATGTGGGCTCAGGATGTGATTTTAATACAAATGTATGTTATGCACAGTATATGGTAACATAACTCTTCATTTAACCAAAATAGATGATTAATCAGAACATAAAGGAGAAGGGAAAAGCATTTATATAGCACCTGCTCAGTGCCAGGCACTGTGCTAAGTGCTGACCACATTTGATGCTCACAACAACCCTGTGAAGTAGGTGCTTTTATCATTCAGGAAACTGAGGCAAAGTTTAAGTGACTAGGCTAGGATCACATAGTTAATAAATGTCTGAGGCTGAATTTGAACTCACGTCTCCAATGAGGATTAGGTTTCCTTTTCTCATACTCTTCAGCTCACAAAACCCACAGCCAAGCACTCAGGGACACATTTATTTACAGCAGAAATTACTAGAGTTTCCCAAAAAGTGGGAGGGATCTGGTGGTGTTGTTTTTTAATTACTCAGCGTACAATATTAGGTATGAGGCAGGTAATCTATTCCTGCACACAAAAAATATGCTAAACATGAGACCCATGATACACATTAACAAAACAATTTAACATAGTATTCAGTAAATTAACTTGTAACTGTTATAATGTGCTAGGAGGTTGAGATTTAAATCTCATCAAAACATGAAGCAGTTGTCAGGACAGCTAATTAGGTGTTCTGTATATCACTTTAGCACTGCACTATTCAAACAACTCCTGGTGGAATGGCTGGCGCAATGGCCAGGCTTGGATCATTCCTCTTATGGATGGCCATCCTCTCTAAGGGCACTGGAATCTCCATTTGTCTCCTGCTGCCACTCAGCTCCAGCTAGATGGGACTCAGCACTAAGTACTCTTGAACTTACAAGGTTGCCTTCAGTCTTGGACTCATCCATATCAGAATAGATGTTCATTCATCTGAGATCAATCACAAAAGCAGAAAAGGCAGACAAGGGTCTAGGACAGGGCTGTCCAACCTTAGGTTTTTATTGAAACAATAGACAATCTATTTTGATTTGCCATTTTAGTGAGAGCTCTGTGGTAGCTCAGCTTCATTTACTAAAGCATTTATGTACATTTCTATGCTTGTAGTTGGACCGCATTTTGGATAGCCCTGGTCTAGGAGGTGTAAATTAATCTAATCCACTTTCCCTGCAGTAGCTGCCATATGGGTGAGGTTACTATGATGCTGGGGTAGAGAGGACCAGTCCTTCTCTACCTTTCACTGGAAATCTTAAAAATGCATGATTCCCCCTGGAGTATTGAATGAAGCAAAAGAGCAGTGGCTAAGAGCTGTCTCTTTTAACTGATCCCTCACCCCCTACACATACACTCCACGTCTGTCAAGGGCAGGGAAGGACTAAAGGACCACTTGGGATTTGCCACATCATATTAAAATTCTAAATGCTTTTAGCATTGGGTCACTGCATGGTCAAAAGCAGATCCCAAAGCTCCTTTGTTGTCAGTCAGAGCCAGGAAGCATGCTCTATGGGTTGGCATATTTGACATAAGAAAGGACTTTAAAAAACAAACAAAAACAGAGCTGATCCTAAATGTAATGTGCCATATTATAACGTAAAGCATTTTCCATCACTGAAATTATTCAAGCAAATGTTGGATAACCATAAATGCTGAAGATGAGATTCCAAATAGTATTAGGTTAGACTAGACATTATCTGAGAAATTATCTCAGAAATTTTACGAAATTATAAATCTAAATGGTCTATATTTTAAGACCTATATTTTCTAAAAGCTTGCAAACAGTAAGTGTTCAATAAATGTTAATTGATGAAAATGAAATAGAAATTCAAACATGGCTTCCCCCAAGAATGTCCAAGAAAAAAGTTCCTACCTATAACAAAATTTTGAAAATTGCACTCTTTGTGGTAGCAAGAAAAAAAAAAGGAGGGAGGGTACTATTTCTGAGTGTTTTACTCTTTTCATCAGTGTCTTTTATAGAGTACAGCTTAAAATGCAATGCCAAGAGAGGTTCATAAAATCGTGGATTTAGAGCTTAAAAGGAACTTAGAATAATCCAACCCCTTCATCGTGCAGATGAGGAAACTAAGGAAACTTTGTCTTTGTTTCTGAATCTCTCTGTCTCTGTCTCACTGCCTCTGTCTTTGTCTCTCTGTCTCTGTCTGTGTCTCTTGGTCTGTTTCTGTTTCTGTCTCTGTCTCTCTATCTCTCTGTCTCTCTGTCTTTCCTCTCCCTGCTCTTTCCAAGTCTTTTTTTCTCTCTCCCCGTATCTGTCTCTCTCTGTCTGTTTCTCTCTCTGCCTCTCTCTCTCTGTCACTGTCTCTGTGTCTTTCTCTCATCACCCACACCTAGACCATGGAATGTAACCAATACAGCCATATTCATGCATTCGACTCAAGTATTTATGAAGCAGTTGTGTACTGTGTGCCCCGGCATTGTTGGAGGGCAAGAATCAAGGCCTAAAATCAGTCATTATGTACACAGGACACTAAGAGCTTGTAGCTGTTGCAAGTGTTAACTAGTTTCCATGTCCCTCTAAGGAAACGTAAAAGGATCATGTGTTTCTGTATGCTGGAAGCAAGGGGTATCCTTTTCAGCATGCATACAGCCTAACAAAGTGGTCAGCAGCAACATCTTCAAACTTGGCAAAAGCAAAATAAAATCTTGATTAACACAGAGCCTCCACAATGGACTTATTCCAGGAGATACATGAGGAAGATGGGCAGCCAGAAGCTACCTTCCTATGTTTTCTGAACTCTATTTACCACCCCGAATCTGGATGTCACACTGACATCTAACTAGATATATAGAAATTAATATAGCTGGATTTATTTCAAGGATGTCTTCAAATCTGTCTTATCACGATGAGCTACATGGAGCTAAGAGAAGGGGTTGGTCAAGGCAATGGCAAAAGCCTCATTCCGTGACCCTTTTAGGACTTCCAAATTGACTTCTTGTCTTTGAATAGGTCCGGAAGAGCAGCTAGCTCTCAATTCTTCCACTAATGACATCGACTAGCATTTAAATTAATTTCACTGTTTAATGGTTGATTTAAAAACCCTGTGCACATATGCTCTGTGAACCAGCCTACAACCACACTAACTTCAAGCATGTAGTTTCAGTTTCAATTTCAGTCAAGCCAAGGTATAAAGTATTGACTGAGAACCTACTGTATTGGGAGGGGGGTAATGTTCAGAGAAGGAAAAGCAAGAGGGTGAAAAGGACAAGAAGATGCCATGGTTCCTACACTCAAAAAGCAAAGTCTTTGTCATATGAGATAAGGGACAGGAGACAAGACTTACACATGGAAAGCAATTAGAGAATTATTTTTTAAGTAGGAAAGAGAACTAAATACTTTATTCTGAGGTATAGACGATGAGGCTAACAGTAGTTCAGTCTCTAAGAGAAAGAGTGCTTGGGCTGTTTGTACTCAAAGTGGGCTTCACATATTAATTCGGATTGAGTTGGACCTTGCAGGTTAGATAGGATTTACATCAGCAAAGAGGACTGAAAGGCATTCTGGGCAAGGGGAAGAGGAGGAAAGGAGCAGGAATAGGAATGAGCACAACTAGAATGGTGGAGAGAGATTGTTCCACAACTGTGATAGAATCAGAGAAACTTCTGGTATGGAAACTCAATCCATTGATATAGATCACCAATTCTTCTTCAATTTATAGTATAAGTTTATTGCCCATGTAGGCTGTGTATGTCCATATGAGTTCTCTAAGTAAGGCTTATAGGGAGGTGTGAATCTTTGAAATCTTGCCCATCCCTCTTCAAGGGAGACTTTGATTCCTGCACTGGAAGAATCCCTTTGGAGAGGAACCAAAGAAGGGAGCACAAAGATCTCTTCTCTTCTCAAAAAGAGAGGTACCAGACTGAAATTATATCTACCTGCCCCCCCCCCAAATGTTACTAATCTAGGGAAATTAATTTTGTTCTTAGGTTGATGTTGTATTTCCAGGTCATTATCCCTTAAAGAGAAAAGCCTCTATCCAAAGAGTTGGTTCCTTCCCACCAAATGCTGGTTATATATATATTTTTTTAAAAACCATCACAAATAGTGAATAATGGACAAATCCATTTATCCAAGCAGAGAGAAAATCGAAAAAGGGGAAGTTATACAGATTGGAATATTCCAGACAAATACAAAGAGCGAATGAGTTCTTCAACTAGGAATGAGATAGCTGAGCTCCATCAAGTCTCCTATCTCACTTAAAGGAAAATTCCTTGAAGTCGCTAGGAAGGCAAACTGGAAATCAGGGACATGTTATGGAGCCAGATTTCCTCTATATATTGCCTCTCAAAGTTCATTCTCTTTCTCTCTGGATTTCTCCCAAAGAGGGCCTGGAGCTTTTCCCAAGCTCTTATGTCAACTCTGCCCTTCATGAAGGCACATAGAATTGAGTCCTCAGTCTCTCCATCAATGAGGAGAATCTTATGCAAATTATCATGGCTTGAAAAGGGGGTTGCAATAATCTTAGACGTTTGCCTGGGGTACTGAGAGGTTATGGCTTATGATTCCTGTGAATCCTCTCGCCTTCAAGAGTTTATCTCTATCCACAGCACCGTACTACCTTCCTTTAAAAAAAAGTTAAATTCAATTTTATTTTCAGGTCCAAATTCTCTTCTTCTTTCTCCCCTTTGCCCACTAATTGAGATGGCATTAAAAATAAAACCCATTGTTCATGATTTAGGAATAAAGGCTGATACTATAAGCAATTTGGGAGAGCAAGGAATAGTTTACTTGTAGAATTACTTATAGAATTACTTAAAGAATTCATGACATAACATGAGATAGAGAGGATTACAAAATGCAAAATGGATGATTTTGATTATGTTAAATTGAAAACTTTTTGTATAAAAAAAGCCAATGCAACAAAGATTAGGAGGGAAGCAGAAAATTGGGAGAAAATCTTTACAACCAGTGTCGCTGATAAAGGCCTCATCTCTAAAATATACAGGGAACTGAGCCAAATTTATAGGAATGCAAGTCATTCCCCAATTGATAAATGGTCAAAGGATATGAACAGGCAGTTTTCAGAGGAAAAAATTAAAGATATCTATAGGCATATGAAAAAATGCTCTAAATCACTACTGATTAGAGAAATGCAAATCAAAACAACTCAGGTACCACATCTCTCCTGTCAGATAGGCTAAAATGACAAAACAGGAAAATGATAAATGCTGGAGAGGATGTGGGAAAATTGGAACACTGTTACATTGCTGGTGGAGTTGTGAACTGATCCAGTCATTCTGGAGAACAATTTGGAACTATGCCCAAAGGACTATAAAATGTTCATATCCTTTGACCTGGCAATACCACTTCTAGGGTTGTATCCCAAAGAGATCACACAAGTGGGAAAAGGACCCATATATACAAAAATATTTATAGCAGCTCTTTTTGTAGTAGCAAAGAATTGGAAATCAAGGGGATGCACATCAATTGGGGAATGGCTAAACAAGTTGTGGTATGTGAATGTAATGGAATACTATTGTGCTATAAGAAATGGGGAAGATACAGACTTCATAATAACCTGGAAAAACCTACATGATATAATGCTGAGTGAATGGAGCAGAACCAGGAGAATATTATACATAACCACAGATATATGGATTCTGTGATGACTAACCTTGATAGACTTTGCTCTTCTCAGCAATACAAGGAGCAAAGACAACTCCAAAGGACTCACGATGGGGAATGCTATCTACAGCCAGAGAAAGAACTATGGAGTCTGAATGCAGATTAAGGTACACTGTTTGCTCTCATTTTTTTCACTTGTTTTTTTTTTCTCTTGTGCTTTTGTTTTTGGTTTTTTGGGGGTTTTTTTGGTTTTGTTCTTTCTCATGATTCATTCCATTGGTTATGATTCTTCTTTACAACTTGACTTGTGTAAATAAGTTCAATGCGAAGTTATACGTAGAAGATATATCGGATTCCATGCCATCTTGGGAAGGGGGTGAGGGGAAGAAAATCTGGAACTCAAAACCATGCGGAACTGAGTGTTGTAAACTAAAAATAAAAAATCTTAGTTAAAAAAATAAAACCCATTACAAATATGTGTATACATGCAAAACATTTCTGCATTAGTCCTGTTCAAAAAGAAAAAGAAATAGAAGAAAACATGCTTCAGTCTATATTCTGAGTCTGTCAGTTCTCTTTCTGGAGGTGGATAGCATGTTTCATTAGGAATTCCTTGGAATTGTGGTTGATATGTTGATGAGAGTTACTAAGCCTTTTAAAAATTTATTATCTTCTTTACAATATTGCTATTACTGTGCAAAATACTTCATTCTGCCTTGATTCATTTAAGTTTTCTGAGGTTTTTATGAAACCATCTTTTTCATGATTTCTTACAGCATTCTTAGAGTAATTCTTAAAATATTCCATCACATTCATGTGTCATACTTGTTCAGCCAACTACACTGTCTTTCAGGAGCAAGGTATATGGATAAATAAACATGGAAATGGGGAAAATTAAGCAAAAAGAGCTTAATTGCCTTACGCAGGCTGCCACTTAAATATCGGGTTTACAAAGTCCTTTATATACATTCCCTCAAGTGAACTTCGCAAACAACCCTTTGAGGAAGGTAATTCAGGTATTCCTGAGGAGACTGAGAGTCATTGAGGTTAAGTGAATTGCCCATATTCATGCAGCTAATAAAGGTAAGAGGCGGGATTTAAACTAGACTTTCCTAACTCCAGGTCCAATATACTAGCCACTCCCAGATACCACCTCTCTTGCTCAGAGCACCTATAATTCTCCTAAAGAGCATATCAGTGCCTCTTCTCCTAATATAAGCAAAGCTCAAGGAAAATCTAAAAAATAAGTTTACTTATGTGAGGTAAAGGGGATATAATAGCCACGATGTGGGGACCCAACTTATTAGTGTGATGAGCTCCAGCTCCAGATCATGTTTTGTAATATGTGAAATATGAGATTGAATAAAATAATATTTTAAAAAGCCAGAAGCTAAACTGAATTTCAACCAGATAAAGTGGAAACGGTTGTGGTATCCACAATTATAGCATTTTAGGAACACTGGCCAAAATTTACTTTGGGAAAGAAAGATAAGTAGTGAAATTCTTCGATGCAAAGGAGGCAAAAGAATTCTGACAAGATGGCTGAATGAGAGCTTAGTATCACCCAATCACCTTAAAATTGCTAGAAATGTACAAAATGAACTACAGTTAAAAGAGGGGAATGAAAAGAAATCTAAGAGGAAGTTCCCAAAGGGAAAAAAAAATATAGCAGAGAAACTGAAGAAAATAAGTAACCAGAGAAAAGCTCCTAATACAATAAATACTATGGGGTAAGCAAATACCAGGAAAAAACTCAAGGAGAGAACACTTCTACAAAAACTACAACTAGAGTCCTAGAAAAGAGAAAGAAAGGACACAGAATCCCTCTGAGCAGTTGAGGCCTAATAAAAGGATTGAAGTGCAATATGGGTTTGTTCAGAACATGCAGATATTCTGTGCCTACTTCTGATTGGCCATGTGGTAGCTGGGAAAGTAGGGAGGGGAATTAAGGAGGTAGGATAACCTTCCAGCAATTATTAATTCATCACTGAGAGTCCCTTTCTTTATTGGCTGCTGATCTGGAAGAGCTGATGAAATAAGGCAACTATTGAAAGAAAAGATGTCTCAGGCTAGCAGCTCTCCAGGTAGCCAGATGTGACACTAGAAAGGGTCATTTCTCTATCCTGGTATGATAACAATCTAGCCCACATGGCAATTAGTGCTGGAGGACTTAACTAGACAAGTGGCCCAGGGACCCCTGGCTGCCTTTGACTCTTGTGTTTGTTCTTTCTGATATTTGACAAATAAGTGTCTCCTGTGTCCAGACCTGGTGGTGACCTTGTAAGTTCTGAAAAGTCTGAATGTCCCACAATGCTTGCAAGGTAGCAGCTGCTCTGTCCCCAGAGCTGAAAAGGGTGACTGTAAGGGAAGGATCTGCATTAGAGAGATCACCCACCAAGAGGATGATCAAGCCTGAACCATTTTACCATCAGACAAGTGATTGGCTGGTATCCATTAATGTGAAATACAAAATGTCTAATTAACAGTACTGCAAAACTTACTTATCAGCCTTTCAGCATATTGCAGCAGTGGTTTTAAGTTACTGCATTCTGTTCTAATTATTCTGTAATGGATATTGTTCTGATTTTCCTTTGCTTCAGTTTTTCTTGTCTTATCTTTTTTTATTTATTTATTTTTAGCATTCTTTTTTTTATATTGATTCAAATTCTTTCCCTCCCTCTAACCCCTCCCTCACTTATTGAGAAGGTAAGAAATATGATATCCATTATACATGTGAAGTCATGCACAACATATTTCCATATTCTGTTATCTTTCTGATAAAGACAGATATCATCAGGAGGATATAAAAATAGACAAAAAGTCAGATGTTATGTGGTGAGAGGAGTAATCTACAGAGAGCCCAGGTGCTCCATTCATAGCCCGCAAAGTCAAGAGAACAAGAGGAAGGACCCCAGAAGGTTAGGTATACTTCATTCAAAGCATTTGTGGAAGAACACAGTCACGTAGGATGGGCAAGAACAAATCTGGTTGTGATCTGCATTCTTGGAGGCAGGACCTACATTGATGAGATTGAAGATTCAATTGAATATTTATTGTGCATACTCTGTGCAACGCACTGTGCTAGGTATTATATATGCAAAAACTAAATAGTAGACCTTCCCTCAAGTAGCTTACATTACACTGGGGGGAGTACAATTTGTACACAAGTGAATCCAAATAATACACCAAGTCATACCACATAATTTCAAGAGGACGAGAGTCCTAATAACTGGGGATATGCAAGAAAAGCTTCATATAAGAGATGGAGTGCATCCTTTTTTTTCCAATATATTTTATTCATTTCATGAAATATTTCTCAATTGCATGTAAAAAAATTTTAGATGTTCATTTAAAAAATTTTTTCACTTCCAAATTCTCTCCCTCCCTCCCCTTTCCATGAGAAGACAAGCAATTTGATATTGATTATACCATAAAGTCAAAAAAACCCATTTCTGTATTTGTCATGTTGCAAAAGACAAAAAAAAAGAAAAAGTTTAAAAGTCTGCTTCAAACTCCATTCAGAGTTCATCAGTTCTAAAAGAGTGCATTCTTGACATAGAGAACCACTTGTGTGAAGGCACAAAGGTAGAAGATAAAATGTAACAGATGGGAAACATCTGGCAGATCTTCCTGATTTGCTCAGAGTCTGTTCGAAACATATAAAACTAAGACCGGAAAGACAGAGAGGAGCCAGATTGTAGAGGGCTTTGAATGTCAGGCTGAGGAGTCTGTATCTTGTCTTGGAAGGCAATGGGAAACCTCTGAAGACCAAATGTGTGTATGGAAGGTGGGAAGAAGAATGGAAGCAGTGATATAATGAGATCTGACCTGATGGTAGGTTGCAGGGAAGAAACCAGTGGAAAAGGAGAGGTTGATAAAGGAGGTGATCAAGAGCATAAATGAAAGGATTAACCTTGGCAAGGAGGACCTCCACTTTGTTAAAACCTAGAGCAAAAGAGGAGGAAATTTTGATATGTGGAGTGGAAGAGAACATGGTGCTTATGACAGATGGTCCACAATCAGCTCTTTAATATGGAAGTCTTCCTTTTAAGCATTAGTTCCACTTTCTCAAAGAACACATTATTGTCATTAACAAGCCAGAACAGAGTGGTTCCTCTAGCCCTTTCAAACCTTCTGAATGGTGACATTCACTTACATTTTTGCACATTCATAGTTTCTAATTACCTGTTGGAGCAGCAAGTGCATGGAGTGCTAGACCCGAAGACAGGAAATCTTGAGTTCCATTTCTGCCTCAGGCACTTACTAGCTGTGTCACTTAACCTCTGTTTACCTCAATTTCCTCATCTATAAAATCTGTAACACCTACCTCCCAGGGTGGTTGTGAGGATACAAATGAGATATGTTTGCTTTGCAAATCTTAATGCACTATGTGAGGGTTGTTATTATTATTAGTGACACTCATCAATGATCTGTGAGGTCTACAAAATTCTTGCCACTTCTGCCTTTTTTTTTCTCTCTGGTGGTCAGTTACTGACTGCTTGCAATTCATCTTCTCTGGGGTCAAGGCATCTCAGATTTGGTACCATTTTGTTTTCTTTACCCAATATATTTTTACAGCTAGAAAGTAGAAAACACCCTAAGTACTACTTTGTCAGTTCCTTGAAAACATGTCTCTGCACAATGTTAATCAAATTAAAATTCATTATGTGACCTTGACCAACTTGCCAAAAGGTTTCTATTTTTCTGCTTCTCTAAAAACATCTGTTCTGCTAACAAAGGTTATATGATCTAAAACTTAGCAAAAAATAAGAAAATAAAAATTGTTCAACAGACCACTACTGTATCTGCATTCAAATATCACAATTTGTGATGGTGACCACGTTTAACAGAAGCACAGATGTCAAATGTTTCACTGTAGAGGAATTACTTTTTAGAAATTGATTTGAACTCAAATTTGTACTTTATTTTGTAGCTGATGTATGCCAAGCAGTCAGATAATCCCCAGATACCTTATCTGTGGGTAAGACTCACGGAATGCATGCCAAAGTTCCTAAATAGAAGAGATCACATGGGTCATGAGGGAAATAGCATTTGACACTATAGACCAAGAGGTACCTTGTTGATCTAAGAGACGCCTGTGCCCCTAGAGGGAAGGAGCTGGTACCAGATGGGGACCTTGAACCACACATGGACCTGGGAAAACCAGTGCTGAATGAAGCCTGGCCCAAAGAGAAGGGGCTAGCACAAGACAGGAATGCTGAACTGGCAGAATCATGACTGAGTGCCAAATGGGGGAAATGACCAGAGTGGCAGTGCACCACAGAACCAAAGCCCCTAGGAGGATCTAGAACTGAAGAATAACACACAGAGCGATGATGTAAAGGAAAAAAAAATGTACTTTGCCTTTTGTTTATACTGTGAAGAGTAAACACACTCTGTTGATTCCATACCATAAAGCCATTCTACGATTTAACATGTAGGCCCTTAAGTGGGAGAATTGTCAGTTGTCTACATACTCTGGTGTAAGTCCTTTTTATTGCCTCCACAAGTAGAAAGTTTTTCTTGACTAAGGACCCAGGCACAAGTCTTTTCTGTATTGTTGCACAAATAAAACATCTATGTTTAATGCCATGGTTGGCCCGAGTTACTCTGGAAACACGTTGGAGAACAAAATGAGCCAGATGCCGAAGTTCCCAGCATTTGTCTGGGTGAGTGCACGAGCAGATTTAAGAGACACATCTAAAAATTGTAATTGGGTTCTTGTGTCTGGGAGGGTTATGATAGGATCAGACCCCACTTCCCTGTAACTGGAATTAGTTTTCTCCAAAAGACAACGCAGTTGTCCCTAGAACTTGATTGATGCCTGCCTCCTGTAGCAGCCGCCTATTCACTCAAGGGCATGAAAAGTCCCCCTCGTTTGGAATCCCTTTGATTTGGTGGATTTTTGAAGACCACTGAGAGTCACCATACTCTGTGGTTGACCATTCGTGTTTCCAATTTAGAGATGAAGGGGACTGTATCCGGAGAAGGTAAGAGTCCCTATATCCTTGCTGTCTTAGACCAAAGTAAACCTTTTACCCGTACAGTGCTGTGAGTGCCTCATTTCATCTGAACATTGAACTTGAACAGGGTGCTGGCACTAAGCCTGCCTCTAAAGAGGAGTTACATTTCATATTTGAAACTTCACATCTATTTTTCTTCAGAATAAGCAGAAAATGGCGCAAAAGAGAATAAGGAATATGTATCTCCTGCTTTCAAAAAAAATTGACTTTGTGTGTTGTTTTAAGGTTTGCAAAGTACTTCACATATATAATCTCACCTGACCCTCACAAAAACCTTTCAAGGGAGGCATTACAAGTATTAACCCATTTTACAAATGAGGAAAGTGAAATTGGGAGGTTAAGTTGCTCATGTTATACAACTAGCTTCAGAAGTGGAATGTGAAACCAGAAAAAAACAAAACAAAAATTGTACAAGATGGCTTTAACTCCTCCATATCAAATTGTGATTAAGTATAAATATAAAATTTTTCCTGTTTGACTTTTCTCATGGTAGAAAGAAAATGATCATGCATTGTAGCTGTAAAAATATCAGCAGTCCTCCATTTGTGGTTTATTGTAGATAAACAAGTCGATTTAGTTTTTCCAAAATTAAGACTGAAAGGATAAAGAATGAGTGGTATAAAATTACTTTATTATTCACATAATTTACATATATGAAAGATCATCACTTTCTTTGAAACAAGAAAGTTTACAAATGAGCATTTTTTCCATTTTTAACAATAAACTGTTAGGCAACATAGTATAGATGATCACTTCTATCTCAAATCACAAGTATGCAACTAGTAGCTGTTGACAGAAAAAATTAATGTTTCTGCATCGATCATTCCTGAACTTTTTTCTTTAAAATAATCACTTCCTATTTTCAGAAATGCATCTCGAGAAAGGATATATAGTCTGACCTACTATGTGGCAATTACAAAAAAAAAAAATCCTTGTATTCCACAGGGAAAGATAAAGACACTTAATCATATTTTTTATAATTAATATTTTTTAAAATACAAAATTGAAACCCTGTTAATCTGGATGAGGCCTAAAATATTTGTGAATAAATCTTTTCATTTTCACAGTAGCACTAAATTTGTTTTAATGTCTCTTTTTCTGAGATTACTTTTTCTCATCAGGTCATTTAACCAACTGACTTGATTCTTTAAAACAATCAGATAAACCCACTGCATACATAGTAAAACATAACATTTCCCCAAAAGCTGCTGTTTACAAATGAAATCTACAAGAGGCAAAGTTTAATTAGCATTGTTCATAAAAATTAGTCTACAGGGGGTAAATTAAACTACTGTTCCATCATACAATCTAATCCTGAAAACAAATTCAGAGAGAAAGAAATTTAGCTTAAGACTTTTTAAAAAACACAATAGAAAAGCAATGTGATAGTTATCATGATTTTTCTGTATCTGATGCTTACTGGCATGAAAAACCTATACATGCATGCCTGAGCAGGGAATCTTCACTCTAACTGGCAGGTCTCTCCCCTCTAATTGTGATCCTATCTCACAGACTTTAGATTTACTCTCCCATTTTTTAGGGGTCATACAAAGCAATAATCACTACAGAATAAAAACTTTCTTGGGAATTTAATTTGAATCCAAATCATCTTTTCCCCAAATTTGGCTTATATAAAACCTAAGTGTAGCCTATGATTAGTTTTACTGGTTTTTGCTTGCCTTGCCTTTAGCTTGAGGGAAGAAAGAAGTTAGCAATCTTGTTATCAGTCCCTACCAGTCCTCCTCCTCTCTCCCAGCCTGAACTCAAGACTATGCATTTCTTGATGGTGCTTGTATATCTCTTCCACAGGTTCTAGGACTCCCCGCTAGACTGGAGTAGTTCCCAATTCTGCATTCTGATTCCCTTCCTCAATTACACAATCTTCACAGTAAATGTCTATCTTAACACAGGAACTTTATATAATTATTTTTCTACATATAACTTTTCTCCTTTCAATATAGTAACATGTTTCATTATTAATTGTTAATGCGATGTAATGAGTAAGGACATTTTTGTAGGTGGTAGCAGATTTGGAAATTCATTTTTTTTTCTATGGGAAAAGCAGGTTTCAGTTTACATTCTGAAGAATTTTCCTTTCAGGAAAGATTGAAGACTTCAAACACAAAATAACTAATGGAAGACTAAAAAGCAAGCTACTCAAAGAAAACCAGAAATATCCTTTGGGAATGTTTCATCAGAATAGCTGGGTGTGGAGGGGAATTGGGTGGGGGGAGGACATTGAGGCAGGCCCTAGATTATGAAAATGAATCACTAGACCTTGAAATTACAACCCTTAAGTGTAAAAACTGGCCAAAAGTTTACACTAAAAACAGAGTTTCTGACTTCACTTCAATTGTCTAATTGACATCTATTAGAACCTTTTTTTAATCACAAGTCAAACTGTTTATGTAGAATTTGGAGGAGGAAGAAAGAAGCAGCAAAAAAAGACTTACAATTTACAATCACTAACTTGTGGAAGGAATTTTGCCTAACCAGCTAAAAATAAAATGCAAGATTTTTTCTTGTTGGAAAGAATGTGCTTATCCTGAATTTTAAAAAAAGCCCACCTAAAATACCATCAAGAGCCAAGTCAGTCAAGTAAGATATGAAGAAAATCTCCCTGGCTTCACAATTCCCAAGAGAACAAACATAATCCACTATAATAATCATGATAAATGGCTTCAAAATTAAGAAAGAGATTCTTAATTGGATATAAACATTCATTTCTACCTTACCACAAGTCTGTCAGGTGAAAAGACTAAACAAACAGCATTCTTATAAATAAATAAAAAATAAATAAATAAGCTCTTTGATGTTTCACCTCTATACAAATATTGAAGTTAAATATTTACTTTTCAATTTGAACCATCAATCTTACATCAATATGGATTCTTTTATTACAAAAATACATATTTATAGTCAGAGAAATAGCTGATAATAGAAAATGGCTTTCTTTGCCATTTTCTAAAGTTTCACAATCTGCTTCCATCTATTACAGAGGCAAATTAAAAGGCCCCTACCAAGAAATTACTTCACAAAAAGAAGTGTTCACTAAATGTTATATACAATCAACCTCCAAAGACTTTAGGCCTATGATTGAAAAGGCATTTATCTGTGACACCACAAAGTGTCCACATATGGCCAGCACAGGAGGCAGGTTAAAGTGTAAACAAGAGTCATTATTTGTTAAATCAGTCTTAATTACTTGACTCAACTAATTTGAGAAAAATATCCATAATGTACTCCAGTGATTTTAAAAGCTTCAAGACCAAGTTCATCAAATACAAAATAAACCCAAGAAAAATCAACAGTGATCTTTTAGCTAAATACTGCTTTGTTGTTGCAATTCAGAATTAAATCCCAAGCTTTGTAAAAAGCTTCAGTTTTGCTCTGTTTCATCCACTTCCATAAAAATATCACTAAAAAAATATTCAGTGACTTTAGTTGGCTCCTCTTCAGTTTCCATCTTTTGGTCACTTTTACACTTTTCTTCCTCAAATGATTGATCACAGGAAACCTAATAATGTAAGAAAAATAAATATTGAAAAGTATCACATTACAGAACACTGTCAGTTCATATGCTGGCAAGTTTTGCCAAACCACTTATAGTTGCTTTCTTTTTAAATCTGTGGTATAAAGGAAAGTTAACTGAGGGTATACGAAATTTATTTAGAAATAGAGGCAACGCAGAAAATATAGTAATAAAAATAAAATTTTTTAAAAGAATACCATACAACACTAAAGCACAAAGTTGCTGTTTTCTTGGCATAACTCTTTACACGCAACCCAGATTTTCTTAGAGCTTTCTCTTGACTATATACTAGTTAGGCTGCGTGGGCTAAGGCAAATTGTTTCAACTCCGCATTTTTGAGATTTACTATCTCTAATTCAGAATTTATATCTTCTCTTCATGCTGCAGATGAAATTTATAAAAACATGTGCAAATCCTTAGGACTATATACAAGAAATCAGAATAAAAGAGATTACAGTCTGGGGAGGCACTCAATGTAAGGGCAAAGAATGCTACATTTCATAACAGTTTCTAATGAAATTATTCTACCATGTTAAAGGCATAATATATAAACTACATATACTATACTTAAATTAAGTAGAGTGCCCCCTAGCAAAATCAAGAGTGCCAGCTACTAGCATTTAAAGTGGCAAGGACATCTTCAGTCATATAGAAAGTACCTCTAAAAATGAATAATGGTATTGCATTGTAAAATATTTCAGTAATAGAAATTGAGTAAATATTGTAAGGCAAATGCAACTTTTAAACTATAGAATATGTATGAGCTGATCGGGCCATAAATACTCTTTGCTCTTCTGCTCCCTCTGCTTTCTTCTGTTGCTGCTTTGGGGTATTAAAAAAATCATATTAAAATTTCTGATTTGGATTAGATCAGTGATTTTGACCCAGAAATTTCTGCAAGACTAATTCCCTAATTTAAAAAAAAAAAACTTTTCCTCTAGTTTTTCAGTGTTTTATTTTGTAGCCTTTGCTGATATTCACATAAAAAGATCCATCATTGATTATCCATGTCATTTATTCCATTTCACACAGAAGCAATAAAAC
Organism: Trichosurus vulpecula; assembly: GCF_011100635.1. Classification (NCBI taxonomy): domain Eukaryota; kingdom Metazoa; phylum Chordata; class Mammalia; order Diprotodontia; family Phalangeridae; genus Trichosurus; species Trichosurus vulpecula. The sequence goes on from NC_050573.1 coordinate 446,711,844, forward strand.
ATAGAAGTAACTATCCATACCTGAGGTGTTGAGCTGCTAACAGTACTGGCTTCAGAATGAGACTCAGCACTTGGGGGTGGAAGGGGACAAGAGTCTTGCTTTTTTCTCTTGCTTTCATTTAGTAGAGCCGGTCTTCTAAAATTATGCCTTGAGACAGGTATAAGAGGTTTCAAACGCTTTTGACTATTCATTGGTGTGGCTTCCTCAGATTCCAAATTATTCTTTGAACATATCAAAGATAAAAATCCCAGGGGTCTTCGGCCAGGCCTAGTAACAGAGATAAAATGACAATCTTATTTATATGCCTGGAACTCCTTTATTTCAAGTCAAGAAGAAAGTTACCATTCACAGTAACATTTAATCTGTTTTAAGGATATATTTATTTGATAAATTAAAAAAGAAAGGAAACAGTTATCACAGTTAAGAGATTTCTTCACAATACCTGGAAAACAAAGACGATGACTTGCTCCTCCGTCCTAATTGATGGGCAGTCCCGCTCCTTTCAGGCTCGTCAGACACTACTGTCTCATCCTGAGGTAAATGAGGAACATTCTCTTCTTTTTGAGCACATGTCACCTCCTCAGAAGATTCAGTTCCTGAAGCCTGAACAGTGGGTTCTGACTGCTCTTTCTCTATCTTCGGAGGTTCTGCAATTGTACATGTGCTTCCCAAGATAGGTACAACTGTCTGCTTTTCATAAGACTCTCCTTCAGAAGAAACAAAAAAATAGTGAGTACAAACAGCGAAGCAAGTTACTCAGGAAATGTATGTATTCAAATGATCTGAAATGCTTTATCGAAATTGATAGTAAGAATCCTCATAAATAAAGTTCACTATAAGCTACAATGAATCATTATGGAACATTTTAAAAGTTCATTCAGAATAAGCTGAACTGATTAAAATGGAAAATGGTTAAAGTTCCTGTGCCTAAATAAATAAATGGATGAATGAATAAATAAATAGATAGATAGATAGATAGATGGAGCACCACACCACAATGAAAGTAAATGATGTATCTACCCTCTGACTCCCTCATATGTACAAAAATATTTATAGAAACACTCTTCTTTGGAGCCAAGCTAGCTAAAGAGCAAAGGGTAACAAGACAGAAAAAGAAGGGGCCAGATTGTGAAGGGCTTTAAATGCCTGAGGCCTTTATACTAGATCCTGGAGATGATGGGGAGTTACTGGATTTTGTTGAGTGAAAAGGTGACATGGTCAGATGTGTTTTTTACAAAAATTACTTTGGCAGCTGAATAGAGAATGGAGCAGAGAGAGGAGAGACTTGAAGCAGGATTGCAGTAATCCCGATAATGTCCATACTGAGGACAGGAGTGGGGAGGGTGGCTGTACAAGTAGAGATGGAAGCAAGAGATATTTTAAAAGTAAAAACAAGATTTAATGACAGATTGGATAAGTGGGGTGAATGAAAGTATGGAGTTAAGGATAATATAACTATGGCTTCAAGCCTGAGTAACTAACTGGGTGGTACCCTCCCTTGACAATAGTAAGACAGGTGGGAAGATGGGAAGGTATGGAAAGAAGGATAAAGAGCTTTGTATCGGACATGTTGAGTCTGAGATGCCTAATCAAACATCCAATTCAGGATGTTCCAAAGGCATTTGGTGATGTAGCTTAGGAGAGAGACTAGGGCTAGATTTTAGAAACATCTAGATGGAAGAATTAAATGAATCGTGGTACAGGAAGTATAATAGAATATTTCTACACTCTAAATAGAGAAACATGAGAAGACTTAGATAAACTGATACAAAGTGCAGTAAGTACAACCAGGAAAACTATTTGCATAGTGACCACAACAATGTAAATGAAAACAACAAAATAAAACTGAATAGTGTGTCATAATGCCCAAAGCTTGGCACACACTACTCTCCATCTCCCGACCATGCCTTTCTTCTGGCTGTTTTCCCCCTCCCCCCATACCTGGAATCCTCTCCCTCTTCACCTCTGCCTCTTAAGCTTCCCTAGCTTCCTTCAAGGCTCAACTCAAATCCTACCTTCTGCACGAGGCTTATCTTGATAATTCCTGATCCTTGTGCATGCTCCCTAAGATTGCCTTCCATTTACTCTGCACACTCTCGTAACTGAATTTTAACAAAAGAGTAAACTGAGGCAAATCTCCATCCAAGATAACATTTATTAACAGAGGCAGGCTACCTGTCAACAAATAGGTCAATGGATTGCCTCCATTGATGCCAAAGACCTCTAAGCCAAAGGACATTTACCCTCATACAGGTTTTGCGGAGTACAGAGCAAAGAAGATGACATCATGGGATTAAGGGCAACATGACTGATTATAAAGCTGAGGTGCAGGGAACAACAAGATTGGTTGGAAGTTTGGTAATGGGGGCTAGCAACAACCCCACTTCTTTTCTCATAAGACTAAGAAGTGCTCATTGTTTGAATCCAGGTAAAACACAGCAGCCTAGACTTTTGGACCGCAAATAAGACATCCTGGAAGGATAGCTTGGTGGCATTAAAATATCAGGCCCAAACTTCCTTGCTTTCTCATACATTCCCCAAGGTTAAATAAATTCTTGAGACAAGAAAGCTGGATTTTAAAACTTAACCCATTACAGGCCAGTTGAAGTCTGAACTAAATTCAAAGACAAAGAACCATGACTTTGAGCAGTTACAGGGCAAAATCAATTACCTATAAACAGGAAAAATAAGAAAATGATACAGGATCAATTTTAATCTTCTCAGTCCATCTTGTCTGTACTTTATTTCCATATTGTCTGTCTCACTAGAATGTGAGCTTTTCCGTCTTGACCTCTATGGAAGTAGAGGCCTTACGGTACAATCTCTGTGTCAAACATTCTCATCCCTTTATCAGCACAATTCCAAACTGCTTTCCAGAATGACTATGACAATCAACAGATCCACAGCAGTACACTGATGAATGAGTCTACCTTGTCACAGCCCTTCCAACACTGACTAGCACCAATTTTGTCATTTTTTACAATTTGATAGTCAGTAAGAATAGAAATAGATTACTAGGGGCAGCTAGGTGACACAATGAATAGAGCACCTCCCTGGAGTCAGGAAGAATTGAGTTCAAATCCAGCCTCAGACTCTTGACACACTTACTAGCTGTCTGACCTTGGGCAAGTCACTTAACTCCAATTGCCCTGCCTTCCCCCCTCCAAAAAAAAAAAGAAATAGATCACTGAAATTCTCAGAGTATCAAAAGCTCCATTCAACCAATGATTCCAGCATCCTTCTCAACCAAATTAGTTGAAGTATAAGCAAAAATAAGGAGACACATTGGTTCATCCTTATGTAATATAACTTAACATAATTTTAAAAATTCTTTCCTTCCTATAATAGCTTCTGATGAATATGTACCATGAACCAGTAACGTAATGAAAATTTTATAGGCAGTTAGTAATACTAAAGTCCCATAAAAACGGAGACAAAGGTTATTGAGAACCAGAGTTGCAAATGGTCTGTTTGTAAAGTGGTGACTGATACAATGTAATATTTTGATTTAGATTAAAAATGGCTTAGTTTTTTATTTTATTTTATTTTTTTTTAGGGCAAACAAAAACAAAAACTGTAGCATTTGTATAGTACTAGGATTTTCCAATCACTGACAAGCCATTCTAGCTCTGGGATTTGAATACAGCTGAATGAAGGCCAGGTCAAAGTGGTAGCAGGCCTTGCAAAATAAAGTATATCACTAGCTATCCAAGTCTTCACCATATCACTCTACTCACATTTTTAAAAAAATGCAACTTCCTTGCTTCTAAATACCTCAAACACTATTAAGCAATGACTTTAGGTACAACTGATAGCCCAAGACTAGACAGGGAAAGAAGAGAGAAAAAGAAAGGAAAACGGGAAAGGGAGAAAAAGAGAAAGTATGAAAAGGAAAGAGGTACATAAAGAGGGGAATGGGAGAGAGACACCAAATGCCAATTTAATATAGATTTCCCAAAGAATTGTTGTAAAGATATCAGAACCAAAAATTCTAGAACCTTTAGGAGAAAGCCAAGCCTTCAGGCTTTTTACTAGTCCTAACATGAATCTTCAGGATGATTCCAGAGAAAACCCTTTACAATTGGGAGTATGGACTAGGGTAATTCAGCCTAAATTTGGCTTCTGGGCTAAAAAAAACAAAACAAAACAAAACCCTGATAATTATTTGGTTTGGGGCTAACACAAGATGTTAACACTAGCAAACTGCTTTGTGGAAGGCAACAGAAGCACTCTTAATCCCAATGTAAAGGAAAGAACAGAAAAATGTTGCTAAGATCCCAAGAAAGAAAGTCAGCAGATACTAATAATAGTAATCACTGATCACATAACTACGTAATTTGATCCTCATTACCACCCAGCAAGGCAGGTAATGCCAGGTATTATACCCATTTTAGAGATGAGAGTAACTGAGGTTTGAGAGATTAAGTTACTTAGCCAAGGTCCCACATATACTAAGTACAAAAGCCCGAAGCTGACAAGAGGTCTTGGTGCTCTTGGTGTTACCAGGCAAAGGCCTCATTCATACCACAGTGACTAAGGCTGGCTAATAACTAGATCACCATGTCTCCTTTCAAAGGACTAACTCAAGTCTGTGAAATACCCAGTTAAATTAAGGTCATTCATGATAATGAGCAAAATGTAAACACCAAATCCCTCACCTGTAGCATGCTTGTACACATCTGTGGATTCTTCTGAGAACACCTGTTTTAAATAAGAGTTATTAAAGTTAGAAATGTATTTTTTTCTCCTTAGTCCAGTAATTTGAATACAATGACAAAGTATCTTCTGAAAGAACCAGCTCAGATGATCAGAATATAATGCTAATAATCAAGGCTACAGGTTCAATTCCAAATCAGAATTGTGTTTCATGAATTTAAAGAATTTACCGTAGTTCAGGCCAGTCATCTAACAACTGGATGTTGCTGTTTATTTAGCAATGCATATATTGCTACTAGAAAAATAACCAAATCTCTTGGCCTATAGCGGTGGTTCAATAGTGCCGTTTTCATGTACGAAGAGTACATTTTATAAATCATAAAAGACTTCTCAGTGACAAAATAAATCCAAGCTTTGGTACTTCCATGAAATTGCAGGTTTCAATATGTTGATATGAAATAAAGAGCACAGAGTAATATAGTATTCCTGAAAAAATTATAGTAATTCATAATAATATGAACTTAAGGATGTATCTCATATTCTCATACTTACAGCTAGAAGGAGCCTCAAGTCATCTACACCAACTCCCTCCGTCTACAGATGAAGAAACTGAGGCCCAGAGAGGTTAAATGACTTGCTTATGGTCACAGAGGTAAAATAAGTGACAAAGCAGAGATGTGAGCTCATTTGCTCTAACTTTAAATGGGGAGCACTTTCCCTCTTGCTTTCTCCCTTTACTATGTTGCCTCTGTTGGTTACACTTTGGGGACCCCAAGAACATAAAGCTTTGCTTTGGGTCTTTGGCAAACAAAGGATGTAACCAAAATGAACTACCAAAGAAGTTTAGTTCTGCTGTTTCCCCTCATATTTTCTAAGAAAGAATACACAATGAGAAAAGGAGACTGGTATATAAGTCTAGGCGCTGTAAGGATGTCAGGGCTTACCTCATTTCATTTAACTCTGAAATTTATCAAAGCAAGCCATTTGTACTTGATATCTTCACATTTCCTCATCAAACAATTAATTCCTCCCCCCCTTTTTTTTGGTTCTCTGAATGCTCAGACTGTTCTATCACTAGTTTAGAAAACATCAGGTAATAATACTCAAACACTCAAATGGATCTGTGATCTCAATGAGAAGGGAGTTCCCAATAATGCATACTACAACCCATTTATACCTGCCAATACTATGGGATTCTTGTCCATAATCTCCCTAAGTCCATCTCACAATTGATCCACTGCCCTTCCTTCAGGCTTACCACACAGCCAAACCATTTTCTCTTTCTCTTACTTATTTCCTTGATTGTTCAGATTATTCACACTAGTACACAAACTAATAAACAGTATAGATGCAACCCTCAGTACAGCTATGCAGGGAAAAATAAGAGCTTTATTCACACCTTTATTATTCAATTTACCTTTCAGGGGAGCCCAAACACTATCTTAATTTGTCTTCTGGAGAGAAATTATTGCTCTTCAACCTTCACTTTGAGAAGGTTCCTTTGGCATTATTTTTCTCCATGTGTATGAACATCTAGTAATAACAGGTGACATTATATGGTACTACGAGGTTTGGAGAGTGCCTAACAGCTGCAGTACTTACTGTTTACTTTTGTCTCTCCATGTATTTAGTAGATTTAAAAATCTAAACAGAAAAAGAGATGACAGAATATTGTTACCTCAGGTGCTTAATGGTTCTCTTACCTCAGAGGTGATTTTCTGACAATCTTCTCCTAAAGTAGATACACTAAGATTTGTAGAAGCAACCAGGCTAGTGCTTTCTTCAGGGCTGCATCCAACGGTTTCACTAAATGTCAGATCCAAATCAGATGGAGGCTTTTCAGAAGATGGCTGCATACTGTTTCCATAACTAGGTAAATGTATGGCATCTTCACCAACTGGGAAATTCAAGCTGCAGTTAAAGTAAATTGGATTTCATAATTTTATAACGTGCTAAGTATCATTCCAATGAAAAATGATGAAAAATTATGCACTGACTACCACAAAATTCTACTTCCTAATTAAATTCATATTTAAGATCTGATCTCAACCTGAATTCTTATGCATTGGATTCAAATCTGAAATATTTAATACTTTCAAATTGAAAAAATTTGATTTAAATCTCTATATTCCTCCATCTCTGATATTTTGATTTCTAATATCATTTGTCAAAGACTATATTAAAAAGTCCCAAAAATATTAGTGGAGTTTTAAGCTTTAGTAGCTTAAAGGTAGCTTTTTAGTAATTCTAAGCTTCAAAGTTAATTTACTAAGATTTTTGGGACAGCCTATGTAGGTTAGAGGAAAATTTAATACTTTTCATGAGAAATTAGAATAAGGGATGTATAAGAAAACATCAACACCCCAAATTTTTTTTTTACCAAATATAAGAATGGTAATAATACATTTCCTGTTTAGTTGTCCATCCAAAAGCTAAAATAAAATATTTGAGATAATTACAAATAAAATTTCAATTAAGCTTATTTCATTTTTAAAATAAATTTGTTAATTTCTTCCAAAAACTCAGCAAAAATAGTGTTTTTCATAATTTACCTCAGGTCTCCCCTTTCTTCTTTATTCATTGGTTTGACCAAAATGGGTGCTGGCAGTAGAGCGCCAGAAGTTAACGAATCCGACAAACCAGCAAATTGCTCTGCTGAGTCTCTTGGGATTTCCACCAGTGTTAAAATGAATGTCTGCTCCTCTTCTTCTCCTTGATGTTCATCTGCAGCCAGATTCACTATCAAAGTTTAACAGTCAGTAATGAAAATCTGAACTAGGATGCATAAGCAATTTTCTTACAATTGAAATTAGCCTTAGCAAAAAGGTTCACACAAAGTACAAAAAACAGTATTTCAAAAAGAATGACTGGAATTGGCTCTAAGATGGAATAACATACACACTCAGTTGGGTATAGAAACCTATATTACCATACAGGAAAGTCAGAGGGCAATGGGGTAAGAGAGTATATGGGGGGTGGGGGGGGTGGGGAGTACAGAAAAGAGGGTGGACTGGGGAAAACAGTAGTCAGAAGAAAACATTTTTAAAAATGGACAATGTGAAAGGAAGGGGGTAGGGAGAAAGAGAGAGAGAGAGAGAGAGAGAGAGAGAGAAGCATAAATGGGGAAAACAGGATGGAGGGAAATACTTAATAATGATAACTGTGAAAAAAAATTTACAGCAAGTTTCTCTAATAAAGACCTCATTTCTCAAATATACAGAGAACTTCAACTTTATAGAAATGAGAGCCATTCCTCAATTGACAGAGTGTCAAAGGATATGAACAGGGGGTTTTCAAACAAAGTAATCAAATATATCAATAGCCATGTGAAAAAATACTCTTAATCACTATTGATTAGAGAAATGCAAATTAAAACAACTCTGAGCTACCACTCCATACATATCAGATTGGCCACTGTGACAGAAAAGGAAAATGACAAGCGCTGGAGTGGATGTGGGAAACCTGAGATATTAAATGCACTGTTGGTAAAGTTGTATACTGATTTAACCATTCTATAGAGCAATTTGAAACTCTGCTCAAAGGGCTATAAAACCATGCATACCTTTTAACTAAGCAATACCACTACTAAGTCTGTATCCCAAGAATATTTAAAAAAAAAAAAAAGGAAAGGGACCTATATGTACAAAAATATTTATAGCAGCTCTTTTTGTGGTGGCAAAGAATTGGAAATTGAGGAGATGTCTATCAATCATGGAATGGCTGAATAAATTGTTGTGTATGATTGTGATGGAAGACTACTGTGCTATAAGAAATGATGAGCAGGGTGCTCTCAGAAAAACTGAGGAAGACTTACACGAACTGATGCAAAGTGAAATGAGCAAAACCAGGAGAACACTGTACACAGTAATAGCAATACTGTATTATGATCAACTGTGAATGACTTAGCTATTCTCAGAAATTATAATGATCGAAGACAATTCTGAAGGACTTATGATAAAAAAAAATGCTATCCATCTCCAGAGAAAAAGCAGACAGAGGGGCAGCCAGGTGGCATAGTGAATAAAGCACCAGCCCTGGAATCAGGAGGACCTGAGTTCAAATCCAGCCTCAGACACTTGATATTTACTAGCTGTGCAACGCTGGGCAAATCACTTAACCCCAATTGTCTCACTGACCCCACCCCCTGGCAAAAAAGGAAAGAACAAATAGAGTCTGAATGCAGACTGAAGAACACTTTTTTATTTTCTTCATTTTGGGGGTTTTTTGTAGTTTTCTTTCGCAAAACTAATATGAAAATGTTTTGCATAACTGCACACATACAATCTATAAAAAAAATGCTTGCCTTCTCAATGAGGGAGGGAAAAAATTTGGAACTCAAAAATTTTTAAAAATGAATGTCAAAAATTGTTTTTACATCTAATTGGGGAAGAAAATAAAACATTTTTTAAAAAAAGAAAGAATGACTATGATGAGGGAAATTTAAGACTCTTGATTTAAAGCTCACTTCATCATTTACAAAAAAACAGGTAGGTCTCATTAACGAAAAAATTCTTGTTTTTAATGGGCCCCAAAAAAGGTAAAATATCATGGTAAAATATGGGCAATATATCAACTAGATGGCATAGTAGACAGAGCACTGGGCCTGGAGTAAGGAAGACCTGAGTTCAAATCCAAACACTTACTTAGACACTTACTATCTGTGTGACTCTAGCCAAGTCACTTGACCCTGTCTGCCTCAGTTTCCTCATCTGTAAATGAGCTGGAGAAGGAAATGGCAAACCACTCCAGTATCCTTGTCAAACAAACAAACCAAAACCCCAAGTGGTTTCATGAAGAGTTGGACACAATTGAAAAAACTGAACAATTAAAAAAAACACTACAGAAGTAGTATGCCATACCTGCTGTGTTATCTGGGATAACTGCATTCTGTTGCTCAACTTCTGCAGCATTATTCAGTGTACACTGCTATAAAAATTCAAAATGAAAAATTATTTTAGGACAATATAACACAACGAACAGCCATTAGATTTGGATTCATGCAGTTATCTGAACTCAAAATATTTTAAAATGTTAAAAAGTTTAAAAATATTCTGTTTTGCCAATGTATTTAATTGTGTGTGTGTGTGTGTGTGTGTGTGTGTGTGTGTGTCTGTGTGTCTGTGTGTGTGCATACACATGAAGAGACCTAGGAGTGAAAACTGAAGTGTTTTTACTCTAAGTATGCTGACCTTTCATCCAAATGATTTCTATCCAAAGAAGTAACTGAGATAGTGGTCCTAAGCCTTTTCTCCTCTACACAGCAAGTACCAACTTGATAGAGAAAAAAGTTATGTGGAGAAAGAAACTTATCTCTCATCCAGTCTCTGGAATGTGGCCATTAATTAGCCTTTGACAAGTCACAATATTAAACACTTAAATTAGTAGACACACAGAATACTCTGGGTGCAACAAAGGAAAGGACATAGAAAGTGAAAGATCAACCTGCCACAGAGGTGCTTATCAATCTGTGACTGCTGAGAATTTGTCATGGATATGGTATGAGAGAAATGAGGTTCAGGTTCTCCCCAAACATACAGGGAGTTAGAAAAAAAAAATCAGTGTAAGTCCGAGACAGGGCCAAGAATTTATATGAACTTACTATGTGTGTGAGTATGTGAGAGTATGTGTGTTTTCTATCAGCTGACACATTATAATCTAAGCCAGGGCTGTCAAAAATGCAGCCCACGGCCCGCAGGGTGATTTATGCGGCCCGTCTACAAGCACAGAAACTTACACAAATGCTTTAGTAAACAAAGCCCAGATACCACAGAGCTCTTACTAAAATGGCAAATCAAAATATACTATCTATTGTTTCAGTAAAAACCTAAAGTTGGACAGCCCTGATCTAAGCAAAGATTTTGATAAGTTGCAAATTCAGTTACCTAAATGAGTAAAATCTTATTACAATCAATATCACTACAAAGAAGTATTTTACATAGAGATTTCCAAATTTTGGTAAGTGAACCCATAAATACAAAGAATTGGCTATAGGATTTTTTTTTAAAGCATAAAATAAGTGATTCTGTGCAACAAATGAACATATGGCCTTCAGCAAGTCTCCACACATTTAATAATCAATTTAACAGAATTGTGTGAATGTGTATGAATGAATGATTATGTGAAGTTCCAAATGAAGGTGGGGGAAAGGCAATTTGAGCATTTTGTCTATTTGTTCTTTTTAGCAAATACCTTTTAATACCTTTAACTCCCTTAAACATCCTAACTAAAAGATCTCTCAATCTAGCAAAGCCAAAAATTAACTTCAGATATAAGTATCTGAAGTAGCAATTTGGATTTGAAGATCTTTCCCACCCATTAATAGGCCATGTGACATGGTTACATCACAGGAAGCCTAAGACCTATGTGGTGGGAGAGCTTCCTGACAGGAAGAGGAAGAGGGAGAGGGGAGGGGAAGAGAGGAAGGAAAGAGGGAGAGACAGATGTTATAGCTGCTAATGGCCACCCTCGTGATTGTTAGAATTGAACAGGCTGACTTAGCTGTACTGTGAGTTTGTCTTTGGGGAGACCCCAGTAGGGGGTCAGAGAGGTTTTGGGATGGCAAGGCTGCAGGCTGTTATATGGTGTTTTAAGTTCCTGGCTGTTATGATAAAGTGGGCTGATTGGCTCTGGGAGCAGAACATTTGGTTATGGGATATGATTTTCTGGTGTCTGAATAAATGTTATACTTCTTTTACCTTCTTTATGGAGAGTCTCTCATACTTTACAATACAGAACTACATAGGCATATTCACGATTATGGTTGATGTTGTGTTTATTACCTTACTGATACAGTATTTAAAAGAGGAGTGCATGTTACCTCCATTCTGCCATTACTAGAATCAAAACATTTCAATGTAAAACAAATTACTAGAACTGACTGAACATCTGCTATTTCATTATCTAGGACCAAAAGATAGGAAATATGTCCATATTTTAACAAAATTCTATTATAGTAAAATAATCTGGAGTTTGAAAGGAGTTCAGGATAAAAGGAAAGCCTAGATATTCTTTTACCTGGGCAAAATGAGTCATTAATAAGTTCTGTCCACTATCATCATGGTTAAGAAATTCTCCTGTTGGAGTCTTAGTGAGATTACAGCCAATGTCATCTGAACTGGTCTTGGCTAGTGGACAGGAAGACACCATTTGAGACTCTTGAGATTCCTTGTCCTGGTTTTCTTCTCTGAAAGTAAAAAATATATGTAAAAGTAGGTATAAAATCACATAATTTTATTCCTATAAAGGCCTTGAGTAATCTAGTTTAATTCTCACATTTTAAACTGTTGAGAAAAATGAGGTTCACAAAAGCTCAATGATTTTCCCAAGGTCACACGGCCATGGAGTAGCAAAGCCAGAATTACAACTGAGGTTCCTTTACTCACAGTTCAATGGTATTTCTGCTAGATGATGGATGATGTTCTATTTTTACAGAACATCCAATTACTTATTTTTAGTCTATAAAAACAATATTTTCATCAACACTGCAGCTTGGAAAACTTATGCCACTTTACAAATATTGCAAATAATAGCTAGCATTTATCTGGCACTTTCAAATTTGATGAGGAGAAATGATCCTCATGACAACTCTAGAAGGTAGGTGCTAGTGTCATTCCCATTTTACAGGAAACTGAATCAGAGAGAGGCCTAGTGACTTGCCCAGGGTCAGCTAGTAGGTGTCTGAGGCTGGATTTGAACTCAGGTCTTCTTGGCAAGGTTCAGTACTCTATCTCCTGCACCTCTCAGTAGCCTACAGCATATAAATGGAATTCTCTCCTTTTGTTTACCTTTCTATTTGTTTGACTTCTTTGCCATTGTCGGTGCCTTCGAAGCTGTGCAGATCTGTCAACATGCTAGCCTGCATCATGCCATCTGCCATAATCTTTGATTCTATGTTTATGTCTTCCAATACTGGTACTTTGGAAGCAATACATCCTGTTTCTTTAAAAAACAGAACAAACATTCAACGTATTGTGCAAGATAAGATGACTTACACTAAAACCACATTCTTGATTAAATTCCTACCAATATAACTTATTCAATCAGGAGCTCTCCTAAGTAATTCCTAAACAAGAAATACTGATGTATTATTCACAAAGGGGAAAAAGTATGACAATAGCTAATCACATTATTGAACTCTAAATCTAACTAATATATTGTGATATATATTGCTTGCTAAGCAGTGTCTCATTGGTAACTCCAACCCAGTTTAAACAACTTCATTTTAAAAGCTACACGAAAAGGCCATCCTGTTAGCAACACTGAAAACCATATTTAAGGATATTTAAGAATAAAATTTTACATCTGTCTATATCACTTTTAGTGAATTTATAAGTGAATAAATACACATTTATAAATATATTCACATTAGTGAGTGAACAAATACACATTTGTTCATATGATCTTTACAATAACTCTATGAAATGGAAGTATTGTTATCAGCCTTTTTATAGGTTAATAAACTAAGGCTCAAATAAGACTTATTCCAGGTCTTACTATTCCACTTCCAGTGTTTTCTTTACCACACTACCCTCTCAAAAGATAAAATGAGCCCAGCAAGATCTACATTACTTGACATATCAAAAGAAAATAATATCTAGATGTCTATTTTTATTTACAATCTTAAAACTGTAATTAAATGGTTTTCCTCACAAATCATCTTTACCTTGTTGAAAATCCCATCCTTTAGAAGGTAAAAGTGAGAAAGGCAAAACTACTATTTTGGACATGATACTGAACAATAAAAAGGAAATTACTGGCAAAGTAGAAATTAACCCATAACCTCAGGAGGAAGGGACCAAGACATCTTAAAGTATGGAGAGGGAAAAGCAAATTTCAAAGACCTTGGAGAATGGATGGGTAAGATGTGACAACCTAATTATTTCAATAAAGGAGAATGGGTTGGAAGACATTAAAAATAAAATGGTGATGACAAACAAAAATGATTCAGATGAGGAACAAAAGAAGGAACTATCTAAAGAATCAGTCAATAAACATTTATTAAGCACCCGCTAGGTTGCAGATGCCACTAGGGATACAAAGAAAGTCAAAAGACAGGCCCTTCCCTCAAGGAGCTCATTTTCTAATGGAGGAGACAACCTGAAAACAACTATGTACAAACAGGCTTTCAACAAAATAAATTGGTAATAATGAACAGAGTGAAGGCACTAGAATTAAGGGCTTCCTGTCAAAGATGGGATTTTAGCTGGGGCTTGAAGGAGGTCAGAGTAACCAGGAGGCAGGGAAGGAGAGCATTCCAGGCATTAGGGACCACAGGTAAAAATGCCAAGTCAGGAGGTGGAATGCCTTTGAATGAGAATCAGTAAGAAGGTCACTGTTACTGGTCTGTCTGCAGAGTGGGGAAGGCAGGGGTGGGGTGGGGGTGGGGAGTAAGATATACGATGAGGAAAGGGAGGCAGGTTATGACCAACTCTGAATACCAGATGATTTTCTACTTAATTTTTATATTATTTTAAATTATTTTATAAATATTTTGATATTTAAACTTAGAGGTGATAGGGAGCCAGAGGAGGGTGTGTGTGTGTGTGTGAGTGTAAGTAAAGGGATAGGGGAAGGGAGACAGTGCAGTGATATGATCAGTGCTTTAGGAAGATCACTTTGACAGCTGATTGGAGGATGGACTGGAGTGAGAAGAGAACTGTGGAAGGCAGAACAAGCAGCAGGTTATAGCATAAAACTATTAAGTGTCTGAGGAACTATCTGAACCCAATTCTTCTAAATTCCAAGCTCAGGATTAGATCTCCTACCACAGCTGCCTCTTAGGCTACAGAAAATAAGATGAAATTTAATAGTGATAAATGGAAAGCCATAGAATTTAAGAGTTTGCAGGGATTTCTGACACCACCTATTTCAAATGGTACCTGACCAAGAATCCCTTTCAGAGAATTCAAAGAGCCAAAGGAAGATCATGCGAACTGATGCAAGATGAAGCAAGAAGAACCAAGATAAGAATATATACAACAACAATATAAAAAGAAATAGAGAGAAAAAAGGAAGAAATTGAATGCTATGTAATTATATTAATCACTTGGCCCTAAACAAAAGTGGAGAAAATACACCTCCTTCCCTACTTTGCAGAGACTAAGGATGTACACCACCACATATACTGTCAGATATAGTTGATGTGATGGTGTGTTTTGCTCAAACTTTTTTTTCCTATTTTTCTTTTAAAATGTTGTTAAAGAAGGCTTTCTGGGTAAGAGGCGAGAAGAAGGATATACTTGGAAATTAAGGTGATATAAAATCAAAAGATTTATCAATAAAAGGTAAGATTTTTAAAAACTCTTTTATAATGTTGGAAACAAGTACCCATCCAACCTCTACTTGTTAAAGGGGCCCATTACCTTTCAATGAAGGAAATTCCACTCTTTTACAGCTCTAATTATTAAGTGCTTTTTGAAATGAAACCTACAGCTGTGTCTATGCAACTTCTATTCACTGCTCCTGAGTTTAGACCCTCTGAGGGCATGCAGACAAACCAAGACTGAAAGCAATACAATATATGGCCCCTTTTCCATATGACAGCCTCTCTTTATATATATGAATATTGCTACTAGCCTCCCCCTAAAGTTTTTTTTTTCCCTATGGTAAATGTCCCAAGTTCATTCAACTGACCCTCATGTGGCATATTCTCCAGTCCTCTCACCATCCTGGATGGCCTCTTCTGCTCTAACTTGTTAAGGTCCTGCCTAAAATGTGGTACCCAGAATTGAACAAAGTACTCTCCATGACAGCAGGTATCTATTACTGCCTTCATTCTAGACACCATCTATGTTTCTCTTAATATACCTAGGATTGAAAGAAGCAAATAGCCTATGTGGGAGATGTGACTATATGAAAAGGACCTTGGGGTCTATGAACTGCAAGCTTCATATGAGTGAAAAAGTTGAAGTAGTAGCCAAAGAAGCTAAAGTCATCTCAGGCTGCATTAAGAGAAAGAGGAGATAGTCCCTGAATTCTGTATTGGTCAAATCATATCTGGAATATTATGCTCAGTTGTGGATACAATATTTTAGCAAAGACATTGATAAGTTATAATGTATCCAGGGGAATGTGACCAAGATGAGGAAGAAACTAGAAACCACGTCAAACAAGAATTAAGGAAGTGGGAATTGTCAGACCCGTAAAAAGATTTAGGAGGAAACAAATGCTGCCTTTAAATATGAGAAAGCCTGTAAACGAAAGATCTGAAGGCTAAGGTAAAGCCAATGGGTGGAAAGTAAGAGAAGCAGATTCCCATCAGATATAATATTACATTTCAAATGCTGATATGCCATAACTTTAAATGTGAGGTCAAAAGCACCTCCGTCTCTTACAAAAAAACCCACAATACTCACCATCACTCTGAATGTCAACCTGTTGATCCACAGTTGAAGGAAGACTAGTAACTTTCCGGCGAACATGTCTATCTTTTCCCAGTATTTTACTGAGGTTTGGCTTAGGTTTAGGAAATCTGCTTCTTGTTCTCAATGAAGTTGTCTTTTTAGAAGACTGGTCACTACAGAAAGGAGGAAAAAAACACAAATTAACTACAGATCTTTCATAAAATGCCCCTATATCTTACTGCACTGTAAGCACATTAATCTTAATAGTCTAAAACAGTTAATTAATTTCCAAAGGTCTAGCAAGGAGTAATAGGTAAGGGAGAAAGTTTAGTTCAATTTTCATAAAATATTCTAACTACTTTAGATAAGTTTAAATAAATTTCAGCACAGCCTCAAATATACTATATCATCAATGTGAAATGTTAAGAGCAAAGAACCAATGACTGTTTTTGAAATTAAGAAACTAGTATCATCAATACCCATTTTGATTTGTATTTTATGATTAAATATGCCTCAATACTATTCGGTATATTAAAGCAGTTAATTTAAAATTGTGTTGTTAAATGACAATGTAATTTATATTTATTTTATACTACCAGTCAAAAGAGCTTAGATCTATAAAGAAAAACCCATGAAATTAACCTGGAAGGTGTAGAATTTTCCTTTATTTGTCCAGGTACGTTCATTTCTTTTCCAGCATTTTGTTCCTCTAATATACTCTTATTTTCATCCAGTGTTGTAAGCAATGTACTAGGGACTGGTGAAGAAAGCACTTGATGTTCAAGAACTACTCTGTGGTCAAAGGTCTCTGGGTTAGAAGTGGAAATATGGCTCCTTAAGTCATCTTCAGGAAGTACACACACTATTCCTATTTTACGAAAACAGAAGAAGAAATGAGAGTGATAAGGAGATTTTCAAATGAATTTATTCATAACCAATAATGCAATAATTCCATATGATCTGTTAGTCCTCTATAATGAAGAATTAATTACATCTAAAGATGTAATCTTAAAAATTTTTATATAATCAAGCTTTACTCTAACATAGCCTAGGTATTAGCAGAACAAATTTATATTTTTGGTGAGACTAGTTTCTAAAGAAACCTGCCCATAACAAATGCTGCCCATAACAAAATCCTTTTTAGATGGATTTCAAGATAGATATCTATTTAAAAACAAACGTGATACTGTGGCAGACTATATAATTGCATGAGACCAATCTAATGCTATATTAATTTAATGAATCTGTGAAGAATCCAGCCTTTATATGCCTTCTTAATTAACTCAAGAAGTATTATAATAAATTTGTGAGAAAAAATAATGCATCTTTATTTAAATTAGCATTTTTAGAAATGAATAAACATCCTGAGAGCAGGCAATGAACACAGTGTCCAGGGTCAGAAAATTTAGGTTTTCATTCCAGCTCTTACACTGGTTGTGTGATCTTGTGCAAATCCCTTAATCTCTTTGGGCCTGAGGGTCTACATCTATAATATCAGGTTAGCTTAGATGATCTTTGTGGTATTCTCTAGCTCTAGAATTCTCTACTTCTGGGAATTCATTAACTAAGGGAATGAAACACATCCAAGTATGGAACTTAATTATAAATAATGGCAAAAAGAATGGCCTGGAACTGAGCCAAGATGATTATGATTACAGATTTATTTCTGGGATAGACACTGAACTGTTGCTGCTGTCCAAAAGATCTGAGCAAAGATGTGTCAAGTGTAGAGATAGTCTTCTTCCAGAGTGGGCAGACATCACATTCAAAAGAAGTGCTATTATTACAATGGCTGATGGTTAACATACTTGTGCCTAGTGACTCTATAGGAGACACATACTACTGAAAAACTACTGTATATTACTAGTAGAAAAACAACCCAAAATGCATGCTACTGATAATGTCTTAGTAGTAAAAATTATTTTAATATGCGAAAGACTACAATTTCATTTTCAGTTAAAATGGTGGGATAGGTTTTTTTGAGGAAGTTTTTTCTTTCTTTCTCTTCCAAAAACATATCTTGTTCTTACCTTCAGTACTTGTCTCTGACTGCAACATCTGATTTCCCATTGTAAGCAAAGCTATGGCAGCTTCTGTGCTTCCATCATTGATACCTACAAACCAATTTACCCAATTTTGAATAAAAGAATCATAGTAGAAATCAAAGTTTATTTAAATTTACTTTTTAAAGAATCTACTTGAAGATACTCTCCCTCTTCTTTATTATACTACTGTCAACATCTTACCAAGAAACACCAGAAATCAAAATGAGACCCTGAATTATTTGATCAGTTTAATCCATTAATCCATAATGAAAAAGTTATTATACTCCTTTGAAAAGAAATCTCTTGATAATATTAAATGACTATCTGCTATGACAAAATCCTTTCATCTTAAAAAAAAAATCCTTTCATCTATATTTAAACCATTCTGGGTATGCAATAGGTCACCCACTTTACTATCAGAAAAGAAGAACATACAATTCTTCTAAAAGAAAGAGAATTCACTTATCAATACAGTCCTTTAGTTCAATTCCTTACCAACTACCACCATCATTCAATCACTGAATTTATCAATGATTACTTAAATAGTTTCCCTATTAAAAGTTACCTGTTTCTTCTTCAGGATATTCAATTGTAGTAATTTCCTGAAAAAAGAGGGAAAAAATGTTAACTAAGCATTAGTTCAGCACTTTACCCATGGTACAATGTGTCATTAGGCATTTAGCTGCCTTTTGATAATTCTAAAGCTTAATTTTCTTTTTTTGTTTATCACTATTCATGAAATTACAAGTAGAAAAAAGCAAAACTGTTCACTATTCCTACTTTTCCTCTTTCTCTGTACCCTTGTTCTACCTATGGCAACAAATGAAACTTCTTTACATCTTGTATCATTTGTGTCTTTCCTTCTTCATCATCATAAGCCTCCTAAGACATCTCTCTTGTCAGCTACAACCTAAATAAAAACAAGTCTGAAAACGTTCCTTTTGAAAGGACAGATAGATTAACACATAGATTAATATAAAATGAATGTTACAAAGTCTAGAAATACAAATTAAAACCCATAACTCCAAGTTGTTAATGAATAAGATTAATATAAAACAATTAATGTGACTTCCAAAAGGCTTGGAAATAAATATATTCTGAATGATTTTAAGTTGGTATTAATTCAATACAAAGAATTAAGGGATTACTGAAATATTGAGGGAAGGGAGCCTCATTTAAAATAGATCAGCATGATGATGACAAGTGATGCAACTTGCACTAGCATTAGTCAGTTGAGTACCACAGTGGGGTTACAAAGAAATCCGCATATAGTACCTACTCATAACATACCTAATTTTTACTGGTATTTTACATGTCAATTTTACGTGTCATTAACTATTATTTGTATATGGGTTATTCATGACAATACTGCTCCAGTTATTTCTGAGTGCCTATAAATGAACTAAAGGTAACAAACCGAAGTGTATACTTACAACTGAGGCATTCAAATTTTGTTCCTGATTCAGTCCTTCATTTGACACATTTACATCAGGAAGAAGATGTTCAGCAATAGTAATACATGGTACATCTGGGACATTCACAGAAATTTCAAGCTACAGAAATGAAAACATTTTATTATTTTGTCTGGAAGTCTACAAAAATTTAACAATACTAAACTTGACTTCATTTGACTTGAGAATTTAACCTCTTCTCAAGTACTTGCTTAGGTGCTGGTGATGATAAAAAAGGATCTAAGGATTTTATAAGCTCTTTTATAGCGCTTATGGCACCAAACACCACTATAAACTACAAATGGGTAAGTGATATGAATGTAAAAGAGTCATATTATAAGCAATTAAATTTCTTTAAATTAAATTAAAGGACAGTGGAACAAGAAACCTTTCAAAATTATAGCTGGGAGAGAATTCACAACCAAATGAGGAATAAAAGACATCACAAAAGATAAAACAGATGATTTTGATTAAATAAGTTTAAAAGTTTTATACAAACGAAATCAAGGTAATAGAAGGAGAAACTGTAAAGCAGGAAAAGTAAATCTTCTAGCAGATATCTCTGATTAAAAGTCTGATAACCAGCATATATAAGGAAATGACAAATATAACACTAAGAGTAATTGCCCAAGCTAAATGACACAGTGAGTAGAGCACGAGCCCTGGAGTCAGGAGGACCTGAGTTCAAATCCGACCTCAGACACTTGACACATTTACTAGCTGTGACCTTGGGCAAGTCACTTAACCCCAATTACCCTGCCCCGTCCCCCAAAAAAGAGTAACTGCCCAACAGACAGATGGTCAAAGGATCTGAACAGTTCTCTACAGAAGAAATTACCAACAACCACATGAAAAAATATCATGATCCCTAGTAAAAATAGAAACGCAAATTTAAAAAAAATTCTCAGATAATACCTCACAAACCACTAAATTAGTCAAAATGATAAAAAGCAGAAATGGAGGCTTTAGAAGGGGTCTGAAGGGGCTGTGGGAAGAAAGTCATATAAATATACCATTCGCAAAGCTGTTTAATGTTTCAACAATTCTGGAAAAAACTTGAAATTGTGCAAGAAAAGTGACTAACCTGTTCAAACCCCTTCAATGCCACTAGTAGACTGATCTATTGAATGGGCATCAACTGAACAAACTGTGGTATGTATATAATGGAATATTATTGCACTCTAAGAAATGACGACTTGGAATCAAAAACCTATGAACTCACTGATAAATAAAGGAGAAAGCAGAATCAAGAGAATATCATACAAAATGATTTTAATAATGTAAATAAAGATAACATCAAACAAAGCTGAATGCCATGGAAGGCAGATGACAAAACACACTTTTTCTCTGACTAGAGATTAGGGCAATTACGGGTGCATTATGTTTCATATGTTGTTAGATATGGTCCCTACTTGGGGCAATTAGTTACAAAGGAAGGGTACAAGGTAGGAAGCATTTTTGGAAAAATGACTGGCATAAATGCAAAAACAAAACCCCCCAAATAAATTATCAATAAAACGTTTCTTTTTAAATTTCACAGTTTGGTAGGGGGATGCAACACATACAGAAAATCAAATGTTTGCCAACCTAAACCAATGTGCCATGCCCATAATTAAAGTATATAAAGATTATAATTCTTAGTATTAGTGATAGTGCACTGGCCAATAAGAAAATTTCCTTATGACTACTAGTAGTCTTACCTAAACTTAAGTCCCTGACACCTTATTCTCTTTTTTTCTCTGCATAAAGGTGTTTATTGCTGTCCTATTTCGTTATCCAAGGAAAAACTGGAAACAGCTAGTTTGGGGAATGACTGAACAAACTGTGGGATATCAAGGTAATGGAGTTACATCACCATAAAGAAGTTCAAATTTGAGGACTATAAAGAAAAATGCTAAAAACTCATATGAAATAATGCAAAGTTTTTTTAAAAGCACAACTAGAGGTATTTTTTTTTTTACATACTGACTACAACTACACCTTATTCTCTTTTGTCATCATTCTCTGGCCCTACTCTCTATCCATTTTTTCTCCTCAACTTCTATCCAAGTTGAGTGGCCTTTTGGATAGCTGTTATATTGGGACTGTAGAACACAACAAGATTCCCTCAGGGGTCTACCTTGGATGCTCTCTTCCCATTAACTTGACATCTCCACAGACCTGATGTAGACCTAAGGTGAGCTAATAATTAAAAGTAAAATATCAGCATACTGAATTAAGTGCTAGACCTAAACAAGTCACATAAATTCTCTGTGCCTTAGTTTCCTTACCTAGAAAATGGGGATAAACCCTTTGCTATTTTCTTAACCAGGCTGTTTTGAAGCTAAAATGAAATAAAAAGGGAAGGTACTTTAAAAAAAATAAGCATTTTATAAAACACAAGGCACAGTAACATTAGTTATATATGATATTTGGAGAATATGGTATTCTGAATAAGGGTTAGTTTTTTATTTGTTTGTTTCAACCCTTCTTGATGAATGAGCTAAAATATATCTTACGTTTGCATGCCCTAACAAATGGAACACAAATGAACCCTTTCTTTAACGATAATGACTATGACAAATGGCTATTGACATCCTAGGACATCAGAATAATTCTATGCAGTCCCAGGGTATACAGACCCTGAAACTTCTCCTCCTGTTATCAGATAACTAATTTTCATTTACCGTTCTTCTCTCAAAAATAAGCTTCAGTGCAGAACATGTACCTGATGAGTACATATCTATATTTTGTCAAAATTAATTAGTAAGTAAAAGGCCAAATTAACCTGTGTTTTTTTTACCCCTCAGCACAAATCCTCTTTGCCAACTTTACTGATGTCCTCTGAATTTTTGGCACTCAAAAAGATTCTTTTATTTTAGCATCAGTAACCACTTTAAGCTCCTTCCTAATTAACTTTAGCCTTTTTCCTAATTACTTTCCAGCCATTTTCAAGCTTCTGTGCTTTAACTTTCTGGGGAACCCTTGAGACTAATCATTTCCGCTAAAAACCAGTGAAGGAGTGCTGCACTGTTACTCCCATGGACATAAATGGTACTCAGTCTCTTGAACTATACCTTTACTTCTGGTCAGACCCTGGAACTAAATGATGTCACTTTATTATACTGTCATTGCTACCATCAAAACCTGGCCATGTTTCTTAGGCATCTGGAGTTCTAAAAGCCATTAAAATCAGTGGCTCGGAGATTCTTTGCTCCTGAGATATCTGTGGCTAGCTAAAGAAGACAAAATGTTGAGGCCCACATTTACTGAAGGAAATAGAAAAATATGATCACATTGAGCCCAACTATGCCCCAACCAACGGGCTCCAGAAAACAATGACAATCACCTATGTGAGAATTTACTGAACACAACTACACTGGAGAGCTTTGATGCCCATGTGTAAACAGCTGTTCCTCCTCCCCACTCTTCTTGGCCCACAGAGCTGAGCGATGCACCCAGGAGTGCACGCTTCTTTCTTATTTTTATGGATTTGGTTGGTCTGAAGCAACTTAAAAGTTTTTTAAATATTATGACCAAAAGAAGAAAATGTCACATGAAACCAAAACAAAATTAAGCAATAACACAATGTCAGGGAATCAAAAACTTTGCATACCTCTTCCATAGTTTCCTCAATTTGGGCAGGAACAGGTTCTGGTGACCGGAGTCCGATAGGTACAAACACTGGTGCCTTGTTGACTTCTTCTGGTGCAAGGTGGTAGTTTTCTTCCTCATATTCAGACTCAAGGTCTTCTATATCCTCTTCATCTTCTTCCTGAGAAGCTCGGAGTGTCACTAATACTGCCTTTGAGGTCTTAGGTTCCTTCTTGGAAATCCTGCCACGAACACGTTTGGACCCACGTCCTTTGGTGAAATTTTGTTTAGACTTCCGTTGCATTCTCCTGTCAGCATTATCCATCTCACATTCAGAGGTTGAGGAAGTAACTATTCTTCGACCCAAAGTATTTTTCAGACAGCTTGGTTCTTTTGATTGTTGTATATATCTAAATGATCATTTAAAAAAAATATTGTGGTCACTAGACACAAACAACTTTTTAGGGAAGTTTTATTAACAATAAAGGCCACTGACATGAAGTATAAGTTTAAGTCATTAAAACAAAAATTATCATCACCCATTTTAGTGGGTTATTTCCTTGAAGAATTCTAATTCAGTTAAGTCAGAATTTCCTATTATTATTCTATATTTAGCAGTAAATTCAATTTTTGATCAAGCACATGTGACAACCCATAGCAAAGCTTTCATCCTGAGCTAGCTCCTCCTTTCCATCCAAATGGAAAATGAAACAGGCAATTATTTGAGAAAAGAAGAGAAATATAGGTAAAGAGGCATTAATCTTAAGGAACTTGAGAAATTCATAAGGGGGCTATTCCAATCTAATCTCTGTAACAGAAAAAGAAGCTAAAACATTGGCAGAGGTATATTCTCTGAGTGAATAGCTTCCAGCTTCGCTCATTAAAATGTGCCAGGAGAATGCACCCGGGATCCTTTTTCCCATTTCCCTGTCCCCATCCCAACACTACCTATTCTCTTTAGTTTCACCTTTAGTCAGTGGGGACATTTTCTGCCTGGTCAGGTTCCATCAACATATGAGATGCACACTATACTAATTTAACCTGGGATGGGGAAATAAAGATTTTATATTCATTCATCAATAAGGGAGAAAACCCTTCTTACAAAAGGGGAACATGATGCAAAAGAACAAGAACAATCAAAATAGAAAAGAAATTCACATGAATAAGTAAGAAACCCTTTTCCTCTATGAATGGAGCAAATAAAAGGCACTCATAAAAGAGAGAATGTACAGTTAATTTTCTAATCAGAGAAGCTACATTAAATCAAACTAGAAAAAGCTAAGTGGGTGCACTGCATAGTACAGGACTTGGAAGTGGGAAAGCTCAAATTCAAATCCTACCTCAGACACATACTAACCATGTGATCTTGGACAAGTCATTTAACTATGTTTCCTCATCTGTAAAATGGGGATAATAATAGCCCTCTACCTCCAAGAGTTGTGGTGAAGATCAAATGAGATGAAAGCTATAAAGTTCTTTGTAAATGTTAAAGCACTATATCAGGGGTGGGGAAGCTTCGGCCTTGAGGCTACATGTGCCCCTCTAGGTCCTCAAGTACAGCCCTTTCATTGAACTTCACAGAACAAATCCCCTTAATAAAAGGATTTGTTTTGTAAAACTTGGACTCAGTCAAAAGGCCACACTCAAGGACCTAGAGGGCCATGTGTGGCTCCCCACCGCTGCACTATATAAATGCTATTATTAGTATTGTTGTTCTTATTTTTAATATTCTGTTATGAAACTGTACCTTGTTGATTTATTTAGAAATTGCTCTTCAACACCTACAGATGAGGAAGTGGCTCCTGGACCACTGTGACCAGCATCATCCAATCGCCTGTCAAAGGAATCCAGTTTTTCTGACTGACTATATTCTTTGAGCAAGGCAGAGTCTCTGGAATCCACACATTCTTTTCTTGCTGCAATTCCCAGGGATGACAACAGCTCTGTTTTATCCTTAAATATGAAATTTTAAAAATGTTTTTAAGTATCACAGTGTGGTTTGTTTTTATATTTTGGCATGACACCCTTAATCTAAACTTGTTCAAAAAACATGCATAATGAATTCATGAATCTTTTTAACACTCAAAGTTCCTAAATTCCCAGGAAGAGAAGCAGAAGACTCCAAAAAGTATGTTCTCCCTCATGATCATGACAGAAAAGAACTCACTAGAGCAAGGTGGCTCTAAAAAGCTTAGATTTTTCTAAAAGGCATAGTCATACAAAGAACAAATAATAAAATAAAATCATGAAAACACTCAAAATAACTGCTATGAACAAAAGCAAATTCAAGTCTGAGATGTTTCTTAATATATAATTTGGCAAGGTACTTTTGATTTAAAAAGTATCAAAACAAAACACTTAATATCTATTGAAACATTATAGCAACACCTTTTTTTTTAAAGATATGAAATCAAACTGTAGTGGCAGGTAAAAAAAAAATCTCACTTTTAGAGACTGATGAGTATCAGAATCTCCTTGCTGCAACAACTGATCTTCTACTTTTCTTGTGTCATTTTTATTGGGCACAATCTCTTCTGCTCCAGGTTCTTCTTTCTTTCTGTACACCTTCCCCAAATTTGGCTTAGCTGTTTGGAATCGGCTCCTTCTCAACTGTGCTGGGCTGATAGCACAAGGTTTATATTTATCCGTGCTTTAAATTAAAAATAAAAAAATAGCATCGCAAAATTAGTGGCAGTAGTAATTGTTTATGGCAAATATTTTTGGAACAAAATTACCCACTGATAAAAAGTTCTGATATAAATTGACTAAATAAAAACGGGTATATGAAACATATTCTATATATGCCAAAATTAATTACAAAAAATTAGCCATTCATATTTTAAAAGTTTTAAACTTTCTTTGATGATATCAAGGCCAAACTCACCTTATCTGTTCATTTAAAACTTCAGTTCTGCTACTTTGCAAATTTTGTTCTGATATCCCTTGATTCTTATTTCCACACGTACTATAGACTTCAGAAGGTACAACTTCACTTTCAATTTTAGAATTTGGCTGAAAAACATAGTTAGGCCATGTTATATAATAGAAGAAAAATAAACACGTAGGATTTCCTTTTCCAAAAAACAGAAAATACCTAGGAATTATCTGAACCACAATAATAATAATAACAAGAACTAAAGCTATGCAGTCCTTGCATATTATATATAAAGTTTGCTGGTTTAAATTTCTTTAAAAGATTATGACATAAACAATCAGCAACCATTTGTTAAATACCTACTAACAATCAAATAACAGAACAGAGAGAATAAAAGGATTCATTTCCATCTATCTGTAAATTTCAGCATGCATTTTTTAAACTGGATTTGCAATTTCATTGGAGACCTGGTAAGGAATTTCTTCTACCAATGTAAACTGTGTCTTATCTATAGTCTGAGATCTGCCTGAGGCACTGAGTATTTAACAACAAAAATTAGGACTTGAACCTGAGGTTTTAGAGTACTAAGCCAACAGTCTCTATCCACTATGCCATGTGGCCTTCTCATCAATTTGTTACACTAATTTAAAATGCCCAGTTCACAGTTTGCATCAAGTGTTAACCCAGGAATAATTTACTTTAAAAATATAATTGCCCTCTGACATGAAAACAAAGAAAGGTTTAAATGCACAATTTTTTTTTTAGCTCAAATCAAGAAAGACCAAATGATTTTTAATTTAGTACCTTTATGAGGGGAGGTAGGACTGAAAAACTAGAACTAGATGACACGCATTTCTTTAGTCATACAGCTAAGTACCAGCAAAACAGGAGACCCATGTAGTCTTGGAGGGGCTTACTAGAAATGTCACAGATGCTTGTCCTATAAGCAAGCTGCCCAAGTCATCCCTGAGATTGCTTCTGAGTTACCATTTCATACATTTACATCAACATTCCTGACATAATTCAATAAAATTACAGACGACTAACTTACAAGAGTGAAGAATTCACTTTCAGATTCGTTCTTATGCTGTGTTACTCCTTCTTCCCTTTCTTCAATAACCCATTTTCCTGTTATCCTGGATCCTCTTCGTTCTGCTTTGCTTATGTTTGGCCTAGGCCTCTTAAATCGGCCCCTCATTCGTTGTGCAGGTTGGATACCATTTTTCTTAATTTCTTGCTGGGAATTCTTGAGGCTAAGAGTGGGACGAATGGAGGGGAGAAAACAAAGTTATTATTACATAAAGTTTAGAGAAAGCATCCTAATGGAATAAAACTTGAATCTCTGAATTATAATAAATTACAGTAGCTTAAATTCATAAATGACTTCCTCATATATTATCAAAGGTCTGTTAGATTATATTTAATATACATTTAATATATGTATATAATATATATGATATATAATATACATTTAATAATATATAATATATTACATATTATTATATTATACATGATATATTATATGTTATTTCATTATACAAAATATATTATTATATTATGCATACTATAATAATATATAATATATACTTAATACTATATTTAATATTAATAAATTAGTAGTGAACATAAAATTTTTCAAAATGTATCTCTCCCTAATGAGCTCTTTGGAAACAGATACTATCTTGTTTTTCTAGTTTATAGCCCTAGAATTTAGCCAGTGCTTAAAATATAATAAGTACTTAAAATATAATAAGTACTTAAAATATAATAAGTATAATAAAATATAATAAGTGCCTTTTCATTCATTTTTAAGGGAAAAACTGAGTTAAATGTCTTCCATCCATTAACTACATCTTAGTGTAAAATATCAGAGAACTATGCAATTTTTAGAGCTAGAAGTAACTTCAGAAGCCATCTAATCCAATTTGTAACTACCTATGAATCACCTCTACAATATAATCAACAAAGGGAAACATATTACCACTCAGCTTAACAAAAATGCATATTAAAAATTTCTCAATTCTCAAAACATAATGATTAAATGTTCATTAAAAACCGCTTAACTATAAATGTTTATTTTCTTATTTTTGGTATTAACTATACCAAAAGATAAACCAAAATAGTTTTCAAATATGCTTTACATGGCTATAAAAATGAAATAAATTTTTAAAAAAATCTATCATATTTTCCCTTTCCCTCATCCTACCAAACAATAATAAAAAGTAAAATTATTTACCATGTAGAAAGAGCAAAATCATTTTCCTGGGCTTCAATAAATGAAGGCCTCTCTTCAGGTTCACAATTCATTGAATCTAAAAGCTTCTCTGCAGTCTGTTCATTTGAAAGCAGCTCTGCTTCACCCTTTTCTGGAACTGGTTTTTCATATTTAACTGCTGTCTTTTGAGAACATTCAACTGTATCCTAAAAGGCATATTGCACAAATGAATTAATTATTTTAAATACCAAGAAGGCAACCATAAACACTATTAATAGAAAAGCATTAAGGTACTTTACAACAAGCTGTCCAATTATTTTTAGCTCAAAAAGGTTTTTATTTGTACAAAATGCTCAAATATTTATCAGTGTGAACAATGGATTTCACTTTAAATCAAGCATGTGACCCTATATCACAGGAAATAATGTGGTTCTGATAAGCTCAAAGTTCTGAAAGCCAAGTGTTTAAAATAAACAAATATGTAACAAATAGGCATAGTTCTTAACTTTTCAAAGTATTTTCACTTCCACTGGCTCACATCATTATCCAACAACCCAATGGAGGTAGTTTAAGATACTATTATTACCATGTTCAGATGAAGGAATTGAGTCAGAGAGATGTAAATGCCATATCAATGTATTGTTAGTGATAGAGGCTAGTTAAGGACCTAGGCTTGCTGATTTCACGACAAGCTCTTTCCACATTCTAGTCCATGACTACGTCTATGATTATGACTCTGTGTTTGTACCTTAAGCTATGTGGTATGACTGAAAGAACAACGGAAGAGTGGAAACCAAGTACGGAACTCTTTAGACAACTAATTCCAAGGTTATAACTAGCCATAGCTGGTCATAATTGGCCATACTTATAACTAAAAGTATTTAATATTAAATAGCATCACTTACATTCTGACAAGGGTCGCCGATGTCCTGAATGGAAAGGGCAGCACCTTGAGGGCAGGAAGCAGTGACTTGAACAGGGGAAGCATCATCTTCAGAGGAGAAGGTAACAGCTACAGTGGATGAGGCACTGACTTGAAGCGAGGAGGCAACAACTTGAACAGGGGAAACATCAACTTGAAGGGGAGAAACATCAATTTGAAAGGGGGAGGCATCATCTTGAGTGGGGAGGGCAGACATCTGACGGGGAAAGGCATCATCTTGAGGGATGGAGGCATCATCTTGATGAAGGGAACCAACAACTTGAAGGGAGGAGGCAGCTAATTGAGGGGGGGAAGCATAGGCTTTAACAGGAAAAGCACCAACTTGAGGGGGTGAGGTACAGTCTTGAGAAGAGACATCGCCTTGAAGAGGGGAGACATCACCTTGAAATTGGGAGGCCTCGTCTTGAATGGGGAAGGCATTGCCTTGAAGGAAGGAGGCATTGTCTTTAAGTGGGGAGGCCTCATCTTGAAGAGAGGAAGCTTCACCTGGAAGTGGGGAGACTTCACTTTGAAGAGGGGAGACATCACCTTGAAGGGGGGAGACATCATCTTGAAGTTGGCAGGCCTCATCTTGAATGGGGAAGGCACTGCCTTGAAGGAAGGAGGCATTGTCTTTAAGTGGGGAGGCCTCATCTTGAAGGGGGGAAGCTTCACCTGGAAGTGGGGAGACATCACCTTGAAGGGGGGAGACATCACCCTGAAGGGGGGAGACATCACCTTGACGTAGGGAGGCTTCGCCTTTAAGAGGGGAGGCTTCACCATGAAGTGGGGAAACATCATCTTGAAGTGAGGAGGCCTCATCTTGAAGGGAGGAGGCATTGCCTTTAAGTGGGGAGGCATCTTCTTGAAAGGAGGAAGCACCGCCTTGAAGAGGGAAGGCTTCACCTTGAAGAGGGGAGGCATTACCTTGAAGAGGGGAGGCATCACTTTGAAGAGGGGAGGCATCACTTTGAAGAGTGGAGGCCTCATCTTGAAGGGGGGAAGCATCACCTTGAAGGGGGGAAACACTATTTTGAAGGGAAGAGACATCACCCTGAAGGGAGGATGCACTGCCTTGAAGGGGGAAGACTTCACCTTGAAGTGGTGAGGCATTATCTTGAAGTAGGGAGGCTTTATTTTGAAGGGGAGAGGCTTTACCTTGAAGGGGGGAGACACTAACCTGTAGGGAGGAAACACTCCCTTGAAGTGGGGAGGCATCATTTTGAGGAGAAAAAGCAGCACCTTGAAGGGAGGAAGCTTCACCTTGAAAGGAGATAGCTTCACCTTGAAGGGCAAAGGCTTTACCTGGAAGGGTGGAGGCATGTCCTTGAAGGGGGGAGGCATGTCCTTGAAGGGGGGAGGCATGGCCTTGAAGGGGGGAGGCATGTCCTTGAAGGGGGGAGGCATGGCCTTGAAGTGGAGAGGCATGGCCTTGAAGGGGGGAGGCATGGCCTTGAAGAGGGGAGGCATGGCCTTGAAGGGGGGAGGCATGGCCTTGAAGTGGGGAGGCATGGCCTTGAAGTGGAGAGGCATGGCCTTGAAGGGGGGAGGCATGGCCTTGAAGAGGGGAGGCATGGCCTTGAAGAGGGGAGGCATTGCCTTGAAGGGGGGAAATGTCATCTTGAAGAGGAAAGGCATTGATTTGAGGAGTCGAAGCACTGTCTTGGGGTGGGAAGGCATCGAGTTGAGAGGAAGAGGTAGAGACTTGAGGGGGCAGGGAATCACCTTGGGGAGGAATGGAATCATCTTTAGGAGAGGAGGCATCAACTTGGGGGGAAGATGCAGTGACTTGAGGAGGAGAGGCATCATCTTGACAGAGGGAGAAATTAACTTGAAGGGAAGAAGCATTTTCTTGAAGAAGAAAGGCATCAGTTTGAGGGGGGGAGATGGCATCCTGTTTATGTTGTATCATAATCTCCAATTTTCCTGTTTCCATTTTCTCTATTAGCTCACATTTTTCTGCTCCTGGAACACCACTTTTTTCAACTGCTCTTCCTAAGTTTGGTCTTGGTCTCTTGAATCGACTTCTCACAAAAGGGGTTTTTTTAACGACGCAGAGCTTTTCATCTTGAGAACATTTGCTTTTGAGAAGAAAAATATTAAACATAAGAAAGTAGTTAATGCTACAAAAGAAACTTGTAAGCAAATCCTTTTCTACCTATAGCCAGAAAGGGGCTCCAGTTTAAAAAGTGGCCGTTTAAGCACCAAACAGAAATTATTAATACTTGCAGAAAAAGGTTACAATATGAAGAGGACACTTAAAGATGCAAATAGAACTGGTATGTCAAGAAGCTGGGGTTTTACACTTGGAATTATACAACCAGGTGCCACAAGAATTTGCTCATCAATGAAATAAAACTTGAATTACTTAATGAAGCACATGAGTTTTTTTCCATACCTAATAAGCTATGCTTTGCTCTCGAGCTCCCTACACATTCTACGAGGTTATTCTTGTGCTTAGAGAAGCTGCTCATTTCTGCTTCTTTGCTCCCTTTTTAAATTTTACTACTGTGGTTCCACAATCCTTATTCTTTAAAGATCACTGTATTAATTTTTTTCAACCTATACAAATCAAGGTAGACTGGGAAAAGACCACCAGATTTTGCAATTAAAAAATCATTGATAACTATGGAGAAAGCAGTTTCATTTGAGTGATAGAAGACAGACTTCAACAAAGGAGTGAAGGTTGAGTGGAAGTAGAGACAATGCATATAGACAAGTTTTCTAGGAGTGTGTCTGAAAAAGAAAAGAGAGATAGAGGACAATAGCTTGAAGGAACAAGAGGGTTTAGTAAAGGTTTCTGAAAGATGGGGAAGTGTTGGGCAACTTCGAAGGCAGTGGGGAAGAAGCTAGAAGATACACTGCAGATGAGGAAGAAAGAGGGCAAAGGACAGAGGGATCAGGAGGGGGAAGAAAGACAGAAAGATTCAGAGAGGGCAAACTGCTGAAAAAGACGGGGGCAGATGGGATCAAGCTCACAAGTAGAGGGGTTATCTTGGCAAGGAGAAAGGCTACTTTATTACCAGAAACTGGAGGAAAAGAGAAGAGAGTGAGGGATGATATTAAGGGGTTTTGAGATGAAGAGAAAAAGAGAAGAGCTTGCTACCAGCAAATGAACTCAATTTTCCAAGTAAATATTTAAGAGTAAACATCTTTAGCTTTAACTGTGGGAAGGTTTGAGAAGTTCTGGAATAATTTCTGTTGGAAGTGAGATATATGGAATTTAAATTAGGGAAGAAAAACAGGACTGCCTTGCTATAATGAGGGTCTAGTTGCAGTGAGAGAACATAAATTTGTAATGGACCTAGTCAATCAGTTACATAAATAAGAAAGGAGAAGGCATATGGTGCGAATAATTCAGAGCTAGGGTTTGACAAGAGATGAGCAAAGATAAGACAATGAATAAGAGCTTTGAATCTGAGAGAAGAGGACAATGTGGAGTGGAAAAGAAGGAAAGTATTGTCAAAGCAGAAATTTTCTCCAGGTCCTGGAGAAAGTAGTGAGGGGTGAATAGATTTGAGGTCACAATGGAAGCGAAGATAGATAAGACATAGGAAGAGGGTGAAGCATTGGGCAGGATGGAATGTTAGGTTATGGAAAGATAGAAGAATGTCAGAATTTTTTATCAAAGAAACAGGACACTTGTGAGCAATGGCAAGATCCATGATGTAAATATCTCTATGTATGGCTGGGGAGGATTGGAGAAAGTGATGGGGTTTGAGGAGACTGAGGAATTGTGAAGTAAAGGGTGTTTGAAGTAGCATCCATTACTTTGAATGCTGAAGTCCCCTAGGATCCTTAATGGCAGGAGTTGAGGAGGTACTGAACTTCTTCAAAAAGAAGAGAAAATATCTTGGGGGACATCAGACACCACAATATCTCTCACAACCATCTTTTTCTCTAACTCACAAAGTTGCTCCTCATCACCTCTTAGCTGGACTATTCCAATGCCTCCTAATTGGTGTCCCCCCCCCGATTTATTTTCATTCCAATCCATCCTCCGTGGCGCAGCCAAAGCTACCGAGCTGGTTAGATCTAACCATGATAT
Source organism: Trichosurus vulpecula (assembly GCF_011100635.1). Taxonomy (NCBI): domain Eukaryota; kingdom Metazoa; phylum Chordata; class Mammalia; order Diprotodontia; family Phalangeridae; genus Trichosurus; species Trichosurus vulpecula. Next base: position 446,744,971 of record NC_050573.1, read on the forward strand.
TCCCTAATTCAATAAATTCACTTTTGTCTCTAGGATCAAACACAGCTAAGCTTAAAACTGAAGTAAGACTTTTGTGACATCTTGTATAAACTTCTACTTAAAAAGGTTGCAAACCTTGCCTCAACCTATATTTCCACCTTCATCGTACATTACTTCCCTTCCTGTGCTCTATAGCCTAGCCATGGCCATTGACTCTCCCCCATTTTCAGCGCATTCCCTCCTTACCTCTAACCTCACAGAATCCCTTTTTTCATTCATTGGTCAGCTCAAGCACCACCACAAAGCCTTTCCTCATCCTCCCAACTGCTGGTGTCCTCCATTTATACTATCTTGCATTTATTGTGCATTTATTCTCTACATGCTCACACATGTTGTTATCCCCAATAGAATGTAAGTTCCTTAAGAGTAGGGATTGTTTCACTTTTTTTATTTGTATCTCCAGAGCCTAGCATGGTGCCAGCTACATAGGAGTTTAACAGAGATGCTTGTTAACTGGTTGACTAGCTAAGTCCAGTGCATATACCATTTCCCACAATGACAGTACTAAACCTTTCCTTTTCTCTTTAAGGCCTTAGGGACACTCCCACCTTGCAAACTTAGAGAAAATGTTTTAAGCTCCCTATCTCACTGCAAAAACTAAGATTATCTGATGGCAACCCTTCAACTCCTTTTCTCAAAATTCCTCAGTATTATTACTCACTCCTCATCAATTCCTGTATCAGAAGAACCAGTATTTCTACCTTTTGCATTGTTAATCCTTTTAGCCACATCTTCAACCCATTTCCTCCAACTTCCTCTAAGAGAGATCTTCCTTATTCCAGAAAGATTCTCTTTTCTCCCTCTCTATTGACACAAGCACCATCCCTTAATCCTCCTTCCCTTTGCCAACTATTTCCTTCACTCTCTTTCATTGCAAAACTTCTTGAAAAAGTTGTCAATATCCAAAGTCTCCATTGCATCCACACTCTCTGCTCCCGCCTTAAACAATAACAAGGTGGCATCCAACCTCACAACTCTATTGGAACTGACACTGCCAAGAAGTCATCAAATCCAAATGGCTTTTCCAGTCCTTTTCCTTCAAGTCTCTGCAGCATATGATGCTGGACACTGTCTCCTTCTGGATACCACTGGTTTCCCAGGCATCTGTGAAACCTCTCTACTTTCCCCTCTTCCAACCTTTTGTTTCTTATCTAACTTGTCATCCTATTTTCACCCCTTTAAAATGGATGCACTCCAAAGTTCTGTCTTCGGTCCTTTTGTCCATACTTATAAATTGCATACTCATGTCTCCAAACTATCACCCCTGCTCCGTGGAGACAGCTCACAAGTATAGATGTCTAGGCCTAACTGCTCTTTTGCACTTCATATCTACAACTGTTTACAGGTTACCTATTCTTGTGTGTTTCACTAACATCTCAAAATTCAGTATGTCTACAACTCAACTTTGTTTCCTCTAAACTTTCTGTCAGTGGTCCCAGCATTTACCCACTCTCTCACATCTAAAACCCTGACATTATCTTTGATTTTCTCATCAATTACCAAGTCCTTTAGATAGTATCTCAATGATAGCTTTCATATGAATCCCTCCTCCCAAAGCTGGCTGTAACCAAACTAGTCCAAATCCTCGTCACCAACTATAAAACTGCTATAAAAACTTGACTATAAAATTGCTTCCTCCCTGGTCTCCTCATCACCACTTTCTGCCTATTTCTGTCAAGTCTTCACACTGTTCTCATTATCTAGTAGTGTCATTCTGCTCTAATATCTTCAATGGCTTCCTATTGCTTTCATATATCTCTGTCTGGCTTCAAGATGGTGGACAAAATGACATCGCTGTACTTTTCTAGACTGACTTACTTCTCCACTCACACATTCCATGCTCCTGGTAAAACAGATGACTTGGTATCCCCACAAAACATACTCTCTCCACCACCATACTTTTACACAATGGTGAGAATGTTCTTCTCAGTTTTCTGTTGTTGAATTCCTACCCATCCTTTAAAATTAAAAATTCCCCTTTTTTCAGGAAGATCTTCATGATCCCCCTCAGTCGGTTAGGGCTTTTCTCATCTCAGATCTCAGCACTTCTGTATCTCTCTAATGCACGCACCATGCAATACTTTGTATCAGTGTTATCTGTACATATCCCACATGCCCCTACTACACTATAAACTCTTCTATAAGGAAATGTCTTGTCTTATTTAAACTTTGTATTTCCTATAGTGCTTGGCTCAATGCTCTGAATACAGCGGGTATTTTATACTGAACAAAGTAAGTACTTCTTAAGTGTTTTTAATTTTAGGGGCAGCTACGTGGTGCAGTAAGTAGAACACTGGCCCTGGAGTCAGGAGGACCTGATTTCAAATCTGGCCTCAGGCACATGACACACTTACTAGCTGTGTGACCTTGGGCAAGTCACTTAACCCCAATTGCCCTGCCTTCCCCCTTCAAAAAAAAAAAGATTTTCAAATGTTTTTTAATTTATTCCTCCCTCTCTTTATTCTTGTGTCCCTAACTTTGCAGGTATTTATTTTCATCAAGAGAATTTCAGCATATTTTCTTGGTTTCCCTTTTGTTATGGTAGTTTTAAATTTTGTTTCTGTTCTATCAACTATGAATTTAAATTTTATTTTCTCTTACGAATAGATACATCCACTCAGATACCTTTTGATAACATCTGAAACTTGCTCCAGATCAGTTGCAGATTGTGTTTCCTTATCTTCTTCACATCCTTCTACAGGGGATATGCAAGAAGGCTTCAGAGGAATTATTGGACTTGAGATTCCCTTTTGAGAAGGTGCTTCTTTCTCAACTGCTTCAACAGAGGGTGGTGCTCCACAGTTTATGATCTAGAAATGACAATTATAATGATCAACTAATGCACAACCATGATCTCAAGTGTCTAAAACTTTTCTAAGTCACTCTAAAACCAATACTTTTTTTTTAAGCCATGCCAAATCTTTATGCCAGAAAAAAAAGAATTCTGAAGTTGTGAATTCTTCTTAGCTACTTTTTATGTTAAGCATGCTTCCACTACCTCCTTAAAACCCAATTATCTAACAGGTAAGATATATTAAAAAGTACTCATTAACAAAATGCTTTAAGGATAATAGAAACTTCAATTAATGGAACAAGAATCCTCAAATAATGGGAATTTTTTTTTAAACATCAAAGAATCAAATGATGAGTTAGTGTCAGTTTAAAAATAAATCCTCAGAAATATCCTATAATCAACACAGATTCATTTTAATTCTAATTTCCTATACCTCTTATATCTACAATAGTATAGAATGATAATTCACAGAACAAGTAATAACCTTGAGGCATGATAAAATCCTGAATCAGGAAATGTTTAGAGCCTTTCAGATACTGTTTTAGACCAACTTTCTCAGCTTACAGATGAGACAACTAGGATCCAGAAATAAACTGACTTATCCAAGGTAATTCATAGCATTATTTCAGCTACAGCATCCATATTATGACCATATTATGGAATTTCACAATAAACATGGTATCTAACAAATAATGTTCCTCCTAGAATCTACATATAACCATCACCACTTTCAAAGAGTTCAAATTTCATTAGGTGTAAGGCAGTGTTCATAATACGAATATGCCAATACCTTTCTCTAAAAAAATAACTGAGAATATTTTTAATAAAGAAAAATGCATAAAACTTACATCTGGGAGGGGAAGAGAACTGAATTCACCATCAGTCTGAAGCAAACCTGCCTCTACTTTTCCAGTGACACTTATTTCCTTGGATGCTTTTTCTCCTGTGCTAATTTCACCTCTTCCAGTTGCTCTTCCTATGTTAGGTCTTGGCTTCTGAAATCGTGTTCTCATTACTGGTCCTCGCTTGAGTGTATTTGATTTATTGCCATCCTGCAGACTGTCAAAAACAATGCAAAATCACAAACAAGTTCTTTAGTCTTTTAGTGAAAGCTATAGTAGTTGAGGATTTGTGCCAGAATACATAAAAACCTCAGAAAGGCAAAGAAATATTTTATCTCACAAGAAAACAGTAAATACCAAAAATTCTAGTTCCTGTCTTTAAAATGTTTGTAGGAATAGAAAGTTTCCAAGTTTCCTCCAGAGTGAGTATAAAGAATTTCCTATGTCTTCCCTACGACTGAGCATAGCTGTTGTAAGAAATGGATTCGTCATTCAGTCCTTCCAGCTAAGCTTTGGAAAAATTATCACGTAAAAACGTAAAATTTCCAATTACAAACCAATCAACCTACTAGTATTTACTCATTAAGCACACACTGTGTGCTAGGACCTGGGAATACAAAGACAAAACTGAATCAGTTCCTGCTGATGCACTTACCTCTGATTTTCCTCAACAGTCTCAGGCTCATCTGTTTTTGACTTCTGAGAAATTACATCTTCTTTTTCACTCTGTGAACTGCTGTTCCCAACATCTAACTTGCTGAATGATTGATCTTCTGTTTGTACTTGGGCCTTAAGAATAAAAAACGGCAAACATCTTATACTTTTCACAATGACTGTTACTCTAAGAAATGGGCTAATTATTTCAAAACTTCAAAAGTTTTTTCTTTATCCTCTATTAATGATCCCTCCACACAACAGTAAGCTTCATGAGTTTCTATGACCAAAAACTCCACTGCCTAAAGATGAACCTTCATGATGAGTCATTTTGAATTTAGCTATGCTTATTTTCATATGCAATGTTACCAGGCTTGTAATAGAAGCTTTTTGAGTTTAGAAGAATGTGCTAGTACTTGTAATCTACTGGGGTAGCCTCTGAGAATAGATCAATTCTCTATCACAAAAAGGCATCAAGAGTAGGACTTCAGTGAAGGAAAAAATGTACCCAATGGGGACAGGAACTTCATTTGAAAATCCAGGCTACTGCACTTCTAGAGGAAAAAAAAAGACAAGGTATCCTATTTATAAATAAAATTCCAACATGATTCCTTAAATTTTGTTGTTTTAATACTCCTCTTAAATAGCTGATAGCATTTCGTATGCCTCCATGTCCTTTTCCCTCTTATTTTCACATCTCTAAAGACCCATTCTTTCTCCCTTTTTATTAATACACAAAAAGTTGCCAGAATGTTATCCCTCCAAATCCTGACCCTCAAAATTATCTTTCTAAATACTTCTTTGTTCAATATCCTTCCTTCAGTATATTAGTCAAATGGAGAACAAAAGTGATAATGTATATGGTCAGTTTTTGCTATTATTATATCACTGGGAATCACATGAGCCATAAGGAATCATTACAATACTCCAAATGGTAGCCTGAAAACCAAAGATATTTAAATCTATTCATAAAGAAGTTATATTGATCCCTTTCATTTATTACTTTAAATATACTGACACAACTGGTTTTAATAAAAAGGCATTCTCTAAAACACAATTACAAATTATATTAAGTACAATTATGTTTTACTTGTTAACAAATGGAAGGATGTGTCCCCTAACTTTGATACTGTGGTACTAACAATGACCACCATATTTAACCAGAGTTTTGTTGACTGACCACTATAAAGAGATCAACAAGAATACAGATGTGACATTTGTACAAAGGTCTCATAGTCTCTCTCAAACATTTCAAAGTCTGATGTCAGACTTCTGGTGTCAGTCTATGGCACTTATTGAATACCCACTGTATATTAAAGAGAATAATAGATACTATGAGCAAGATAAAAAAACTAAATAATATCAAAAGTAAAGAATCTATCAGGGACCATCAGAGAAAAGTTAATTTGATTACACATACAGGAAATATAATTCAATTTCAAAAATTTGAATTCTACCAGCTTATAAAAATAATAGTAGGGAACATAAAATTTTAGACAACAAATATTACTTATAGACCATTGTCAGTCTTATCTACTGACCAACTTAGGAATGACTCAGATAGCCATACTTGTTTTGTCCCCTACTCTCTCTCTTTCCCAAACTGTAAGTGTTCCAGCTGCTATGGAAGCTGCTACACTGACAGCTGAACAAAATCTACACAATCAGTACACAAGGTGCCCCAAAAGTCTTAGCACAGTTTTAAGTTTTAATAACTCTCTTGCTGGGCTACCACAGCAATGCTTTCAGTCATGGAATAGGACCAGATGAAAGTTTTATAAAATTTGAAAAGTGACTATAGCACAAAATTTGTTATTTTGAATTTTAATCAGAGACATAAATATTTTAAAATTTTAAATTATCTTTCGAGTGTCATTATTCTAAGTCTGTAGCACTAACTGAAGTTATTACAGCTTAAAACTGCACTAAGACTTTTGCACACTATATATAAAATACCTAGTTTCAACTTTATTGAAAGGTTTTACTATTCAATATAAATCTAAAATTAGATCCCAAAGTCTTCTTAATAAACTTCACAGACATAATAGGCTGATATGGATTATTTTATATTTGCCATTTAGTACAGAAAAATGTCAGTTATTCCAAAGAACAAAATTCATAATGTATTTACTTAGGTCAATATTAAAAATTACTTTTCATTTCCTAAGCAAATAACTCCTGCTGAGGAAGGGGTAGAAAGGAAGGGTCAACTGGAAAGCAAGGTCTATTTAAATGAGAGATTATGGGAGAGGTCATGGGAGGTCTTTCTGGAATTAAAGACTGGCTACTGACTATGCATAGTTGGTCTCTTCAAAATTCATAGGGTTCCCCCTTTTTTTTAATACTTGGGAAATATGTTCTGCTAACCAAAGGATTTTGGCTTGTTGGTATCATAAGATTAACAAACGGTTAGATTTGATCTTGGATCCAAGGCTTTTTTTTAAATTAAAAAAAAAATACCTACACCTTTGGTGACACTGGACTCATTTTCCTCCTCTTCCTTAGTTCCAGTTTTGTCTTCTGTTGCCAATACTTCTTTCTGGCCAATTGTTCGACCTATACGTGGCTTTGGTCTCTGCATTCGACCCCTCATTAACCTCGGTGGTCTGAAAGTAGTTGTCTTATTAGTTTCTTGTAAACCATGTTTTTCACTGGAAAAAAAGAGTGATAAAATAAGGGATGTCTTCTTCTTAACACATGATCTGTTATTTAGTATGTTCTGTAATATGTGAATAACTAAGATGATTTGGAATATAATTCATATTGTGAAATATCTTCTTAAAAATCTTTTGTAAAATTTATTACTATCAATTATAAAGTTAGAAACGTGTGTACAAACTTTTGCTTCCCACCTTTTAGGCACTTTATTCAACTTCTATAAAAAACAAAAATAGAGGGAAAGAGAGAAGGGGTGGGTTAGAAGAAAGGGAAAAGAGTAGGGAGCCTGGGGGGAAAAATACATTGGGGGTGAAGTATTCTAGCTGCTTAGAATATGTTATGAATGAACTAAAGGTCACCAAAAACAAAAGGTGATGAAAGTTTCTCTGATAAAAGCCTCATTTTTCAAATATACAGAAAACTAAGTCACATTTATAAGAACACAAGTTGAATGATAAATGATCAAAGGATATAAACAGGCAGTTTTCAGATGAAGAAATCATAGCTATCTACAGTCACATGAAAACAATCCTCTAAATCACCATTGATTAGAGAAATGTAAATTAAAACAACCGTGAGGTACCACCTCACACCTATCAGATTGGCTAATATGACAGAAAAGGAAAATGTTGGATGTTGGGTATGTGAGAAAAATGGGACACCAATGCACTGTAGGTGGAGTTGTAAATTAAGCCAACTAATCTGGAGACCATTTAGAACTTAGCCCAGAGGGCTATAAAACTGCATATCCTTGGACCCAGCAGTATCTCAAAAAGATTAAAAAAAAAAAGGATCTATATGTATAAAAATATTTATAACAGCTCTTTCTGTAGTGGCAAAGAATTGGAAGCTGAAGGGATGCCCATCCACTGTAGAAAACTGCTGAACAAGATGTGGTACATGATTGCGATAGAATACTATTGTACTATAAGAAATAATGAACAGGATAGTTTCAGAAAGACTAACATGAATTGGTGCAAACTGAAGTGATCAGAACAGTGTACACAGTGACAGCAAAATTGTTCTATGATCAACTGTGAATGACAACTATACTCAGCAATACAATAGCCCAAAACAATTCCAAAAGACACATGATGAAAAATGCTAATCACCTCCAAAGAGAGAACTGATGAAGTCTCAATGCAGATCAAAACATACTTTTTGGGGTTTTTTTTTCTGGTCTCTTTTCTTTCACAACATGACTAATACAAAAATGTTCTGCATGACTGCATATACATAATATGTATGTATGTGTATATATATATATATATATATATACACACACACATACATATATATATATGAAACCAAAACATATTGCTTGGCTTCTCAATGAGGGGGAAGGGGAAGGAAAGAGGGAGATAATTTGGAACTCAAAATGTTTTAAAAAGAATGTTAAAAATTGTTTTTCTATATAATAGGAAAAAAAGTTTTTTGAAAAAGCAGCTGATAGTTTGTTTACAAAGGGAATTTTTATACATCTCCTTGGATCTAATAAGCACACAATAGTGGGATATCACTGCTTCCTGGGTCCTGATCATCTGATACTCAAATTGTAATGGCATAGTGAGAGGCACCTGGTGGCACAGTGGATAAAGCGCTCAGCCTGGAGTCAGGAAGACCTGCGTTCCAATCATGCTTTAGATACTTGCTAGTTGTGTGACCCCAGGCAAGTCATTTAACCTGTTTGCCTTGGTTTTCTCAACTGTAAAATGTGGATAATAATAGCATCTATCTCAGAAGGTCATTGGGAATATCAAATGAGAATTTATAAAGCACTTAGCACAATGTCTGGCACACAGCAGGCATTATATAAATGCTTATTCCCCACTCAACTGCACATCTACTACTTGGTTCCCTTTGATGCATGTAGCACCATTTTTTTTCATGACAGGGAACATAGATTTAGAGCTAGAAGGACCCTGAAAGTCATCTAGTCCAACCGTTCATTTTACGGATGAGGGAGCCCAGAAAGGTGGAGTGAGTTGAAAAGTCACATGGGTGATAGGTACCAAATTCAGGGTTGGGAAACAACACATTCTACTGGCAAGCACTGGAAAGAGTAATACTAGAGAGAGGTGCCCTTCTATCTCTTTTTTGAAAAGTAAATGTTCCTTTCTAAAACTTCCATGCTGCTGTGGTTGTGGAGCTCTGAACTGGTCCATCCATTCTAGAGAACAATCTGGAACTATGTCCAAAGAACTATAAAAACATGCATACCTTTTGACCTAGTGATATTACTACTAGGTCTATACCCCAAAGAGATCAAAGAAAAGAGAAAAGGACCTTTATCTACAAAAACATTTACAGCAGCTCTTTTAGTGGTGGCAAAAAACTGGATATTGAGGGGATGCCCATCAATTGAGAAATGGCCAACTAAGTTATGATACATGATTGTGATGGAATACTACAGTGCTATAAGAAATAGTAAGTAGGATGGTTTCAGAAAAACCTGGGAAGTTAGGACAACAATGTACATAGTAATAGAAATATTATAATGACAATCATCTGTGAAAGACTTAGCTATTCTGACCAATACAGTGATCCAAACCAATTCCAAAAAAGCCATGATGAAAAATGATATCCACCTCCAGAGACATCTGATGAATTATGAGTACAGACTGAAGCAAACTTTTTTCCTCTTTATTTTTCTTGTTTTTTTTTTTTATTAGCGATATGGCTAAATGCTGAAATAAAGTGTGCATGACTTTCTCTATATACTGAGTATCGTATTTCTTGTCTTCTCAATAGGTGGAGGAGGGGGTAGAAGAGGGAAAAGAACTTAAAACTAAAAATTAAAAATAAAAATAAAATTTTAAAAAAATAAATAATAAATCAATAAAATTCCCATGCTGTTATCATCTTCATTTATTAAACATGGATTTGTTTAGCATGTTTTGACAATGGTAGTAAGAAAGGAGCTTCATAACCTATGGAAATAATTAACATAAACCTCCATTTCTGTACACATCAAAGTTCAATTAAGTTGGGTACATCTACACTTTAAATGGACCTTAAATACAACCAGTGGAAACAAAAAAAATCAGAAATTGGAATAAGATATGCATTATTAGACAAGAACAATGTGGTGATTTGTTTTGCTCGACTATAAATATTTGCTACAAGGGTTTTGTTTTTCTTTTTTACTTTTAAATTAAGGGGAAGAAAGAAAAGAAATACAATTCAGTTGAAAAGTAAAATAAAATGAAAAAAATCTGAATTCATAATCATCTTCCATGAATATTGCCACCATTCCTAAATGCTATTTTAAAAATCATTTCTCATGATACTTACTGAGATTCACCTTCAGGTCCTTGACTCTCTGTTTCTGTGACTTCCTTTCCAGTAATATCAGGAGGGCTACATTCATCTTTTTCAACGAGATTCTGGAAAATTGTAAAATGTTAGCCTATTTTTACATAATAGTCATAGCAAAATAAGTTTTTGAAATTTAATTCAGTGGCTGAATTTAAGGAACAGAAGAAAATCCCCTAAGCCCAAATACAATATATAAAAAAATCTGTCTATAATATAATGTAGGATGATAGCAACTATTTTAAACAAATACAACACCAGAACTTAGACATCCAAATGGAACTATCCTTCTAAGGTGTCACCAAAGGAGTTCTCAATCAACATTTACTAACCACTTAGTAAATTTCTAGGCACTGTGTTAGATGCTAAGGATACAAATTCAAAGAATGGAACAATCCCTACTCTCAAAGAGTACACTCTAAGAAGAAAAACAAAAGTACATCTTTAAGTATATGTCAAATAAACATAAACAGAATACAAGATAACTAAATATAAAATAGTCATAGAAGTAGGGTATTGACAGTTGGAGGAATCACATGAGGTTACATGTAAAAAGTGATGTTTGAGCTGAATACTGAAGTGAGGACACTCTATAAGGTAAAGGTGAAAAGGAAGTGCATTCCAAGCAGAGTGGAGGCAAAAGTACTACGACAGATGTTGTGCCCTGACTGAGGAATAGAAAGGTCGTTTGGCTAGCCTACAGGATGTAAAGAAGAGGAATAATTTAGAATGAGGCTGGAAAGACAAGTTGGGGGAAGATTGTAAAGCACTTTAAAAGCCAAATAGAGGCAACAGGGAATCCTGAAGTTTAATGAGAAGGGGAATGACATATGGCCAGATCTGTGCCTAACAAAGTCATTTTGGCAGCTACATGGAGAATAAACTGAGGCAGAGGTGAACTGAGGGGACCAATTACTTGTGTGAGAAAAAAGAATGACTTGGGTATGCAAGATTTAGTTGAGGGAGAAGTAGCAAAATTTGGCAAATGATTAGAAACTTTAGGTGAAGAAAAGCAAAAAGATGAAAATAAGCCCAAGACTATAAAGCTATGAGACTGGAGAATGGTGGTGCCTTTGACAGAAATAGAGAAATATGGAAAGGAGGTGAAGTAAGGGAGGAAATCGCGAACTTTGCTTTGGACATGCTGAGTTAAAAATGCCTCTAGGATATCCAGTTTAAAATGTCAAATAAGTAAAAGACTGAAGTTCAGGGGAGAAACTAAGACTGGATATACAGATTTAGGAGTCAAATTCACAGATATTATCATTAAATCCAAGGATCTCCCCAAAAGGGGGTAAAAGGAAAAGACGGAACAGAACACGGTTTTGGGGGAATACAGTTTTAGTGAGTGTGATAACAATGATGAATCTGAAAAGAAGAGAGGAGAGTGAAGCTTCACAAAAATCAAGAGAGGAAAAAATATCCAGGAGGAGAGAGTAGTCAAATGCATTAGAGAGGTCAACAAAGACAAAGACTGTGAAGAGACAGAACAAGCAACAAAGCAATCATTAGTAACAGTGGAGAGAGCTATTTCAGTTGAGACATGAGATCGGAAGACTTCACCAAAAAGTTGAAGAAGTCTGAGCCTCCAATTAATAAATGGTAAAAGTATGGGAACAAGAAATTTTGTTTTCAGGGGAAGAAACCTAAGCTATCTACAACCATATGAAAAAAATGTCTTAAATCATTCATAATTAGAAAAATGCAAATAAATGCAAAAGATGCCCATATGGTGGGTTTTATTTTTCCTTTTTTTCCCCAATGACAGTAGGAGGAGGGCAATGGCAAAAGAACATAAATTCTTGTCAACTAAAAAAAAAAGACTGAGGAAATAAAGGGAAAGGAAATGATCATAAGGAGTACATATGATTTCTTCAAGAAAAAAATGAGAAGCTAAGGAGTACACCTTGCTGAAGGTTTCTGAAAGGTTACAAGAGAACTGGATGCATTTAAAGGTCATAGGGAAAGAACCAGTAGAAAGGGAGGTGGTGAAGATAGGAGAGAGAATGATAGTAGCAGTGACTTGATAGAGAATATGGGAAGGAATGGGATTATGGGCACATGCAGAGGGGTTGGCCTTGGCAGGGACTATTTATTATCAGAGAGTGGAGGAAAGGAGAGAGGAGGGGATGATATCAAAGGGTTTTGAGATGGGGGAAAGACAAAGAGCCCACATGCCCTCAATTTTCTCAAAAAAGTAAATGTAAAGGTCCTTATTCTGCAAGAGTAGGGGGAGGTGTGGGAAGCTTGAGGAGAGAAAAAAAGGTTTGGAACAGTTTGGAGGAGCGAGGGGCTGGGTAAGGGAAATCAACAGAGGAACAATAGAAAGACTGCACAGCTACAATGAAGGCCTACTCAAGGCTGAAGAATGAACATTTGTAATGGACCCAGTCAAAACAGTAGTCTGGCTTTCTACAGTTCCATTCAGCAACAAGTGAAGTGAGGAGAGGAAGAAAGTGAGTGTAATCCATGGCTGGAAAAGAGATGAACAGTGTCAGGACACGGAGTAAAAGATCACTCTGCATCAGACTAGAAGACAAGAGTGCAACTGAAATGTTTAACTACAGGGCTGAAGATGGGAAGGGAAAAAGGCAAGTCAGAGCAGTACCACAGGGTGAAGGGACTGGAGTTTACAATGAAGACAAATTGGTTTAGGAGGAGTGCCACTTAAGAAGACACAGAATGATAAAAGGTTATGATGAGAAAGAAGTCAGAATTTCTGACGAAGGATGACATCCAAGTTGTGACCATCCCTCTTCATGATGGAGGTGGTAGGGAGGTCATATGAAATGGGAAAACTGAGGAATCAAGAGGTAAGGAAGTTTGAGGCAGCATCAGAATGAATGTTGGTACAGGGTATTGCTTTAATAGCTTTAAACTGCACTAAGACTTCTGGGACACCCTGTGCAAGGGCAAGAAGTGGAGAGCAGAAGAACACAGTTGAAGAGGAGAGGAAGACAGTGGTCCAGATGCTGAACTCCTTTAGAAAGGCAGAAGAATGTCCTGATGGCCAGTACAGAACAGTCACCATGATTATATAGAGCAAAAAAATTATTCAGTCATCTCCATTTCAAAGAAGAGACTGCTGAGTGATGGTGATTACCTTAAAGGTAAAGTCTGAAAGTTTCAGTGGCGAAGCAAAGATTGTTTAGACTCCTGCACACACACGTACAGACACACAAATACACATAATGTTGGAGGGTGCTAGGCATGAAGGAAAGTCTAGCCAGTACTAGAGACAAAGGCTAGGGATCTAGGGACATCTTGGGGAAGACAGATTTTGGTGAGAACAAAAAAACCAGAAGTATAAAAGAAAGAAGTCCAGAATAAAGGGAAGCTTGATTATGGAAAAGGAAATTCAGAGGACATGGGTGGGGAAAGTTGAAGAGGATGAGGATAAGAGAGGATAAGGTGGGCACTGGTGGCACAGTTTGAGCCTAGGCAGTGTTTAAATAACAAAAGGGAAGTTGGATAGCTTAATGAAAAGCAGTGGTGGAAGATGATTTAATATTTATGGTCTCAAACAGGGTAGTATCTTCTATAAATGAAATCAGGGATACTGCTCTGTGTGATCCTCCAGGCTGGGTGGCAATGATGATGCCATTTCTCAAAAACATTCTTCAAAGTGCATATTGAAAAATGCTTTCAGGAAAAGTTCACAAGCTATATAACAAATACCATATTTCCTCTAAGAGTGGCACATCTCCACTTGAGACGTCTGATTTCATCACAATTCATTTTTACACAAAAACAATATTATTCAAGTTTATCAGACTTTGGTCAAATTTGTTTTGCAATATTTCCAAAAATCATATTTATCTTCACAGGACAAACATTTACTAACATTATGGATACTGGGAAAGAGTTTCAAAAATTACTTCAGTAATGGCAATATCACTGGAATAAGTACAGTGATTCATTTGGAAAACTTCATCATTTGGATTTATAAATACACAGTATTACTCCATAGCCATACCTCATGCATTTTAATCAACCATTTGGAAAAAAAAAATTATAATTTATTTTCAACTTAAGTCTCTCCTTATTCCATACCTTTTCAACATTTCCTGGAAGTTCTGGAAATGAATTTTTGCTCTCTACTTCAATTTTATTTTCAGTAGGTTCTGCTTTCTTTCCAAATGATCCTAACAAGTTGGGTTTAGGCCTGAGGGGACGCCCTCTCACTTTGGGTTTGCTAGTATCAGATTTTTCAGCTTCTCTAAAAAAAACAAAATAGCATGTTTAAACTATGTTCAAACTAGAGAGTTTGAGTATGATCAAAAACATGTAATTACAGAAAATAATGCTAAAAACGAAGTTATTATAAGACAGCCTACTGAAATATGGTCTCTTCTTTAAAGGGGCACAAGATTGCAGAATGAGTCCCTGACCTGACCTTTACTAGTTATGACTCAGGTCAGATCCCCTAACATCCTCAAACCTCTGTTTTCTAACTGGCACAAAATGGATGTTACTTACATTATCTCAGTCACAGTGTTATTCTAAGCAAAACATCTGGTAGCTAATGGTAGTTAAAAAAAAAAAAGAAATGAAAGAAAAAAAGGAAGAAATAAAAGAGGGTGACTGAAACACCTTAAAAACACAAAGAAGGAAATAAAAGGTCAGAGAGAAACCCAACAAGCAGGAAAACCATGACAGTAGCATGCTGAATTTATGACATAGTTTAAAAAAAAAAAAGGCATATGTATTTGTGGTTTCACATATAATTCCTTTTTCTGTTCTATTTTTTATATGGAAATGTTTTCTTTTTTAGTGTTCATTAAATTTAGAATGAAAAAAATATAGCTCTGAAGACTTTTAGACGATTAAACTCATGAGAGTTTATAAAAGATACTCATTTGAGGGCTGCTTTAATCAATGATTCATAGTTCCTACTTTTTAATCAGATGAACAGATAATGAGGTAACTAAAAGTGCCCACTGATATGAGGTTATACATATCTCCTATTAGTAGACAGTCTCTAAATTACATCAAGTCCTAAATCCCCTTTGGTTAAATCCATGCAGTACAAGAGACTGGCCTAACCATCCAGGTGCAAAAAAAAAACACTAATGCATCAAAAATAGACAAGAAGTACATCAAATTAATACAAACACACACAACAACAACATAGGTACTGCTTGACCCAAGACCAGAGTGCAAAAGAGAATAAACGACATTCAGGAAACTGCAAAGCGTTTTCAAGGATCTCAAATTGTGGGCTCCCACGAAGGCCCTGCACCTTCCCTCCATGATTTCCCCAGTGATGTTATATGGCTACGACAGTGGAACACCACAGATCCCTAAAATGGCAAATGGAAAGGCGCATTATAGACATAACTAAGTGGTGCCATGTATGTAACCAATAACAACTTGAAAGGAGGAAATGGCATAAAAAATATAGTCTCACATGAGTAGGAAAAGAGTGTAGGATGCTCGTATAGTTAGAAAGAAAACTGGCTGACCAAATAGTACAAGAACATAACTGGGATATTAAAAAAAAGAAGGTGCTCAGATTCAATCTAGCTCAGCTCAGATTAATCTGGCCTGCTGGCATTAGCGTCACACATGCTCAGGCTCCCTAAGAGTCTGCCCAATATGGCGAATCTTTAATAAACTTTCTTTTCTTTGGCGGAAAAAAAAAAAAGGAAGGTCTCTAGTATGTTGGCTAGAGAAACAATGCAGCACTAATGAAAAAAAAACAGAAAAAGATGAAAAGATCTTGAAAGATCATGCTATGCACTGATGAAAGAATGACCACGTGGATGATATCGTTAGTCCTACAAAACCCATGAAAAAGTAAAAATGAAAACTCTGGCACTTAGGACTTAATTTCTTATAGAGGCATATAATCAGTAACTTAATAGGAATCATACACTTAGTCTACAGTATCTGAAGATAAAAGTTAATGGCAGAATGCCATTATATCATTAACATTCACTTAATGGCAAAAGAAAAGTGCACTGGGTCTAACCCTTGGAAAGGTCATGTACATTCAACACACCACTTCTCTTCCTCCTACAATTTCAACTATAAGAGATACTTACAGCAGTTTAATATTAGTATCACTAACTTTTCCTCCTACATTGCTGTCAACTTGAGCAATCTGAGTCGATTCTTTACTTTTGGCTTCTGAAGGAGACAAATCTAAAGCCTCTGGTTCAGAGGATTCAACTGCTCCTACTGACATGGCGTTATCATCTTGATTGCTGAAGAAGAGAAGCATGGTGAAAGAGATGTGATAGTATTACACTTTAGCATGCATAGACATTCAGAGGGTCTTTACAGCAAGGAAATTCTAAGCAGCATGCAGTTCACACTTGGGAAGACAATCTCACACATTACTTAAGAAATTCAATTTGATATCGTATTATTCCGATAGCTTCTTTGTACAGCATTTTCAGTGAGTAACATTGAAAGTTGTTTCTAATTAATTCAATTTGTTATAGCGTACCTTAACAGTATTTTCTCATATTAACATTCTTTCAAAAATACAGGACAACAATGTCTATCACCATCAAAAATTTACATAGGCTTTACAAACAATCAGAAAGGAAGAAAATTAAATTAGCTATTAAGATTAGCCAAACTGAGGTTATTAAAGGCAACTTGTATTATGTGCTTGAATGGAAAATGCACCTGAAACTCATTTGCAAAGAAAAACTCAGTAGTATATTCTGAAAAAAAAAAATCCATCTTCAGAGTAAGTAGCTACAAGTTAACATAAGCAAGCTCTTTTCAAGAGAGACCCTAGGAAGTAGCAAAATGTAAAATTATTACCTATGTGAGGTTGATGGTACAAATTTACATATACAAGGTAGTTGAAGCTATCCTTTCAAGGTTAAGTTGTATAGTATTATGTGTAGTGGGTGACCATAAAGTAATATGGTTGTTTCCACAAGCCAAACAAATAAAAATCAGTGTTTATCTAATTTTTAATTTAAGAGACTCAAACCAAAAGGCAAAGAAATAGGAATTTACTGAGTTGGTCATTGGTGGGCATCAGTTGTAACCTGTAACAGTATGCCTTCTAGATAATACTAGGAGATATTTTTGGAAGTAGACCACACCACATTTCCAACATACTTTTAAAAAAAAAAAGGCATATGTATTTACGGTTTCACATATAATCCCTTTTCCTGTTCTATTTTTTATATGGAACTATTCCATTGGTCCAATGTCAACAACCACAGTTCTAAACCTACATTCCAAAATCTAACTCCACTCGCTGAAAACAAAATGCAATCAAATACTCCTGCTTTTCAAATCAGGTGGCTATGTGCTGAGATAATCAGATTTTATTTTACTATACACTTATTTTAAATGGCCTAAATAACAAACCAAACCCATAAGGCTGGCATAATCCAAGAGAACTAGGAAGACAGTGAACTTGTTGAAAAGCATTAAAATTACCTTGCTGAAGAGATGTATTCAGTTTCATTTTCATCATTTTCACTTGGTAATGCGCAAGCAACCTCATCTAGGTTTTCTAAATTGGAAACTTCCAAGTCTTTATTGCATTCATCCCCATTTATTACAGTTACCAAAAGTTGACATTTCTCTATTAACAATGATATAAAATGAATGTTATTTTCAAAATGCATGAAAAGTTTTTCAATATTTTTTAACAGAGAAGCATCATCGAGAGTATAAAAATCTTTTTAAGCCTATAATTTGGAAAATACTGAATATTTAATGATTGATTCAATAAATAAATTCTTTTATTATCGCTGACTACATGTAAACCACCATACCAGGACTCCAGAATCTGAAAGCAAATATTAGTTGAAAGAGCATTAGTTATCTTGTCATAAAACACAACTTTTGAGTTACAGCTCTGCTATTTATTAGGTGTATGACTATGAGTACACCACTTAGCATCTCTGCATTACAGTTTCCTTATCTGTAAAATAAGAATAATACTTGGTTACCTACCTCAAAGGACTATTAGAAGGGAATGTATATAAATAGGCAGTGCATGTCAACCACTTTGCAAACCAAAAAGAACAAATAACTGTAAGCTATTAGTATTATTTTACCTGGCAGCACCCATTTACTCTGTGTGTGTGTGTCTTTTGAGACCAACTATAGTTAAATCAGTGAAGAAATTACTTGCAGTTCTTCTAATTTGTTACTATTTTTTCTCTTACCTTTAACTCATCTGTTGTCTTAAGTAATACAAATTTTTAACTCATGAGGGCAGAAACAACGTTTGCTCTATATCTAGTACTTTCACCTTCCCACCTCAACCTCACAGCAACCAATGGTCAAAAACATATGAGTTCTAATAAACGTTATGCTTCCAATAAAAACCACCTCCTAATGCCTTGGACACAGTACCATGACTATAAATAAATCAACACTTATTATGTATTATTTGACAATGATTATTCAAAAGCAAAATATAATCAAAAAGTTCAGCTGCACAAGAAGCACTGAATAATCTTTAACTTTACTACAGATATCTGCTAAAAAATATCACTTACTTTTATTTGGCTTTTCTCCTTTAGAAGTATCTGAGGGGTCAGTGGCCTGTTTTGAAAGATTTTGTGCTTCTTGCTCATCGGTGTCATCCTTCTTCTTCCTTTTCCGTTTCTTTCTGTTTACGACAGATTCTAATATAGTCTGTCCTGCTACATTCAAAGACTGGTCATTCTCTTTCTCGACAATCTGAGCATCCATTTCAGTTCTTTCCATGTCTGAAATTCTAGCATTCAGAGAATCATCCGGATCATCATCCACTTCGCCACTGGCAACTCTATTTACTAAAAAAAGAATTATCTATAAATTTTCTATTTTCACTTTCAAATGGTAATGTATTTTTCAGACAGGCCAACAGCAAACTTTAAAGGAAAAGACATAAAAGCAAAACAATGAAATGAACATAAATAAAAATGAAGTAAGGAGTATAAAAAGCACAGAAAGGGAAAGAGGACAAACGGGGAACTAAACCAGATCTTCTCTACGTCAAAATAGTGAACATTATTGAAACATTCTAGAAACTTGCTCCTGTTCCTAAGAGTAGTCTTGATATAAAACAAGTTGCAGTCAACTGAAATTTCTTCCAGCCATAGATCTATGATCCTATGAACTGAGAAAGCTCTAAAAGGAACTTACTAAATCAGAATTAACAGAATTATTTTAGAATTTATTATTACAGAATTGATGTTACTTCTTTCCCATCTGGCATAGGTGGCAAGTGAAAAATGGCTAAGAATTATATACTGTGAAATGAAGTATGATGTTCTCAATACTATTTCCACAAAGACAGAGACAATAAAGTGGAAGAAGCACTCCAGAAAACTGGATTTAGCCCTAATTCCATCACTGACTAGCTGGTTTGACCTTGGTGAAGTCACCTGAGCTCATCAGCCTCAAATTCCTCAAGTGTAAAATGATTATTAAATAACCTTCAGGCTCTAAGATCCTATGACTCCATTATTTCAGTAGTATATACTATGTCAGGAGGATTTTAAGGATGCAGTTAAGAAAATTTAGATATTTATGCTCATAGACCAAGAAGTCTATGTAGAAATAATTTTCCAACAAAAACCAAAATTGCCTTTCAGATGCCAGTACTCAAATGCATTAATGGCATAAAATGAATCTCCTAAAATAAAAAAAAAACAGATTTCTGTTAAAAAATAAATAAAAAATCAGTACTGAAGTATTATGATATGCTGTTAACTATGTAGGCCTATATAGATAACATGTACCACCCATCATACTCCAGATTTTTTAGAATGCAATTATATATATGTAACAGTGTATACATGTGTGTGTGTATATGTGTGTGTGTATGTAACATTGTTACAGTATTCCAAAAACTATTTAGAGAACAGCTCCTATACAGACTACTATTCATAAATAACTATGAAGTGGAAGAAAAATCAATCACCCTTTAGATGAATGTTCTGATCTTGATGTTCCCAATTTACAGAACCACCTATAAAACCTCAAGAATTATTGAGAATGAAGACACAGCCAAATCGATATTATTTCATACTCTCATTTATAATAAATACCATTTTGTTTTTTTCGAGGTCTAGAAGACTTCTTCTCTTTTGTATTTTGACTTTTAACAGTTTTCTGTTTTCTTTTCTCCTCCTCTGCAAGGACCTTCTCAAGCAAACGAGCAAAGAAATCGAAGTCAAAGGGGCGTTTCTCTTCTGTCCAAAATACAATGTAAAAAACATTTCTGGTCATGATTTCCAAAATATTCTAAAAGTTAGGATAAATATATTATCTAATGACCTCAGGGCATGCCAAAAAGCCTACCCAGCTCTATCTATCCTCCTGCTACTATCACCTTCTAATGTAATACATAAGAAATGCAACCTGAAAATGACAAAAATCAGCTAGGAGTCAGAGGGATTAGAGTGCTGGAAGTCAGGAAGACCTGAATTCAAATTCAGCCTCAGACACTTAATGTGTGACCCTGAGCAAGCCACTTAACCTATTTGCCTCAATTTCCTCATCTGTAAAATGCTAATAACAAAGGAACCTACATCCCAATGTTGTTGTGAAGATCAAATGAGATACTATTTGTAAAGCACAATGGCTGGCACACAGTAGGTACTACATAAATGCTACTTGCTACTACTAGTACAACTACTACCACCATTACTATTATTATAATAGTAGATAGATCTGGAAAGGACAACAAAACATCCTGATCCAAAATCTATGTCCGTTTTGATACTTTATATATTTAATTACTGTGGATAGTCTGGTTAGAGGCTAATCTTAGAAAAGTGATTTTGACAAAAATTTGACAAAAACTTGATGCCACAAGAAATCAACTACCACCCTATATCTTTATCAAGTCGTCAATATTGGACATCCTAGGTCAGTCTTAGGACTAAGTCTACAATATCCCTAAAATCTATAATCTATCTTATTGAGTCTATTCCAAAAGTTCCTGACATGATCCGTTGCAAACTAGATTGAATCAGATGATTTGAATTTGAATCCCAACTTTGCTATTTACTATATTATGTCAACTTCTGTGGGCTTCAGTTTCTTACCTGTAAAATAAGAAAACAGGACTAGATGCAAAATAAAAGCCACAGAAAAATGGGCAGGTTTAAAAATGTTGATTTTCCATTACAGATTTGAATCTATAAAAAAAATTAACTTAAAAATATATTTTATTGATGGCTTTTCTCTTTGCATCACAGTCATTTCAACACTATCTCCTGACAGAACCCTCCCTCCTTATGATAAAGAAAAATAATTAAGCAAAAATAATTGAGAAAGAAACTTGGTCTGACAATGCATACAGTATTCTGTCATATTTGTCTTCTAACTTTCTGCCATGACGGAAAAGATACATTTGTTATCTGTGCTACCGTTCACTGGTTTACTTCCTTTTACTGATCTTTTCACTTATACTGCTGGATGACTGCTTGATATCATTCTTTTGGTTCTCCTTATTTCATTTTGCATCAATTCATATCAATCTTTCTATGTTCCTCTTAATTCCTCATATTTATGCATCATTTCCTACTGAACCAAATTAACATTTTTTTCAACTGTGGCAAATTTCACAAAACCTCCAAATTGGAATAGACCTGAGACCACCTAGCCCAACCTGGACAGAATTTTTCTCTGTAAGATTT
This sequence comes from Trichosurus vulpecula, assembly GCF_011100635.1. NCBI lineage: Eukaryota > Metazoa > Chordata > Mammalia > Diprotodontia > Phalangeridae > Trichosurus > Trichosurus vulpecula. Next base: position 446,766,894 of record NC_050573.1, read on the forward strand.
CTGACAGGGGAATCCAGCCTCTGTCTTATTACCTCCAGTAATAAGAAATTCATTACATACTGAAGTAGCCTATTCTACTTTGGGGTATCTTCAATCCCTAGGGAGACATTTCTGAACACTAAACACTGTCTCTCAAAAACTTGTATTCATATCTCATATCTGTGTCTGCTGAGGCCAAGGTTAGAACAAGATCAATCCCTACAAGACAACCTTTCAGTTGAATATAAGTACTGAATACAACTCTCCTCTAGCCTTAACATTTCAAGTTCCTTTGACTGATATGACTTGGCCTCCAGCCCTTTTATCCTCCTGATTATCCCCCCATAGACATACTGATTTATAAATGTCCCACCAATAAACAGGGCATTCAGAACTGAACATGATATTCTATATATGCTTTGACTAAGGTAGCCTGAGGTTGTGCTCAGTTTTTTAGCTGCTCTGTCACATTACTGGCCAGACTGAATTTGTAGTCTATTAAATCCCAAATCACACAACCTGCTGCCTACTTCCCCAAGCCTGAATTATGCAGCTAATTTTTATTATCCAACAAGGGTAGGGCTTTACATTTATCCCTATTAAATTTCAACTAACTTGATTTTGTTCCATCTGTCTTAGATATCTTTTTGAGATCTGAGCTCTGTTACCCAAAATACTTTCCCTTATCTACCTAACATGTTACTCTTTCCAGATTTGTGGGATCTCAAATTAAATAAGTGTAGATTGTCTTTAAACAAGTCACCAATAAAAATTTTGAGAACTGCCACCAAGGACAAATCCCTGGAGGTCTCTGCTAAAGGCTAACTTTACTCCTGACCTAAATCCATAAACACAATTCTCCAGATCTGGTCATTTAACATGTTCCACACTGAAGGCACAATGAGCCCCTATCTCTCCATCTTTTCCACAAAGACATCATGAAACATTATCTAATGCTTTCTAGATTCAGGTATACAATATTTATAGTATTTTCCTTCTCAACCAGTTTAGAAATGAGGACTGGCTGATCAGTTTTCCTTTTTAAAACCTTACAACCAATCAACTATGCCTGAGTGAAAAATCTGCTCCCTCCCTCTAAAATATGTGATGTTTGCTCCCTTACACAGCTGCCCTGATGTGGAGGAGGTATGTTCACAGCCATCATACACAAAACTAGGATGAGTAATGGACAGCTAGTGAACCTGGGTGTTCCAAGTCTAAGAACAAGCTCTGCAAAAGACCTGCCCTCTTCCTCCCCCCTGCCATGGCCTGAAAATCATTGTGACCAAGGTTCCAGACCTCCCTACTTGTATACTTTCATTGCTGTACCTGTCCCAAGTGTCTCTTATTAGGCCTTAAGCTTAACTCTACAATAATGGCCCAGACAGTCCCAGGCATTACTGGCCTGACTTACAAAAACCTAACATTAAGACTCCAAATTTAACGAACTGGTACACCATTATTTTAATAATCATTTAACATTGATATACATTCCTGATGAACATGATTTGCTTTGATATAAGGAACAGGAGAAAAACTTAAAGGTTAGAGTAAAATTAAAAACACTTTAAATATTTAACATCTTTGTAGTTTTCCTGGGTGGTACCCTTTCAAAAAGAAAAAAAATTCTAGATAAATCCTCAAATCACACATGAACCTTAAATATCAAATAGCATGTATGAGAAATAATGAACATTCACATATACGAGAAAAAAAACAAACCTGATGTTAGTATCACCATTCCTTCCTCAAAGGGTAGACGACCTCCACGCCGCTGCCCTTTTTATGCCAATGATCATTAACACTTGCAACCTTAGACACTTATCTCTATCAGGCAGTATAAAACAAGGAGGAAATAGAATAGCCTTGGCATGCACTACCCTCAGTATTCAGTCCTTACTGATCCTCCACCAGCCTCCATGTGGTACATGCCTGCCCTACCACATGCATGGCCCTCTTTAGATCTACATCACGTTTCCAGAGAGTCAAGGTATTTATCTACTCCAACCAGCCTTAATTGAAAATAATCTGTTTTCTTTCTAGACCTGGAATGTGCCAGATCCTTTTCTGTTCACCATGCATTCCGGGTTCAGACCCCCCTAGAGAGCTGTCGTCCAGTAGTGACCGTATCTCCCCACCATGACAACAACAAGAGAGACTACTCTGAAATAAAGTGAATAAAAATAAGGCTTATTAAAGGGCTCTCCAAATAACATGAATTTTTTTAAAAGTGAGAATACTTACGAAATGCTTTGTCAATTCTCCACCCATTTGCTTTTTCCTCACGTTTAAATTTATTCTGTAAAAATAAAATAAAATTTCATCTGTAATTTTCCTTCAATAGAAACAATGCTAAAATGGTGAGGTGGGAGGGTCTTAATGACTCTAAAGTCCCTCACAGCTCTAGATCTAGGGGACTACGAGGTACAAAATGCCATGGAGGGGTCAAAGGAAAAGAAGATCCTATCTAAATAAAAAGGGGAAGATCAAGGAGAAGGAAGCCTTATCAGAAAAGTAACCATTAAGATGGAGTTTGAAAAATGTGTAAGATTGTGATGGGTGGAGGTAGAGGGGAAAAGGAAAACCCAAGCTCAAGGTAAAAACATGGGAAGAGGTGGAAAAATGCAGTGAACATTTAGAAAACGACAAGTGGTCCAGTTTATCAGAAGCATTGAAGAGTAATAGGAAAAAAATACAAGGAATATAGGTAGGGGCCAGAATGTCGAGGACTTTGAATATAAAAATAAAGAGTTCAGATTTTATTTGATCAGCATCAAACTAACACTTAAGATTTTCAATTAGAAAACAATATGAGCAAAGCTCTGCTTGAGAAAACTGAAAAATAAACATGAAGTGTTGAGATCTGAAGGCAGCAATATCAGTTAGGAAGTACAAGGGGTCAGCTAGGTGGTGCAGTAGAATAGAGCACCAGCCCTGATGTCAGGAGGTCCTGAGTTCAAGTATGGCCTTAGACACTTACTAGCTGTGTGATCCTGGCAAAGTCACTTAACCCCAACTGCTCCCCATCCCCCAAAAGAAGGGCCTGAACTAGGGCGGCGACAATGGGAAGAGAAAGGAAGCGATGGTTTAGAAAGTTTTTGTGGACATATGCTTAACAGAATTTGATAAGCGGAAGGATGAGAAAAAAGACAGGGAGGAGTTAATGAAGACTAAGATAAATAGGAGAATAACTGTTATTAATAAAAAATAGGAAACTCAGAAATAGTTAAGTAAGTAAATTTGAGAACACCCACACAAAAATGCCTAGCTCATGCCATAGGAGGGCTTACAACAGAACTTAATCTAATATTAGTCCTTGCCAAAAGTTACTGTAAAGGCAGGCATACCACAAACAAGTGACTCTCAAATACCCTTCCACTTATACAGGGGAAGTCAAACAGTCAACTCAAAAGGCTAGAATCTTCCCAAAAATTACCACAAATATCATGGCAATGAACCCTATGCTGGCTTTAGAGAAATAGTAGTGACAACAGATACAAGGGCACTAGCTCTCTCCTCCAGAATTAGAAGTGATGCTATGGCTGGCCTCGGTGACTCAGGGTGATAGATAACAGCAGAGATGACTGAACAGGGACCAAGCCCCAGAATTTTGTGGAAAGGGTCTAAGCAGACTCTCAACTATTCATCTACTGCAAAATATAAACATAAAAATTCATGCTGAAAGACAGAGGGGAATAATGAAAACTCTAGGGGACACAGAATGAGGAAACTTGGCTTTGAATGCCACTTGTCACTTCCTCATTTTGTTACTATGGACAACTCATTTAATCTCTCTGAGCTCCAATTGTCTCATATGCAAAAAAGTAGAAGTAGTTAACTGCAGTACTTAGCTCACAACGCTGTTGTGACATTCAAAGGAGACAAAATTAAAGTGCCATCTCAATGCCAACTATTATATTATTAAGTGATAATGCTATATAAATGTTATCAACTAAACTTGTTTACATAATATATATTTTAAAGGTTGATAAACATACTTTTCATATAACAGAGAGCAGATGTAAAAGTAATGAAATTAAACAAAAAAAAAACAAAAAACAAAGATTAATAGGAAGACATGCTAAGTACTTTCTGGCTCCTTTCCCGATTACCCCCCCCGCCCCCCCCAAAGCTTACATTTATTTTTACCTTAATTTCTATTCTTGCTCTGTGAGGAAAAAGTTGGCCAATCATGGAAAAGTCAGTTCCTACCATGCTGATGGCTAAAAAGAACATGTCTGTTTCTGTTAAAATAAAATTTCAGAAAAATTTCAAATTAACTTCAATATCTGAAAGTAGAGAAGTTATAAATAATAAATATGTATACAATATTAGTATATTTATATAAATTTAGATAATGCTTTGTTTAATGTTTTCTGTCTCAAGTTCATAATATCAGTGATCACAGAAAGTAGATGACACAAAATAAAAATCATATACAAGCATATGTGATTTTACAGAACATTCATAAATAAAACTGAAAAAGATTTCCAATATGTCACTACACTGGAATAAGTTTAAATACAACTTAAAGTAAAGATAGTAACCAAGCAAGAAATATATAGAACTTAATATGAAGTCAACTACAAGATAATTTTTGCAGAAATAAAGGAAAACTAAACAATTCCTTAGTTAAGCAAAGCCAATATATTAAAAATTAAAGATGATAAAATCTAATGAGCACTTAGTAAATGCAAGGCATTGTGCTAAGTGTCAGTATATAAAGATTTAAAACAAAAAAACAAAGCCAAAAAGCTGTTCCTGCCCTACAGGAGGATTCTTCTAGGTCATGTTACGTGACCTAAATCTTAAATAAAGCCAGGGATTCTAAAAGGTAAGGGTAAAAAGGGAGAGCATTCCAGGCAGTGGGTAAAGTCTGTGTGAAGGCACAAAGATAAAGGATGAAATGTCTTGGACAGGAAAAAACAAGTGAGCCAAACTGGCTCAAATATACAGGACATGGTGAGGAGTAATGAGAAGTCAATCTTGAAACACTGGCTAGAGTCAGATTATAAAGAATTTTAAATGACAAAATTTGTCTCTTATCCTAGAGGAAATTGTAAGACACTGGAGTTTCCTAAGAAAAGCTGTGATATGGTCACACTTGTGCTTTAGGAATATTTTAGTGGCTATGTGGCAACTGGAGAGGGAAGAGATAGGTAGCAGCGATACTAAACAGGTAGAGAACTTGAACTAGAGTAGCTGTGGTGTTAATGGAGAGAAAGGGACAAAAACAAGATCTGGGCAAATCTTGCCCAAATGGAAGGGGAAATCATTTCCAAATTTAAAATTATACCATAAGGACATAATTATCAAAACTAAATTTTATGGAATTTTAAAAAAGAGGTCAGTGAAACATGTTTAAAATAGTAAGATTGTAAGTTTCTCCATTAGACTATAAGCATGGACTGTCTTTCACCTTTCTTTGTATCACGAGTTCTTAGCACAGTGCCTGGCATATAGTAGGCATTTAATAAATGCTTGTTGAATGATTACTAAGCTAAAACCAGGTGCATACAGTAGTCTAACATTTGTCCCTCCAACTTTGGCTGAATAATAATCTACCCAGTGTTTTGTGACCTAGATACAGCAAAATCTCACAATAATAAATAGACCAGTGATAGAAATATTTCTTAAAAATTAAAGGACAAGGGATATTGATATGCTTTACAAGGAAAACGAGTAAATTCTTAATAAACCATGACTTGAAAAAAATTATAGGAGATAAATATGCTGAAATGATTCACAGAAACACAAAAATAAAAGTTTTTTTTACCACAAAAAGAAGTTCATCCAGAAGTTCCCTGGAACAAAACTGGGGGGAGAAGTATGATAAACATCTAACATACAAAATCAGAGTAAAAGTCATTTTTTCCAATTAAAATGTGGTCAAAAGATATGAAGAGCCAATTATAGGAAAAAAGCCCACAATATCAAAAATCACAAGAAATCTCCAAATCCTGTTAAGTGGGCCAACAATTCTGGGCAGCAATTTGGAATTACGCTAAGAAAGCATACGCTTTGACCTAGATATCTAAAAATAGGCATATTGCCGAAAGGATTGAAAAACCCCATCTACACCAAAACATTAATAGCAGTACTTTTTGTCACAGAAAAGAACTGGAAATGAAGCAAATACCTGTTATGGAGCAAGGGGAAAAATGACTATCAAACTGTGGTATGTAAATAAAACAGAATAATACTGAACTGTAAGAAATAATGACCATAAAGAACGTAAACATTTCTATGAATTGATACAAACTGAAGTACACTGCCTGAATTATAATACAGAGTTAGCTGGGTAGCGCAGTAAGTTATTAATTCATCAGCATCTGTAAAATACACACACACACACACACACACACACACACACACACACACACGGTTGCTACAGATAAATAATGATTTGGGACCAGAATTAAATCACATCTGGATTACAGTGATAAAACTGCACCACCTTTTCTTAAATTGTCCCTACCAAAAAAACCCCTCTTTTTAGCATCAATATTCTCCCAGTGGAGGAAGTAAATTAAAGAACACAACTACACAGAAAAAAATCAATATTACAGCGATCCAAAGGGTCATGGAGAGACATAGTAAATATGAGTAGGCTGCAGCATATTAACTAGTGATTACTTAAACAGAACAAATCAAGTAAAAAGTATATGAAGAACAATATCATAAAACGTATCTAAAAAACAAAAACAAGCATAACATGCAATGGGAATACATTAGAACCTTTCCCAAAAAATAAAAGAGTGAAATAAGGATGCCCATTGTCCTCACGGTTATTTGACATAGTTCTGGAAATGCCAACAAAAGCAATATGAGAAGAAAGAGAAGGGAAAAAAACGAAAGGTTTTAGATAGGCAAAGAGGAAATAAAACTATCCTATTGGGCTGATATGGTTTAATTAGTGCCTGAAGCATATTAGCTTATTTTAAGGTATTCCATTCTACAATAATAAACAATGGTGAAATGGAAAACAGATTATTCCTAACTTACAAGTATAAATTTTAATTAGGGAAGTTGAAGTGAAGAATTATGTGAAGAATTTAAACAATCCCATCAAAAACAAAACTACAAAAAGTAAAACACAATAATAATTTAACAAATGATTACCAAAAAACTCCACAAAAGAGTTAGATATTTACCGCAGTGCTATCCTTACTCTCGTTATTAATTAAATCTTATAATCTCTTATAATCCGAACTTACATGGTTAGATATCACATTGAGAATTGTTTCACATAAGCCTCCATCAACTGAAATGCGACAATGATTACCTTTATTGGACCATGGTTTAGAGTAATAATTTTTCCTAAAGCTGGAATATGTAGTTGTGGAACCTCTTTCAAAAATGGGATCATTTTCTTCAACAACACATGGGCCTTTTGTCCTTAAAACTTCTACTGTTAAACTGAAAGAAAAAGAATTTTGAAAGACATGAAGAATACAATACCTAAAAATGAGGTTACATTTTTTAATTACTATGACAGATTCATGCATAAAAGCATTTGTGTTTCCTTAAATTTGACTGCAATTTTTATTTTTTTATATTTATTCTCCTTATAGTTATTATGCATACCCTAACACATGACAAAGTTGTCTCACTTGTTAGTAGTATATATGAGTAAAGATTGCTTCATACATTGTATGTGTATATCTAGGGTCTACCACAGTCCTAGTATACAGTAGGCATTTAATATTTGGTGATATTAACATAGTTAAAAGAGATGCAGTAGGGGTCAGCTAGGTGACACAGTGAGTAGAGCACCGGTCCTGGAGTCAGGAGGACCTGAGTTCAAATCCGGTCTCAGGCACTTGACACACTTACTAGCTGCGTGACCTTGGGCAAGTCACTTAACCCCAATTGCCCTGCCTTCTCCCCTAAAAAAAAAAGAGAGAGAGAGATGCAGTAGTTTATATTATATTAACTACAAGAATAATCTGCAAAATACTTCAGATTTCAGGCAAAAGAAAAAATTATATTGCAAGAATCCATCATCATTTAACATATCATTCTCCACACACACACACACACACACACACACAGTGCTGCTACAATGCAGGAAACACTGTTCACATAGCAATGTAAGTTTAAAAAAATAGTGCTATACAAGACCCTTGTGGTCAATAAATTTGTACTTTTAAGGATACTTTAAAATTTATTGGCACCTCATTTAATTCTTAGAAAACAATAGTCAAACATTTATCACTGTGAATAATTATCAAAGTATTATGATTTTGTATTGCATTTTTATTTCATCTGTTGTTTTTCTTTTTTTTTTACTATAGCAAGGCAAATGAAATATCACCATAAACAAAAAAAAGGTAAATTTCAAGATGCCAAAATTACAGTAAGTTATTGTTAAACTTAAGAGTGTAAACAAAAGAAAATTAAGGTCACTGAATAGATTTCCCTCCAAAATCATAAAATGTGTATGATGCTCATTCACTTGTAAGGTTCATTAAAAGTGAATCTTTTGAAATTTCAATCACTTCAACTGACTGGATATACAGAGGCAATGAGGTCAAGTTTTTGAGTTCTGCTCCCCTCAAGGCAAGCAAACACAAAAATATTCTGTTCCATAGCCATAAACCACACCCTAATACTGCAGTAACTAATCATGCAAATCTCCCTTCCTAATGACAAGACCAAACAGGATATGAACAGCTCAGCATAAATCTAACACCACTACACTAAGGCAAAAAAAAAAGAAAACCAACTAGATGGCCGATTAGTAACGTCATCTTCATGTATAAAAGACAACACAGTTAAAATTATCAAAATGATATATAAATATATCACAGTTGATACCAATAGCATGTGTACAAACTACACATTATGTAGATGAAAAAGCTGGAACACAATGAGGTTAAGTGACAGTGGCCCACAATGATTTGCCTAACTGGGTATAATTTCTCCTCTATTCCAAGAACACCAATTTTTCTCTTTCTTTACCTTTCTTCATCCAGAATAATAGAGCCATCTTCTGCCACTTTAACACGAGGAACAAGTAAAGGGCCATCGTTGCTCTCTTCCTCCATTTCTTCAACATCATCTTCGGCATCAGGAATATTTTTCTCTTCTTGACTAAAATATCCCCAAAGTAAAAATAGTTTAACTTAATTGTGGAAATACTATTTTTTGATCAGTATGAACTTATAAAAATTATTAGTAATATCACCTTCTAGATGATATTGCTAGAAAAATTAAAAGTGCAATATATTTCTAAGAACATGGCTTATAAAATATCCTCATGTTGTACTATGGTTAAACTTAGCCAGACAAGTGTTTTCCCAGAGGAAAAAGACAATTTGTCCTTTATGTGCAGTCTGAACAGAAGTACAACTGTGAACTACCCTAGTAACTGTGAAATTAACACAAGATGATTTTCTAAATAGGGAGTGGGAATAGTAGGTGAGTTAAGGTGAGTTAAGGGTGTCAGGATATCAGGAAACTGCACAGCGTGTTGGATGAGCTCCAGGAAAATAGACACATAATGCACCATTGGCAGAACTGTGAAGTGGTCCAGCCATTCTGGAAACCAATTTGTAACGTAGCCCCAGAAATCACTAAATTATGCTAACTTTTAGAATCAGCAATACCACTACTACTAGACAGTATCCCAGAGACATTAAATAAAGAATAAAAAGACCGATATGTACAAAAATATTCACTGCAGTGATTTCTACAGTGTAAAAGAGCTGGAAACTAAAGGGGTGTCCATCAATTGGGGAATGGCTGAAAAAGTTATGTTATATGAATTAATGGAATTACTACTAGACCCTAAGAAATGGCAAAAGGCCAATTCAAAGAAATCAGAGATTAAAACTGATACAGAGCGAAGTGAGCAAAACCAGAAAACAATTTATTCAATAATAATAATATTAAGACAAACAACTTTGAAAGACTAGACTCTGTTCAATGCAATGACCAACTATGATTCCAGTATGACTCATGATGAAGCATACCTCCTCTGACAGAGATATATTCTAAAGGTGCAGAAAGAGACATACATTCTTCTATATGTGGTCACTGTGTATATCCATTTTGTCTGATTATGCTTATTTATTAAGAGGTTTTTTTCTTCCTCTCATATTTTTAGGTGGAAGGAAGGGTGAGGAGAAAGGCATGATTAGCAATGAGGATGCCAATAAAAAAGGGGCCACTGAAACATTTTTAACAGTGCACAGAAGAGAACAAAAGAATGTTGAGAAGAAAGCACAAATGAGGTAGTTTTGAAAGTAATGTGTGGAAAACAACTAAAAAAAATTGAGATGGAGATTCACGGTTTCATATATAATCCTTTTTTGTGTCCTGTTGTGTATGAAAATGCTGGGGATTGCTGACATGTAATTTCAAATTTTAAAACAAAATTTAAAAAAGAAAGAAAAGAAATGAGATCTCCCAATAGTTCAGTCCACAATTATCTCTGCTTAAATGAAAAAATCTCCATTAGTCCTAAAGACCTTAACATGTTACAGCAATGACAGAATTTTAAAGTCTATGACAATGGACCATATATGCTTTAGCAGGCACTAACATGCTAGAAAAGCATGGGCCCACTGACAAATTATTTCCATCACCTGAGGACCAAACTACCTAAGTTCAGACACATCACCCAGGTGATAAATGCTTTTGGCCACAGCAATTTTCAAAAGCTCTATTTCAAATTATTGAAAGGTTGTGATTTAAATCAGTGGAAAGAGTATTCATACTGATGAAATCATAGATCCTTGAAATAGGGAAGTATAAGAGTGAATAGAACCAGTAACTCTTGTGCTATGACTTGCTGCTGTATCTTTTGGGATGACTGTTTAGGAATTAGCTACCAAAAGTCAATACAGAAATAAGGGCTAAAAAGCCAATGCAGGATAAACCTTGAAAAGCACTTTATGAACCTGCACAGAAAAAATCTGCTGTTAATCACTCAATACTCCATCTTTTAATTCCCAAAATACCCTAAAATAAGAGCTTTAGTATGAGCTAAATCTTAAATGCAAAAACATATAAATGGTTTTCCCATATTAATTTAAGTGAATTATTATATTTGTTAATGATTCCATTAAGTAGAATACAACCAACAACACTTGACTTTGATAGTACTAAAATAATTCTTTTTAAAAGTATATATAGAGGAAAGGGGCGGAGCCAAGATGGCAGATGGAAAGCAGGGACTTGCCTAAAGCTCTCCACCAGGACCCTCCAAACATCTATAAAAATGGCTCTGAACAATTTCTAGAACAGCAGAACCCACGAAATAGCAGAGGGAAGCAGGGCTCCAGCCCAGGAAAGCCTGGATGGTCACTGGGTAAGGTCTATCGCATGGAGCTAGGACCAGAGTGGAGCAGGGCCCAGTGAGGGCTGCGCCCGGACCAACCAAACCAGGAGCCAGGCAGAATAGGCCCTAGTGCCCTGAATCAGTGACCTGTGGCAGTTACCAGACTTCTCAACCCACAAACACCAAAGACAACAGAAAAGGTTAGTGGGAAAAGCTGCGGGGACAGAGTGAAAGGAGTTAGTGGTTAGGCCACCGCCCTGGGGGCAGCGGAGGTGGTGCAGCTCTGAGGACAGCACTACAGCTGCAGTTGTTTCCAGCCCCAGCCCACCTAGTGGGAGGAAATAAGTGAAGGATCAGAGCAGAGCCTGCTTAAGATCTGAGTCAGGTCCTGGTTGGCGGTTCTTGGGGGAGAAGGAGTGCTGCTGTGGCAGAGCCTGCTGTGTAGAACTAGCTCTGAAAACAAGAGGCCAGCCCCTCAAGCTTGGGACAAAGTAGTCTCGTCTCTACAAGCAGTCATACCCCAACGAAAAACTCAAGGGTCAAGTAATTGGCTGGGAACATGGCCAGGCAGCAAAAATGGACTCAGATTCAGACTCAGACTTTGGAATCTTTCTTTGGTGACAAAGAAGACCAAAACATACAGCCAGAAGTCAACAAAGTCAAAGAGCCTACATCAAAAGCCTCCAAGAAAAACATGAACTGGTCTCAGGCCATGGAAGAGCTCAAAAAGGAGTTGGAAAAGCAAGTTAGAGAGGCAGAGGAAAAACTGGGAAGAGAAATGGCAGTGATGCAAGAAAACCATAAAAAACACATCAATGACTTGCTAAAGGAGACCCAAAAAGATACTGAAGAAAATAACACCTTAAAAAATAGACTAAATCAAATGGCAAAAGAGCTCCAAAAAGCCAATGAGAAGAATGCCTTGAAAGGCAGAATTAGCCAAATGGAAAAGGAGGCCCAAAAGACCACTGAAGAAAATACTACTTTAAAAATTAGATTGGAGCAAGTAGAAGCTAGTGACTTTATGAGAAATCAAGATATTATAAAACAGAAGCAAAGGAATGAAAAAGTAGAAGACAATGTGAAATACCTCACTGGAAAAACCACTGACTTGGAAAATAGATTCAGGAGAGATAATTTAAAAATTATTGGACTGCCTGAAAGCCATGATCAAAAAAAGAGTCTAGATATTATCTTTCAAGAAATTATCAAGGAGAACTGCCCTGATATTCTAGAGCCAGAGGGTAAAATAGAAATTGAAAGAAACCACCGACCACCTCCTGAAAAAGATCTCAAAAAGAAAACTCCTAGGAATATTGTTGCCAAATTCCAGAGCTCCCAGATCAAGGAGAAAATACTGCAAGCAGCCAGAAAGAAACAATTTGAGTATTGTGGAAACACAATCAGGATAACACAAGATCTAGCAGCTTCTAACTTAAGGTATTGAAGGGCTTGGAATATGATATTCCAGAGGTCCATGGAGCTAGGATTAAAACCAAGAATCACCTACCCAGCAAAACTGAGTATCATGCTCCAAGGCAAAATTGGATTTTCAATAAAATAGAGGACTTTCAAGCTTTCTCAGTGAAAAGACCAGAGCTGAATAGAAAATCTGACTTTCAAACACAAGAATCAAGAGAAGCATGAAAAGGTAAACAAGAAAGAGAAATCATAAGGGACTTACTAAAGCTGAACTGTTTTGTTTACATTCTTATATGGAAAGATGATGTGTATAATTCATGAGACCTCAGTATTAGGGTAGATGAAGGGAATATATATATATATAATATATAGACAGAGCACACAGGGTAAGTTGAATATGAAGGGATGATATCTAAAAAAATAAAATCAAATTAAGGGATGAGAGAGGAATATGTTGAGAGAGGGAGAAAGGGAGAGATAGAACAGGGTAAATTATCTCGCATAAAAGTGGCAAGTAAAAGCAGTTCTGTTGGGAGGGAAGAGGGGGCAGGTGAGGGGGAATGAGTGAATATTGCTCTCATCAGATTTGACCTGAGGATGGAATACCATACACACTCAATTGGGTATCTAACCCCACAGGAAAGAATGAGGAAGAAGACAAAAAAGGGGGAATGATAGAAGGGAGGGCAGATTGGTGGGGGGGGAGGTAATCAAAAGCAAACACTTTTGAAAAGGGACAAGGTCAAGGGAGAAAATTGGATAAAGGGGGATAGGATAAGAAGGAGCAAAATATAGTTAGTCTTTCACAACATGAGTATTGTAGAAGGGTTTTGCATAATGATACACATCTGGCCTATGTTGAATTTCTTGCCTTTTTAGGGAGGGTAGGGGTGGGGAGGGAAGAAGGGAGAGAATTTGGAACTCAAAGTTTTAAAAGCAGATGTTCAAAAAAAAAGTTTTTGCATGCGACTAGGAAATGAGATATACAGGCAATGGAGCATAAAAATATATCTTGCCCTACAATAAAGTAAGGGAAAAAGGGACAGGCGTGAATGTGGTGACAGAAGGGAGGGCTGCCTGGGGACTGGGGGAATCAGAATATATGCCATCTTGGAGTGGGGGGGAGGGCAGAAATGGGGAGAAAATTTATAACTCAAACTCTTGTGAAAATTAATGCTGAAAACTAAAAATATTAAGTACATAAATAATGATAAAAATGATTTAACTTAAAAAAGAATATAGAGGATATAAACTGTTAAAAAAAAAAGTATATATAACAGAAACTTTCACAATTAGAAACAGAAGCTTACTCTTTGGTTTGCACTGGTGGTGTAGATTTTTCAGTTTTTGCTTCTTGTTCCAAAGAAGATCTATTAAACAATATAATAACACAACACAATTTGAATACACAATTATTACTTCTAATTTCTTCTTTAAAAACCTGTTTAATAGAGCAACTTTAAGTCACCTGTCAAATCTGTCAATGAAAAAGATACAGTGATACTTCTGTCAATGAACAGAATGAGTCCCAATGACATGCTTTTTCAGATACTTTGTTATCAGAAAATGATCTGTAGGAAACGTAGAGGTATGATCCAGGAGACTTTCAGTAATTCTTTCCCTGCTTCAAAGGCAGGCTGGGATTCACTTGCCTTCTCAGTAAGTACTCCAGACTCTGTCAATACAGTGCAAGCCAGTCATATGCTGGTTGCATATGCCATTGTCTTAGAGTGATCCTTCCTGACCACCAAAGTCATGGCTCTCTGATGCCCCAAAATATGATCTCCCTCTCAGCTATACCCTTGTTCCTTACCACCAGCAAGAAGTTTCAAACTGAGATCATATCACTCAGGCCAGCTTTGTTAAAAAGAGCTTTGTTCCCAGAAGAAGTATCACTGCATTTAATTATTGCAGGGCCAGTTTTAATGAAGTATCCATTATTTCATATTCAAGCTTAAAAATAAAGTTTTGGCACACAATTATATGCTGGTTTATAAATTATGAAGGGCTTTCCTCACAACTATGTGAAGTACATGTTCCCTATATTAATGTGACCATTTTAAAGATAAGAAAAGTGAGTCATGGAATAGTTAAGGGATTTGCCTATAATCCTTTTCTTTAGTTAACAAGAAACTAGACCCTTGGTTACTAAAGAATGGGGTCAAACTTGGTTTTATAGAGTACCTCATGAGAATTAATAAAACCAGACAAACACTTTCAATCTGAAAGAGATGAAGATTTGCTATAATTCTGTTCCTTTATAGTCAGGCACCACTAGCTAGCCTCCCCCCAAAAGTTAATTACTAAAACTTCTGTTTTTCCTTCATAACAATCTAAGTGAAAGAACTTAAACATGCTATAAAGACATGCCAAGGAACTTGAGACCTTAAGTTGGGGAAATCTTAAACAAATTCCTAGAAATAATGTTTAGATCATTAAAACAAATCAATGAAAATAAAAAAACAAGTAATTAGACTTACTTCATGGGATTGCTGTCCGGCAGGTAATATATTAAGTCTCTCATAGTCATTTTAGAACGGTCTGGTGGCATTTGGCTTTCATTTCCGGCATATTTGTTTTTCCCTTGCTTCTACATATACACACAATTATTTAATATTATTTTATATATACAAATCTAAGGCATGCTGAAACACAGAATAGTAACCTAGTCATTATCTACTACTTTCTCGACTGAAATTTCCTTAGTAATATCCCATCCCATATTTTAAGGAAAACATTTTCAATACTGAATATAAAAAGATGAAACCTTCTAAGAAGTCATGCATTAATTAAATTAAGTTAGGGTAAAAACAGCTCATTTTTATATAGCATCTAGGTGGTGCAATGGATAGAGTGCCAGGCTTGAAGCCAGAAGACATCTTCCTGAGCTTAAATCTGGCCTCAGACACTCACTAGCTGTGTGACCCTGAGCAAGTCACTTAACCCTGTTTGTTTCCTCATCAGTAAAATCATCAGTTTCCTCATCTGTAAAATGAGCTGGAGAAGGAAATGGCTAACCACTTCAGTACCTTCACCAAGAAAACCCCAAAAAGGATTGGTCATGAAGAGCTGGACACAACTGAAAAGACTCAACAAAATTGAAATTTACAAAGTACTTCCTTCACAATAGCCTTGTGAGAGTAGTAGTACAAGTATTAATGTCCTCATTTTACAGAAAAGAAACTGAATAAAAAACACTGTAACAGGGATAAGAACTGCAATTCATTACATATAATATGTAATAAATTCAAAATGAATTAATAATCTAAATATGAGGAATGCATTAAAAAAATTTAGAAGATGATAGGATGTTATATAATTTCAGAACTATAAAGATGTTTTTAAATATTCAAATATTAAAAATTAAATTAAAGGAGACAAAACAGATTGGTTCAATTAAATAAAAAATAATTTGCATATAGCAACAAGCAATATGCCCAGGATAAAGAACTGGAGAATGTTTTATTTTATATATATTTTTCATAAGTCTAACTGTGGAACTGTTAAAACTCTAAAAATCAGAGAAATTCATAACTCGTAAGTTGAGATTTGAAAGTAACCTTAAAGGTCATCTAGTTCAACCCCCTCATTTTTCAGGTGAAGGACAGAGAGGAGGGAGGGAGGGAAGGAGTGGCTTACTCAGGGTCACAAGGCAGGAAGCAATAGCGCTGAGATTTAAACTCAGGGCCTCGATAACTTAAATTTGAATGCTCTTTTTAACACGTCATGCTACCTCTCAAATTAAATCTGGAAATACATGACATTTAAATTGGCAAAGATAAATAAAATTCAATGTTATCAGGATGCATAGAAACAGGCACACTATTAAAAGGTTGGTCAAGCTGTGAATTGATGTGATGTTTTCTGAAAGCACGATGACAATTAAAAGAGGCACCCATTATGCAAGTGGATGGAAAGCTGGTCTCAAAGCCAAGAAATCTGCCTCTGATAACTGCAGGCTATGTGATTCTGGACAAGTGAGTTAAGCTTTCAGTGCTCTAAGCAACTCTCCTAGCCTCTAACCTGAAAGTGCCAACATGTACTGTAGAGGGGCTCCTCATTCAGGAGTTCCTTGAAGCATTGAAATTACAGTTCTAGTACCCATCTCTACCCCTATAGTAAGAGTGATAGACTTGCTTATACCCCTGGACATGATAAATATCACTACTCAGGACTATGTAAGAATATTATAGACAGGAAAAAAAAAATCTCTCTTTATAAAAATACTTTCACAGGTATATCTGCATGGTTCCAAAGTTAAATTTTCTATTTAAATCTAAACTTGGTCTAATTAAATTTGCTCTTATTTTGTACACATATGCTTATAGCAAAGCAAAATACATTGTGATTTTTGTGCTCTCTGTTCAAATGTATTCCATCTCTAAGATTTTAAGGTTAAGTTGGGTGACAAAGGAAATGACTTCTCATTTAACACCAATGTGGAATTCCTTCAATTACAGGAGCTTACCAGGTCAGCATTCTCAGCAAAATCAAGTTATAAACTGACACCAGGTTTCTTTTCTAGCTGTATGGAATGGAGGATGGGGCAGGAGAGAACTTGGGAGTCAAAAAAATCTACCCCTCCCCTCAATGGGCTCCAATCAAAATAGAAGTTCTTAGGATAAAAATCATGTGACTAGGTCCCCTTTGATCCAGAAATGATTTGTTCCTTAAAAGGCGGGAATCTCTGACTTTAAGAACTGGCTTCAAAAACACAAAGTACAGGGTGGCCTCCTACCTTCAAGAGGAAAAACTAAAAACTGGGGACCTATACTGACTGAAAATAGTAGGCAGAACTTTTAAAATCCAGATCTTTTCAGGAACTTTTCTCTGGATTCTTTTTTTCTTCCTATTCAACTGAGGAGCCACAATCCAGGCCCTGTAGTTCCCTTTCTCTACCTAGCACACTGGGGAGTAGAGGTGTCTTCCTTCTGCTCTACCTCTTCACTCTTTTTCTAGTGGTCACAGGAACAAAAGTTCTTGGCTTTTTCAATCCTGTCTGTTCTACCTGGTAAGCTGGGATGTCTTCCTTTCACAAAAACTGTATTTCCCACTGTATATACCCTTGCCCATACCCCTCCTCCCTTATAATGAATAAAAAAAGAAAAATAAGTTTCAGAAAACTAACCAACATCTTAAAAAAGTCTGATATGTAGTGTTCCGCAACCATAGGACCCCCACCCCATTCAAAGAAGCAGGGGATTGAGGGGCATCTTCTCTTATCTCTTCTTTGAGGTCAAGCTTGTCCATTATAAGTTCACATTTGAT
The DNA here is from genome assembly GCF_011100635.1 of Trichosurus vulpecula. Taxonomy (NCBI): domain Eukaryota; kingdom Metazoa; phylum Chordata; class Mammalia; order Diprotodontia; family Phalangeridae; genus Trichosurus; species Trichosurus vulpecula. Next base: position 446,784,850 of record NC_050573.1, read on the forward strand.
TGTTTTGTTGTTCTTTCCATTTACATTGATGTAGTCATTGCATATATAGTTTCCTGGTTCTGCTTGCTTGACTTTGCATCAGTTCATATTAGTCTTTCCATGCTCCTCATTTCTTATAGTATAGTAATATTCCATTACATTCATGTACCACAATTTATTTAGCTATTCCCTAGTCCTTTGCTATGACGAACAGTGTTGCTATAAATATTTTGGCATATGTGAAGACTTTCCATTTGTCCTGATCTCCTTTGGGTATATGCCTTGGAGTATAATCTCTGGGTCAAAGGAAATGTAGTACATTTTAGTCACTTTATCTGCACCACTCTAAATTGCTATCCAGAATAGCTAGAGAGAAGCTCACAGCCCTATCACTCCATGTTCAGGGTTTCCAGTGTGCCTGTCTTTCTACAAGCCCTCCAATACTGACTAAGCCCATCTTTTGTCATCTTGACCAATTTACTGGGTGTGAACTGAAACCTCTAAGTTGTTTTGGTTTGCATTTCTCTCATTATTAGTGATTTGGAGTATTCTTTCATAGTGTTGCTACTAGTTTGCAATTCTTCTGAGAACAGTTTGCTCAAATCCTTTGACTACTTATCTAGTAATGAATGGCTTTTGGTCTTTTATGTATGTGTATACTCTATATGTAATTTTGGATATTAGACCCTTACCAAAGATATTTCACAGACTTTCCACAGAAAACCACTTCCCTTATTATCCTAGTTGTATTAATTTTGTTCAAGCAAAATCTTTTCAATTTAATGCCTCTATTCCTGGCTTGATACTGAACTCACCCTTAGTGGTAGCTATGGAAGGTTTATGATGATTATCTCGTCTTCTAAATTTTTATGGCATGACCATTAATATTCAGGTTATGTGCACATTTTTAATTTACTATGGAATATAGTATAAGAGGTTGCTCTAAATGTAATTTCTAACATGTTTTCCAGTTTTTCTAGCAGTTCTCAAGTGAATTCTTTCCTAGGTAATTTATGTTTTGGAGTTTATAAAATACTGGTTTTCTGAGTTCAATTATTTCTGATTCTTTCTTGTCTATTCTATTGCTCTATTTTTTGATTTTTTTAACCAGTACCAAATCATTTTGGTGATTTTTGCTTTACAATACAGCTTGAGGTATAGAAGTGCTTTTCTTGTTCATTTCTACCTCTTTTCATTAATTCTGTAGCTCTGTTAAATCTTTTGTTCCTACAAATGAATTTTATTATATCTAACTCTGTAAAGTGTCCCTTCAGCAGTCTGAATGAGAGAGAACTTTATTAAACTAATTGTATGTTAACTTCGGTAGCATTGTCATTTTTTATTTATGTTAGCTTGGTGCGGTCAGGAACACAGAGCTTTCCTCCAATTATTTAAGTTGTTCTTTATTTAAGTCATGTTTTATAATAACATCTACATAAGTATTGAATGTGCTGAGCAGACTGATTACCAGATCTGATACATTTTGCATTTATTTTGAATGAAATATTCCTTTCTAATATTGCCTCTTAGACTTCATATTAGTACATAAAAATGCTGCTTATTTTGTTGCCTGCACATTTAATGAATTGTTACTTTTCTCAACTGATTTCTTTTCTGATTCCTTAGGATTTTCTTAGTGAACCATTATAACATCGGTAAAGAGTGACAGTTTTGTCTTCTCTTTATTTTTATGCCTATATTCTTTCTCTTATCTTATTCCTATTGCTAGTATTTCTAAAACCATGTCAAATAATACTGGGAAAAGATGCATCTTTACTCCTGTCTTTATTGAGAAAGCATCTAGTCTCTGCCCTTTGAATATAATGCTAATTTTTGTTTTTTGACAGATAATTTTCCAATATTAAAAAAAATCACTCTGTGCATACACTTTACAGTTTTCAGCCTAAATGAGTGCTGTACTTTGTTTAAAGGCTTTTTCCAGGAGGGGCCTCTTGATTCTGCCCTCTTGCTTTTCTTTCTTTTCTGGAACACAACGGAAAAGATGCTCTAGCTCTCCCTTCTTGGTAGACAGCTGGGTAAGAGGAATTCTCAACTTTCATCCTTCCTAAGGATCAAGTAGCAACAAGCAGTCTTTCTCTCTCTCTCTCTTCACTAAGAGTTGTTAAGACTGAGTAACTCTAAGTGTACTGAGAAAATGTAATCTACTTGCTACCATCTTCCATTCAGAAATAAAAGTAACAGATTCTATTGTCAATATGAGTTATTTTGGATGGACATGTATATAGAGACAAGAATAACCTTCATAATTCATGTGCTTACCCGTAGCCATTAAGTCCCTTTCAAACAAAACTGAATGTTTATTTAACAGGATTCAGCCTTCTAGGTGTTACAGTAACCATTAGTGAAAGTTCTGAGAACCACGATCCTCTAAGGGCTTGGGGTATAATATTCTCATTAACATAGATTAAATCCGATAAACCAGACAAACTGTCACTCATATGAAGCTCTAAGTAGATTCTCACTATACCACATAAAACATTTAGAATTTCTATTAAACGTATAAATTCAACTACTTTTAAAATTAGAACATCCTCCTACACACTCACATCTTAAAAGCCACAACATCTACACATATGCTATTCCTACAATTTAATCAAGTTTATTCTCTCATTGAAAAATGAGTTTTATCATCTTTCATTCTCTAGATAATATAGCTTCTCATACAGAACACTACATATTCCGTGAGTTAAATAAATCCTCATATCACTTGGAAATCTTTATTTGAAAATATTATTGGTTTTTGGCCTACTATTTTAAAAACAAAGTATTACATTTGAGAGTATACAAAAATCTTTAAAATTAAACTTAATAAAAGCTGTAAATTGTTCCAATCATTATGGAAAACAATTTGGAACTGTGATGGAAAAGTGACTAAGTTCATACCCTTTTGATCCAGCAACAAGAGTTTCTGGCATATACCCCAAGCAGGATAAAGGCAGATGGAAAGAGCCTATATACACCAAAATATGTATAGTAGTACTTTTTATGGTGGCAAAAAAAATAAAACCTGGAAACAAAGCAGGTTTGTGTTTATTAGAAGATGACTGAATTGCACTATATAAATTTAATGAAATATTATTTTGCCATAAGAAATGATAAAAATGAGGGATTCTAAGAAACCTGGAAAATTGTCTGAAATGATACATAATGAAGTGAGCAGAACCAAAAGAACAACAGACACAACAACCATGACAATATAATGGAAAACAACACTTAAAGTCGTAAGAATTCAAATCAGTTTAATAGATCCTCTCAATGGAGGAGTGGTATATTATCAAATGAGGTATACCCATTTAGAAATTATCAACGAGTAAGTTTGTTTGCTTAGTTGTGCTATTTTGTTGCAAGGGAAGGTTCTATATAAATTAGTACCAAAAAGTGACAGTGAAATTTAAAAAAAAAAACTGATAAGACATTTTTAAAAAGAAAAAAAAAACCTTTTACAAAAAGAAACAAAAATTATGTAACAAACCATGCTGTCTTTCCTTACAGTCTACCCCAAAAGAATTAAGAGAGATATTATTTGCATGAGTACAAGACTCCTTTTTTTTTAGGTAACAATTCCCAGGATATAGTTTACTGATACTTGAACAGAATTCCAGTAGAATTCTAGAATCAAAATTCCATTCTTTCTCCCTATCCCATTCTTAATGGAGGTCCTTACCCTTCTTTTTGTCATTTCCTCTCTCAGCATTTCTCTCAGCTTTTGAGCTTTAAGTATCCTATGACGGTCTGAGCATGGCTGTTTCTCTTTTACTGGAAGGGGACTTGGTTGTGGTGCTTCCTGTTGAACACTGCACAAGGACTGGGGAACTGATGAAGCAGGGGCACTAGATTTATTGAGACTAGGCACAGTTGATATTCTCTTTCTTCTTTGTGAAACAGTCGATGAAGATTTACTGGATTGTCCAGCATCATCCCCAGCGGGCGTTTCATCACTGTTGAAATACCAAAAAATATATCATGAACTATCTTAAAATACTTACCATAAACATTTATTTTCTAATTTTAAAACTCATTTCAGTTAAAACCACAAACAAGTACTAAGACAAATGTGGTATAATCTTACTTATTCAGATGCCATTAGTTCAGAAGACAGATTAGGGCTAGAAACTGAGATCTGAGAATTGTCTGTATCTAATCATATTGGAACGGACGAGAGCTTATGAAATCACCAAGCCAAGAATACAGAGTGACCCAGGACAAAGTTGTGAGAAAAGCCCACAGTTAACAGTTGTGACATGGATGAAGAACTCCAAAAGAAACTGATCAAAACAGCTGGATAGACAGGTAGAAAACCAAGAGAGAGTTGTTTCATGAAAACCCAGAGGAGACAGGATATCCTAAAGAAGGTAATCAACAATGTCAAATGCAGCAGAGGTCAAGTCAGGTCAAGTAAACAAGCATTCATTAACACCTACTATGTACCAGGCATTTCTGCTAAGCACTGGGGATACAAAAAATCAGGGAAAAAAAAAAAAACCAGTCCCTGTCCTTGTTTCAACAATCCGGCTAGCAGCTTCTGTGGGGGTGTAAGATCCACCCACAGCCAGCACCCAGAAAGCTGCCAACAGCACAGGCTCTTTTGATCTGCTTAACTAAGGAAAGCAAGGTGAAGGGGTTGACAAGTTTACTTTAATCCAGCATACAGACAGCATTCACTTAGTTCAGGGGGAAAAGCCAGCACCCTAAACTTCAGAACAAAACACAAGCAAATTACAAACATCAACAGACAGACCCAATACAATTCATAGTTACCAACATCTAGGTTGAGCCCAGGAGCTCAGAACAAGGAATGGCCCAGAGTCATGCGAGCCACCACGGCTGCGGGAATGAGCTCCAAGGAAGAAGAGGCCATCCCCTGGTTTTTATATCTTTTTCAGTGTCAGGGGTGAGTCACACATGTGACTCACCCACGTGACCTAGAATCGTCACAAAGAAGTGGACTTAAACCCATGTGGTCTAAAAGCCTCTGCTCTCCCAGACATGTAAACTAGCCCCCCCCCCCAGGAGTTAGCCCCACCTTGGGCCCCACCTTAGTTGCCAATCCACACCCACTAAGGTTTTACACCTAATAGGGGTTTGGGCCTGGGGCTTAGCACCTAATAAGGCTCAATGAATTACTCAAAGGGAACAAAAGCCAAACTATTCAAGGGCACTTGTTGAACTAAGTGCTAAGGAGCCCATTTTTGCTTACCAACACAGTCCTTAAGGAGTTCAGAGACAACACAAGCAATTATATACAAACAAGATATATACAAGAGAAATTGGAGACAACCTCAGATGTAATGCACTAGCATTAAGGAGGCCAGCAAAAGTTTTGTGAAGAAGGAAGGACTTTTGCTAAGGCCTGAGAAAGTCAGGGAAGCCAGTGACAGGGAGGAGATGATTGGGGGGGGGGGGAGCAATTAAATGGAGAAGACAAGATGGAATGGGATCACTGCACAGCATGTAGAGCTGTCTGCCAGCCTTGGCGAAGGGAAGAGACATCTTTTCACGGGAGATAGGAGTAAAGGAGGAAATAGTAGCTGAAGGCATCTGAGTGATGTGAGGTAAGAAACAGGAAGAAGAGGGAGCTTTCGGTGAATAGTCACAATGTTCCAATAAAATATGAGACAACGTACTCATCTAGGAGAGTGATGGGGAAAAGCCAAGGGAAGAAAAGATTTAGAAAAGCTACTGTGAAAGGGGGTTGGCGGGGGGGGGGGGGGGGGGGGGGGGGGGGAGGTATGGAAAGATTGCCTTGTCACAGTGAGAGCCCAGTTAAGATTATGAGAGAGGCTGAAGGACAAGCCTGGCACTCAGGATAAGGCTGCCCTATGGTGCCATGCTTCTTGTAAAAGCTCTTTTAAGTGAGCCATGGCTGTCACCTTGTGAGAGCTACTAAGTGCTACTACATACATGGAGGGTATGATAAGCGTCAAGTTTGCTCCAAAGCCTCCTTAATTCTAAGGGCTAAGTGGGTTTGGCTTCAATAGTAGATGGGAATAGAGCAAGTTGAAGCTCTACCAGCCTTGGTAGGAACTCAAAAATACCTGAACATGATCCTGTTCATCAAAGAATCTTGCCTATTCTTGGAATTCATTCTCTAGAAGCTAAGGAGTTTTTCCTTGCAAGCATGGCATGGATTCCAATAAGACAAAGGATGTCTCCAATGGTCCTGTTAAAGTTTGGTTAAAAAAGATCTATTCTTTTTTAAAGTATAGGAATAATCTGTTGTGTGCTTTAGGAGCTATACTTTGAACGAACTTCATCATGTTTTTCTAGGCAGCCATGGCACAACAAGCATGAGTGTAAATTCTGCATCAACCAAAGGTGCATCAGGGGTCTTCTTGTCTGATGACAGCACTAGTGTTGAGGTTAGGGTATCTTCTCATATTAATTAGTTGGAAATTAATAAAATTATTTTGAGTTTCTCCTATAAAGGATACTTAAGGCACCTTAGAATCTCATAAATGTTATTTTTTTTTTTTGCTTTAATTTTCTGTCTCCATCCCTCACTGGTCAGTTGGAGTCACTCAGACTTAGGACTCTCTTGAACCTGAGTCCAAATAGGGCCTCAAGACATCTACTAACTGAGCAAACCACTTAACCTCTGTCTGCTTCAGTTTTCCCACCTGTAAAATGGGGTTAACAGCACCTACTTCATAGGGATGCTGTGAAGCTCAAAAGAGATAATATGTGTAAAGCAGCTGCAAACCTTAAAGTGCCTCCTCTACTCTCATTCACCAAACATCATCTCTTCCTTTAAGGTTTATGACATCCAAAATTATCTCCCAATCCAAATCCTTGTGACTATCATTTACTGCCTAGGGCATTCTCTTCCCTTCCTCAGTGAGTTCACTGCCAGATTCAGTCTTTCCTCCCCATTTCCCCTCATATTAGAATACTTCAACATACTAATGCTCTCTCAAATACCCTAATTTACCAGTTCCTCAATCTATTCAACTCACCTGACCTACACCTCAACTACAGACAACAGTCATACCCTTAACCTTAATCACCCCTAAGTGTTCCGCTTCCACATTAACGAATTCTGAAATTCTTTTGTCAGATTATAATCTTTTCTCATTCTATCATTACCTCTACCTTAAGACCATGAAACTTGTTCTTAAACACTGCCATGATTTCCTTTCCTTTTACCTTTCAGTTCTTTCCTAGGCCATCATTCCTGTAAGCTACACTCTCCTCCTTTCTCTATCTCGAATCCTTGGTAAGCCAGTTCCACTTTTCACTATCTTCTACATTCAAGTCCCTTGTCCTCTGTCCTATCCCCATCACATACTGTCAAGTCCTAACCCTGGACCACTCCCAAGGACTGACTCTTGCTATTACAGAGATACCGACAAGACACAGAGGAAATTATAAAAATGTGCATTTATGCTATTCTTAGCTGGGCCCTCACTCCAGCAAGGAAAACTTTCTATTCCCTCCTACTTGACTGGAAGAGCATCTCTTCCAAACCATTTCAGCTCTGTGGTCTACAAATCTCCAAGACATTCATCCTCCCTTTCTCAATGAATTGAATCCATGGCTCACTGTCTTTCTCTCCTCCCCAATTCCCGCTCTCATACCAGAGGACTCTGACATACACGATGATACTCTCTCAAAAATCCTAACTTTCCAATTTCTCAAAATACTCATTTCTAATGATCTACACTTCTACCACACAGCTACCCAGAGATGAACATATCCTTCATCTTGTCATCCCCTATAAGTGTTCCACATCTAAGTTCGTGAACTCTGAGATTCTTATATCTGATCATAATCCATTATTACTATACCTCTCTCTGCTTTGCAACTTCCAATTCTATTCTCCCTCTTAGTGAAGACTTCCAATCTCTCCAGTCCTCAGTTCTTTCCAAAGTTGCTACTACTGCACTGGACACATTCTCTTCCTTCCCAATCTTGACTCTCATATCAAATAAAATTTATAAAGTGCTTACAGCGCTTGGTACATAATAAGTGCTTAATAAATGACTATTCCCTTTCCTTCCCATCCTGACCCCCTGGTGAACTAATTCAACACTGACTTCTCCTCTTAGGTCCCTTGCCTCTTTATTATACATAAGATCTTGTCCTCCAAACCCCAACCCAGGGTTACTCCCATCATCCACTTCATTCACGTGTAACTCCCATGTTACTAAAAAAGAAAAATTCATGAAACTCTGTTGATTGGGTTCATTTCAAATTTATGTTACAAAATGTCAACTAGACCCTCCAAAGCAGTAAGGCGATCCTTTTACACTTCCCTGATCGATTCATTAGCTCACTCAACACAGCAGATGTACCAAATTTTTTACTTTAACCTCAAACCTCTTAAAGTTCCTCTAACTCTACCTACCCCCTCAACTGAGAATCTTGCCTTATATTTTATTGAAAAAATTGAGGCCATTTACTAAGAACTCCCTCTTCTCCCTATTCCTCATCTTATATCATCGAGATGCCTTCTTCCACTACCTCATCCTTTATCCCTGTTTCACAGGAAGAGATGACCTTTCTCTTTAACAAGGCAAACCCTGCCACATGCACAAATAATCCCATTCCATCCCATCTCCTCAAGCAGAATGCCCCTGTATCAGGCCCATTTCTCTCTCATCTTCAATTGTTCTCTTTCTATGGGCTACTTTCTATGGCTCTACTGCCAACAAACATATCCATGTCTCCTCCACCCTCAAAAGAACCTTCATTTGATCATTCATCCCTGCTAGCGATCAGTCTTTTGTCTCTCCTACTTTTTGTGGCTAAACTCATTGAGCAGGCCACCTACAAAAGAGGCCTCCATTTCCTTTCCTCTCATTCTCTTAACTATTTGCAGGCTGGCTTCCAGCCTCATCATTGAAATGAAACTGCTCTCTCACAAGTTACTAATGATCTCTTAATATTCAATTCTAATGGCCCTTTATCAATTCTCATCCTTCTGCATCCTTTAACACTGCTGATTGTCCTCTTTTCCTCAAGAATCTCTCCTCTCTAGGTTTTCATAACACTACTGTCACCTGGTTCTCTTCCAACCTGATTATTACTCCTCAATCTCCTTGGCTTGGGTCACCCAAGGCTCTGTCCCGGGCCTTATTCTCCCTCTGTACTATTTCACTTGGTTTCAATTATCATCTCTGTGTAGGTGACTTTCAGATCCATTTGTCCGAACCTAACCTCTCACTGGTCCTACAATCTTGTATATCCAATGGCCTACTGGACATTTGAAATGGATATCCCATGGTATCTTAAACTCAACATGTCCAAAACTGAACATTATCTTTCCTCAAAAACTTTGCCCTCTTCCTACCTCACTGTTATTGTTGAGGATACCATCCTCTAAGTCACTCAGTCTTACAACCTAGGTGTCAACCCTTAACACTGTGTTCTCTCCTCTTTCCAATTTCCAATCAGAGGTCAAGCCCTGTTATTTCCATTTTTGTAATATATCTTCTATATGGTCCCCACTACACATCATCACACCACCCTAGTGCAGGGCCTTTTCATCTAACACCTAGATTACTGCAATAGTCTGCTGGTTGGTCTTCCTGCCTCAAGTTTCTCCCCACTTCCATATATCCTCTACTCAGCTGTTAAACTGCTCTTCTTAAAACACAAGTCTGGCCACATCACAGTCAACGAATTCCAGTGGCTCCCTATTAGGATAAAATTAAAAAGGCTCAGTTTAGCTGTCAAAGAATCTCAAAAGCCAGCCCCATCCTACCTTTCCAGTCTTCCGACACCTTATTCTCCTTCATGTATTCTTCTGACATTGGCCTCCTTGTTGTTCCTCAATTCAACAAGTACTTCTTATGTGCCTACTATGCACTAGGCACTCTAAGTGCTGGGAATACAAAGGCAAAAAAACATACCACCCTGCTCTCAAAGGGTTTACAGTCTAATGAGTGAGACAACGCGAAAACAACTACATACAAACAAGCTTATATACTTGATAAATTGGAGATAGCCAACAGAGGAAAGGCACTAGCATTAAGCGGAATCAGGAAAGGCATTGGTGAGATTTTAGCTGAAATCTGAAGAAAGCCAGGAGGTAGAAATGAGGAGAGAGCTCATTCTAGACATGGTGATAGCGTGCCTTTCACTATGAACAGCAAAGCAGCCGGTGTCACTGGATGGAAGAATACATGGAGGAGAGTAAGGTTTCAGAAAAGTGCAAAAAGTAGGAAGAGGCCAGGTTAAAAAGGGCTTTAAAAGCAAAACTGAGGATTCTATATTGGATTCTGGAGTTAATAAGAAGGCACTGGAACCAGAGGAAAGGGAAGGTGACACAGTCAAGTTCCTGCTTTAGGAACATTAATCTAATAGCTAAGTGGAGGATAGACTGGAGTGGGGAAAGACTAAGGCAAGGAGCCTAACCAGAAGGCTACTGCAAGGGTTATTGCAACTGTCCAGGTGTGAGATGATGGGGCCTACACCAAGGTAACAGCAGTGGCAGAGAAGTAGGTATACACAGTAGCTATTATGAAGGTAAAATCCACAGTATTTAGCAACAGACTAAATTGGATGTAAGGATGGAGTGAAAGCGAGTCAAGAGTTGATACTGACACTAAGTTGTGAGTCGAGGTGACAGGAATATACAATTGTGGCAGTATCCAATAGTAATAGATAACTTATGAAGAGAGGAGGCTTTGGGGAGAAAGATGAGTTCAGTTCTGGACATGCTGATTTTCTAAGGAACCTCCGTTGGAGATGTCCAACAGGCAGCAGGAGATATGTATGGAGTTGAAAGTTAGGGCTGGATAAGGAGATGGGTAAATCACCACATGCTGGGGAGCTAATGTTCCTCCCACAAGATACTACACATTCCAACTCCTTGCCTGCAAATCTCTCCTCTTCCCTGCCTCCCGGCTGCCTTCAAGACCCCCCGGTTCCGAAAGGAGTCATTCGCGATCCTTCAACAGTAGAGCCTTCCCTTGGATGATTACCACCAGTTCATTCTAGATTGTGTCCCGGAAGGCTTAAGTTGTAATAGCTTAAAACTGCACTGACACTTTTGGGTCATTCTCTTCCGCAGACAGAGCTGTTCCTGCGCGCGCTCGCTCTTTCAGTCTGTCAGTCTCCCTCCCTCCCTCCATCTCCTCCTCTCTCCCCCCCATCACACTGGAAGCCCCTCCAGGGCAGGTTCCTGGAGTCCTTGGCTGTAGCCGCGGCCGCACCAGGAGCTCACTCCACGCTGTCGGACTCGGGGCTGCCTCCCTGCACCCCGTGTCTGGGGCAGAGGCGGGAGGGGGTTCGGGGCCGGGCGGCAAGAATCAGAAAAGCGGCTCGGCTGGCTCTTACCCGCACTCGGCCGCCTGGTCCTCCAGGGGCTTGGCTCCTTCGGGATCCAGCGGGGGCCCCGGCGGGGTCTCGGCTGCTTCGGGCGCTGGCGGCGGCGGCGGCGCGGCCGGCTCGGGCTCTCGGGGAGGCTGATGGCCGCGAGGGGGCTCGGGAGCGGCCGGGCCCCTGCCGCCAGCCCCGGGTCTCACGTTGGGCTTTACGCTGAGTCGCGCCCTCCGGAACATGGTGGCGGACTAAGGGAGGCGCCGCCGCCACCAGCCCCTAACGCGGCCACTGACTGGAAAGGGGGGCTAGGAGGTGACGCTCCTGCCCCGGAGCTACACCTGCCACCCCCCGAGGACGCTGCTACCGCCGCTGGGCGGCTCCGCCTCCGTCTGCCTCCCGCCGCCGCTTCTTCCTCATGTCCCTGCTCCGGGCCGCGGCGGGCGGGCTACCGTCCCTCCAGCTCGGGGCCCAGCAGGCGGACGGCCCCGGCCGGCTCCTGGCGTCATCGCGGCGCGCGGCCGCGGTGACGTCATCCGCACGGCGCCCGCAGGCGTGGTCGCCGCTGGTCTCTGGGCCCAACGTGGGGTGCTGCTGCTGCTTCTCTGGCACTCCTGGGTGTGGGAGCTAGGTGGCCGAACGCCTAAGTCTAGCCTCCCCGCGGTGACCTGATGCCGAGGAAGTGACCCTCGTTTTCCCAGGGCCGTAAATTAAGCTGGGACTGGCCTACGGAAACTTAGAGGCGGGCGGAAGTGGCAGGGTCCCGGATCTGGGCCGCCCGACAGGGAGCTGGCTGGGCTTCTATGACATTTCAGTTTTCTCTCCACGCCTCCCACCCTGCCAGGAAGGACAGCCTGCCCCACTGATCGGGCTGGAGCAAGTCAGGGAGCATGAACCCCGGGATGATGGGTCACGGTTCTCCCGCCTAGGACTGTAGGTATGGGGGAAAGTAGGGGGGAGGGGGACCAAAAATGTGTACGCATCAAGTCTTCAGAGGATCCCTGATTTGTCCGGTGTGGGCAGCCTCCCAGCTAATCGCAGCCCCTTGCCCTTTTGTAAATTGTCTGAAAGAGTTCCTAAGGCCCAAAGGAATTATCTTCTGGTGAGAGGAGCCTCTGCAAACAAGGATCCATACTGAAAGCACTTTTAGATTTTATATTTGGAAGTTTATTATATTCCTAGACTTTTTGTCTAAAAGAGCCTTGGAAAACTCAGAAGTAACAATCACCATTCTTTGATAAAAGTGTCAGAAAAAAAGCTTCAATGACGATATGAATCAGTAACTCATGTTTATGGAGTACTTTCCACTTTACAAAGTGCATTTTTCATTCCAACTCCGTGAATTAGGTAATGCCACTTCTGTAGAAAGAACTTGCTGATGCATTTCTTCTTTTGACAACTTTTCAAATCCTTTGGCCTGTTGGAAAATAGATCTTGGTATTCACTGTTTCATGTACAATCTCTCTTGTTCCCATTTATTTATTTATTTGGTGAATTCAGAATTTTAAAAAATGAAATAAAAAAAGAATTTAAAGCAACTATTTAACTCTTGATGATTAATTGTTGTTTGTTTTTTTTAATTTTGAAGAATCCTAGGGTATACAAAGATAATACCATCATTCATTTCGATTCAACAGTTTAAGTACCTACTACAAGCTTGTTGGCAGTTAATAGAGTTCCAGGCCTGGGGCATCAGGAAGACTCCTCTTCCTGAGTTCAAATCCAGCTTCAGACACTTACTAGCTATGTGACCCTGAGCAAGGCACTTAACACTGTTTGCCTTGGTTTCCTCATCTGTAAAATGAGCTGGAGGAGGAAATGGCAAAACATTACAGTATCTTTGCCAAGAAAACCCCAAATGGGGTCATAAAGAGTCAGACAAGACTGAAAAACAGCGAAAGAAATAAACCAGGTACTGGGATTACAAAGACAAAAAAGAAACAGCTGTAGGAGCTTACATTCCATTGGAAATAGGTAACATGGAAATGAAAAATTAAATATAAGAAATATATAGTTTCCAAGAGGAGGGCATAAGTCTAATTTGAAGAGCAAATTAACAATAGAATGGAGATTCCAAAGGGTATGGTAGGATAGGATTTGGTCACGAAAAAGATAAGGTGACATAGATAAGTATGTGGGAAAATTTGGCAATCGGGGAAAGGACCTTGGTCTAGGCTTCCTGCACCGTGCATCAGATTGTGTGTCACTTCATGTTTCTCTGTATTCATCACATTAATAATTTCTTATTTCACAGTGATATATATTCCATTACATTCCTGTACCACAATTTGTTTAACCATTTCCCAATCAATGCGCATCTACTTTGTCAATTGTTTCTTTTGTATCTCTTAGAGTATCTACCACAGGGCTATGTGGTTAACAGAATGTCAGGGCCAGAGAGGGTTCTTGGGGATGACCCTCATCTAGGTAATAGGTGCATAGTGAAAATGTATTAACTTGAATGGGAATATTTTCCCTTCATCATTATTTGATGATTTGATAGTGCTCAGGAAATTCTGACCCAACTAAGATATGAATATATGGATCTTTACAGCTCTAAAAAGTCTATGACTCTAGCTGCTAGGCTCAGTCAAACAGTGCTTTTGACGGGGCTGCATTACCTCCATTTTTAGTCACATTTATTCCCCTGTATACCAGGAGTTACCTACCTGTACCCATTCAGTTACCTGAATACAGATTTCTGATTCAGACTGGACCAAAAAGGTTAAATGATATGCCAAGGATCATTGAGCAAATTACTGTTAGAACTGTCTTTCAAGTTGAGTGCCATCTCTGTCCCTAGCTATTGCTAAAAATCAAAGGCAGGGGAAGGTAAAGCAAAAGGGTATGGATGGAGGAAGTAGAGATGATATAATAGCTCACATTTATATAGTGCTTTCTGGTTTCAAAGTACAGTTTTCATACCAGCTCTGTGAAGTAGGTAATGGGACTTCTGGAGAAAGAACTGAAAACATCTGTTCAGCTATTGATGATTAGTCATAGATTGCCTAGGCCAGGGGTGGGGAACCTGGGACCTTGAGGCCATATGTGGCCTTCTAGGTCCTCAAGTGTGGCCTTTTGACTGAATCCAAACTTCACAAAACAAATCCATTAATAAAACAGATATATATAAATATATAACATGTAATACATATAAATAAAATCCCCTCAGTGAAAGGATTTGTCCTGTGAAGTTTGGATTTAATGAAGTTTTAGGGGTGCAAGAACCCCAAAATACTGAGATTCAGGGCAGAGTTGTCTGGAAAGAATTCAGACTTAAGCAATCTTCCAGTCAAGTGGCAAAAAGTTTATCGTAACACTAATAAAGGCAGGTACAGCTCCTTATGGAACTCACAGTCTAATAGGAGTGATGTTAAAGCTTATATAGAAAAGTTCAGTGAATGGTGTGCCAAGTATGCTAATTAGGTGTTGAACATATAATTTCTGTACCTTGGGCACAGGCTATCAGCTTCATTTACTACTGGCATGGCCCGGGGTTGGGGGTGGGGTGGCTTCTAAGGGGTCTGTACATCTGTATATCTACATCCGTAACAAGACAGTCTCAGGAGTTGAAGTCTATAGCTTGACCTCTGGATTGTATATGGTTAACTGCAGGAATCAGTAATCAATAGTTTGGCTGGTACAAGATAGTCCCGTTCAATCAAGGGAAATTCAGCAGAATCAAGCAGAGTCAAGAAGACAATGTACGCTGTGACTACAACAGCGTAAATGGAAAGAACAAAATAATCAAAAATGAATGTTGCAAAAATAAAAAGAGATATTAAAAGACACCTCCACCCCACTCCTTTGCAAAAGTGCGAGGTCCGTGGGAGTGTTGCAGACATTTTTCATGAGTTGATTGGTTTTGCTGATTTTTTTCTCTTTGATTTTTGAAAAAAATATTGTATTTGATGGGTCCCTGCAAGAGGCAAAGGGAGAGGAATAATAAGAGAAATTTTGATGATTAAAAAACAAAATATATCAATAAAATTTAAAGTTTTTTAAAAATATGTAGTATTGTCACTACCCTTAGGATGGGAAGGAAATAAACATTTATATAGCACCTACTAGATGCTAGGCACTGTATTCAGTGCTTTTTACAAATATTAATCACATTTGATCCTCACAACAACCCTACAATGTAGGTGCTATTTTACAATTGAAGCAAACTGAGGCTGTGTCTTTCTGAGGGTCATTCAGTTCATAAATAAATAAAATTGAATTAGATCTCAGGTCTTCCTGACTCCAGGCCTAGCATTCTATCCACTGTGCTACCAGCTGCCTCTAGAGCTTACTGTTTAATTACAGAGTCAAGACTTATATTCACAAAGGCCATAACTTAAAAACAGGTTGTGTTCCAAATGTTCATCTCTAAATTGGTTGTTTAGACACCTGATTTAATTTTCCCATAAAACAATACAGTGGTCATGTTTTCTGTCTGGCCTTTAAACCCATTGAGCTCAAGAATACTACTGTATTGAGGAAGAAATTAAAACTATCTATAATCATATGAAAAAATGCTCTAAATCACTATTGATTAGAGAGATGCAAATCAAAACAACTCTGAGGTACCACATCACACCTACCAGATTGGCTAACATGACAAAGCAGAAAAATGATAAATGTTGGAGATGTGGGAAAGTTGGAACACTAATTCATTATTGGTGGAGCTGTGAGCTGATCTAAGCATCCTGGAAAGCAATTTGAAACTGCCCAAAGGGCTGTATCCCAAAGAGATCATTAAAATGGGGAAAGGACCCATACGTACAAAAATATTTATAGCAGCTCTTTTTGTGGTGGCCAAGAACTGGAAATCGAGGAGATGCCCACCAATTGGGGAACAAGTTGTGATATTTGAATGTAATGGAATGCTATTGTGCTATAAGAAATGATAAGCAGGCAGACTTTGGGAAAAGCTGGAAAGACTCATATGAACTGATGCTGAGTGAAGTTAGCAGAACCAGGAGAACACTTTAACAGCCACAGTGCATGAGGACTGATTTTGATAGACTTAGCCCTTCTCTGTGATGCAGGGACCTAAATTTTTTCCAAAGGACTCATGATGGGAAATGCCATCCACATCCAGAGAAAAAACTATGGAGTCAGAATGCAGAGCAAAGCTGACTCTTCTTCCTTGTTTTGTTTTGTTTTCTTTCTTATAGTTTCTCTCATTCATTATAATTCTTCTATGCAACATGACTAATGTGAAAATGTGTTTAATAGGAATGTATGTGTAGAGCCCCTATCGGATTGTATGCCTTCTTGGGGAGGGAAAAGGAGAAAATTTAAAATTTATGGAAGTGAATGTTGAAAACTGAAAATAAATAAATTAAATTAAAAAAAAAAGAATACTACTGTATTAATGGGAGAATGGGTGGGCAGTGAGGTGGTAAAGTGGACAGAGTGCTGAGCCTGGAGTCAGGGAGACTCCTCTTCCTGCCAAATCTGACCTCACCAAATTGCTAGGTGTGTGACCCTGGGCAAATCACTTTACCCCATTTGTCTCAGTTCTTCATCTGTAAAATGAGCTGGAGAAGAAAACAGCAAACCACTCCAGTGACTTTGCCAAGAAAACCCCAAATGGGATCACAGAGAGTCAGACACAACTGAACAATAACAATAGGAGGATAGAACCTTGCCCCCCCCAAAAAAAGTGCCTTGTACACATTTTATATATCTTGTATACGCTTTACATGTGCATATCCCCATATAAAATTTAAGCTTCTTGAGGACAGAGACTGTTTTATATTTTTATTCCCAGAACCTAACACAGAGCTTGGCCACATAGTAGTTGCTTAATAAATGATTGTTGATTATTAATAGCTTTGAGAAACAATATTTCTACACTTTAAAAATGCATTCAGAGAGTCAGTTAGGGATGACAGAAAGCATCTTTGCCCTTCTCCCCCATCTCAACAACCCTGGCCATTGGAACAAGGACTTTCCCTTCCCAACTGTTCCTTTCCTGTCAGGAAGTAGAAGAGGGATTTTCCTTAGTTCTAGCTGTTTGAATGATCCCTATGGACAAGGGCAAGGGCTCCAGCAGGTTGGAAAAATCTACAGAACATCAAAACAGTATTTTTTTTCAAATAATTTTTTCCATTTTCTTAAAGATGAAGGCAAAAAGAACAACTGACCCTGAGCAAGAACACACAGGAAAAATCTGTGCCAGAGAAGATTTGCACTTAAAAGAACCAGTTATTAATTTTAAAGATATCCTGAGGAGAAGGATTTTTTTAATGGAAAATAACACATGTGTTATTTTTATGCCACCAACAAAAAAAGTAGGAGATGCTTGGCAAAATTTTGAGGGTATTGTCAGTAAAAATGTGAAAAACATTCACAAATCATTTTCTATAGCAGATCATATCTTTAGGATCACATGGCTGATTGGGAAATATAAACTTCTAGTTGTTCATCTTAAGGAAACATTTAATTTGGGAGATTGAAATGTACCCTTGAAAACTATACTCAAGGTGTGTCACATGTGACTCAGAATTACAGAAAACTGCATGGTAGACATGACGATAAATTTATAAAATCTGAGCATTGCCATCAAGTAAGGTGCTAAAGAAGATATGTTCACTAGAGGTATTTCTCAGCCTTATGCAAAATATGTTCTGCCTAGTGGATGAATGAAAAGGTTGTAAACAATTTTAGAGGAAGATGAAAATAATGACTTTTTATTGATTTCTAAATATTGCTACTTGCAAATGAAATTGTACTCATTGAATCAAGCCCCCAGAACACACAACAGAACCTCTCTAGTAAAATAAGTAATACAATGGAGAATGATCCAGCCATCCACACAGAAAAACTAAGTAAACAAAAAACTCATTGCTAAGATTATAGAATGTAAAGATTGGCAAGCTCACTGAATTAAATCAATCAACAAGTGTATATTTGACAAGTATTTGTTGCTTGCTGTTTTGCAGATGGAGAATTAGCTGGGAATGGACTTGAGTAGAAGGGGGAGATGGAACTTGCTTTTGTTTGGGAAATCATTCAGTGCATTCACTGATCTCAAACTGCTGATGTTTTCAAAAGTCCATTTCTTTAACTCCTCGGTTTCCCTAGTCATGCTATATAGCTCTGATTCAGAGAATATCAATCTTGGAAGAATTAAAATTACAACTAAATCCATAGGACAATGGAAAGATACGTAATAGGCATAGTGACAACAGAATGTCATTTAGTTATTCTGTTGCAAGAAAATGTCTAAAGGAGAATATCAAGGATATGAATGACCAGAAAAGGCAGAGTGGTCACTTATCAAGAATGTGAGACAATAGATGAAAATCTTGAATGGGAGATATATTGATGTTCCCACAATATTAAAGAACCAAAGGAAAGCCTCTTATATTGGGCCACTATGGAGAATCTGTGATAAAACATGAGCAATGATTGCAAATGATGGGAAGCTATAGAAGGGTTATGATTTGCATTAGTACAGGGAGTCCTCACAAGTAAAATTACAGATTCTGAGAATATCCTGTACTCTTCCTCCTTCCCTCTATATCCATTAGCAAGCCTTATCCATCTTCTTTCAAAATTAGTTACAACCTTTTCATTCTCTTGTCAAGACCTTTGTCATGTCACACGTAGACTAAAGTCACGGTGCTTATCCCATAGGACTTTCTTAATAAAAAGTTTTCAATGAAACTAAATTTTCACCACATCACGCAAATAGGCCTTATCTCATCAGTGTGAGTATTCTTTCCAACAGTGCAGTCATAACCTATCCAACGCTGTCCATTCTGTACCAACCTCGTATGTGCCCTCCTGTAAGTTTACCTTAGGAGATCTCCCCAAAGTGCTAGAGTACTTCCTTACTTTCTCTTGATGTTATGAGGATGCGGTTGGAGCACACAGGCTGTTCATCTGTTATTTCTCCATCTTACCATGGGACCAGTCTGTCTTTTTCACTCATGCCAGGTACCTTTCCAATGCCTTCTGGGTGATAATCATTTCCAATTTTTTGGAGACTGTTGTATTCCAAGTCTCACAGCCAAGTGAAGTAGATGAGACTTTGTTTCTGGGAGAAGTTTGTAATCAAGAAGTGAACTTCGCAACCTCTCTAAGACAATGCAGTCTATTCTTCTTCTTCTGTTTATTCTAGATCGAATATGTCATCTGTTTGCCATTATCTGTTCAGAAGACATAAACTGACTGGTAAGCTCCATAAGTTGTCCATGAAACTATATATCATGTGTTAGACCAGGGCTGTCCAACATTAGGTTATCTTAGGGCTGCATTAAAATAAAATAATTATTTGAGGGCCACACCCAGAATAAAAAAATGCAGTACGCTAATAGAAAATGGGGGAACATGCATCACCAATACGACAGGTGAAGGCACAAAGCGCAAAAGCAAACAAAACAACAAAGCGACAATGCAACAGTATAAAGGTAGGTGCATACTGACTAGTCTGCATCATATAGATGGAATGCATCCCACAGATCGATTGAAAATTCCATTCGATATGTTCCATCTGTAATGCTGCTTAAAAACACCAAAGAAAATTAACATCAGCAAAATTATTTATTAGTAATGGAATTAAAAAATCTAATACCCATTCCATGCAAATTATTTTTTATTTTTTCGCTCGTGAAAATTAAAACCCACAGGCAGGCTGCATAAAATCACTGTAGGCCACGTGCCATATTTTGGACAGCCCTGTCCTAGACAATAGGTATTCTTCATCCACATGGTTTTGAGGGGGCAGAGCCAAGATGGCTGTGTGAAAGCACAAGGTTTTTCCTGCTTAGATAATTAGGCCATCCTCTTGGGAGTGGTTATATATCCCTCCCTCTGCAGTGTTCCAGGCAGTGTGATCTAAAACCAGCAGCATCTGGAGGACCTCACTCAACTTGAACTCTAGGCTAGATCTCATTCATGACAGTGGTAAAAACTTGTGACCAGGACCATTTTCTTTTTTTATGCCTTATCTGATATTAATGATCAGAGACTCATTGAACTTGGTTCTTTCTATTGTACCTTTCAGAAATCCTGTATAACCTCATGTGCCCAGGAGTCCACCTCTTGGAGGAAAGTGTCAGGCAGCATTAGAATACACTTATTGGAGGCAGTGTTTGGCTCTAATAAATCAAATGCTTTTTTATAGTCCACAAACAGTAAGTACAATAGGAGGTTGTATTCTCTACATCTTTCTGTCATTTGTCATTTGTAGGATGTTAAAGATGTCACCTGCAATGGGAGATCAGATCCCATGACCAATGCGTGAAAATTATATGTAGATAGGAAAGAAGCATAGCACTGTGAATTTAGAGCCAAAAGGGACTTGGAAAGTCAGTTAGTCCCATCTCTTCCTTCTACAATGAGAAAACCGGCCCAGAGAAATGAAGTTACTTGCCCAAGGTCACACAGGTAGTAAAGGGAATAAACATTTATATAGCACCCACTGTGTGCCAGGCACAGTGCTCGGTGCTTTACAGATATCTCATCTGACCCTTACAACAACCTTGGGAAGTAGGTGCTCTTATCCCCATTTTACAGTTGAGGAAACTGAGGCATACAGATGTTAGGTGACTTGACCAGGGTCACATAGCTGGTCAGTGTCTGAGACCAAATTTATGCTCAAGTCCCCCTGACTTTAGGCCCAGCGCACTATCCACTGTATCATCAACTGCTTATAGTAGTAGCAGCGACTGTAATAGTAATAATAGTGTTTGCAGGTTTGCAAAGGGCTTTACAAATATCATTTTATCGATACAGTGATCCTGGGAGGTACTTTTGTCCATTCGTATCCAATACTGTAGGCATCACAGGTCAGGCTGAAGTTGTTTTACTTTCATGCCATACCTTTATTCTTTATTCTAGCTCTGTGTTCATTGTACTGTGCTCTAACAAATCTGTAATCTGCTGATCTCCCTATAAGTAATAATATTTCCTGTCAAAATAAGTTTAATTTTTATGTTATTTCATGTTTACCTTGACCATTTTTCCATGTCTTTTCTTAAAGAGAGTATTAATGATATGGAGAATAAAGCATTTGGATAATCCATAAACTATCAAATTAATATTAATAAAAAATTGTGACAGAGCTCTCCACTATCTATAATAGATAATAATTGTAATTTATAAAATACTTTTAAATTTACAAAGCATTTTAAAATATTATTTCATTTGGGTTTTCAGTATAAAGGTAAAATTCCTTTTTCTGATATTAAAGGCGTTCTGCAATCTTTTGCCTATCTGGAACTACTTGATCAAATGGATTCAAAATGTTCTGATTAGTATAATCAATATTGACCTAAGTGTTAAACTCTGTCAAAGGCAGGAGGCTATGAGTCACTAGAAAGACTTTTAGGTGTTGCCCATTAAAATGTAATTGATGGATATTTAACAAAATAAATAAAAATACAACAGGACATAGATAATGTAAATTTGTGGTTTTCTAAGTCAATATGCATTCTGAAGGGATCAGTCTCCATTTGAGCTTGACACCATTGATCTAAAGGAGGATAGAGTATTGCAGGACTCTGTCTTTGGCCTTGTTCTGTTCACCATTTTTATCAATGACTTGAAGAAGACAGATGGAATGCTTATCTAAATGGTATATTACATAACCAAAATAAATATTTGACAAAAGTTCACCAGACTGGGATAATGAAATTTAATAGGGAAACTAAAAAGTCCTTTACTTGATTTTTCTTAATTGCCAGATCTGGTAGTCTTTTCTCATTCCTTAGCCTTCTCAACCTATTTGCTACTTTTGATACAGTTGACCAACTCTTCCTTCTGGATGTTCTTTCTTCTCTGTGTTTTGGTTTTGTAAGCAGAACTGTACCTAGGTTTTTCTGGTCTGTTTCAGTTGGGTTCTTACCTTCCTTTCCCCATTTTCCAGCCCCAACATGTTTAATATGTTTAAGTTCAAGTCATTATCTTAAAATGTTCAAGTCATGGGGCAGCTGGGTGGCACAGTGAGTAAACTGGCCCTGGAGTCAGGAGGACCTGAGTTCAAATGCAGCCTCAGACACTTGACACATGTACTAGCTGTGTGACCTTGGGCAAGTCACTTAACCCCAATTGCCCTGCCAAAAAACAAAAAAAAATGTTCAAGTCATCTATGAATGGATCTCAAAGTTCCTGACTTAATGAATAGTTAAAAAGTAGTGTTTATTACATTTTATAACATAAACTAGGGATTCCCGTGATCCATTGCACAGATAAAAGTCATCTGTCCTCATCCCTGTCTTTTAGAGCCTAGCATATGCCATTTGTTTTCTTCCAACCAGTTGTCCTTATCTACAGAACAAAAAAGAAATTGGTTATCCATACAGTAATATATGCTGGTAAGTTCTTTGAGACTAGAAATTTTTTTCATCTTTTTGCCCTAACTCTGCCATTCTACTAGCCTTGTGACCTTCAACAAGTCTTCTCTGGGGTTCTGTGAGCCCCAGTTTCCTCTTCTTTAAAACCTACTTCACCAAATTGTTGCGAACAAATGACTAGAATTAAGTTAATGGCCTTCTCATTTTCCTCATACACAACTCTCCATTTTTCATCTCTGTGTTTTGTTCTAGATGTGCCCCCCATACCTAGAATGTACTTCCTTCTCAGACCCATCTCTTAGAATCCCTAGTCTCCTTCAAAATTCAGTTCAAGTGCCACCTTTATAAGAGACCTTATCTCATTGCACTCTCTCCAATACATAGGGGCAGCTAGGTGGTATGCCAGAGTCAGGATGACTGAGTTCAAATCTGGCCTCAAGAAATTACTAGCTTTGTGACTCTGGGCAAGTCACTTCACTCTGTTTGCCTCAGTTTCCTCATCTATCAGATGAGCTGGAGAAGGAAATGGCAAACCACTCCAGTAATTTTGTCAAGAAAACCCGACATGGGGTCACAGAGAGTCGGACGTGACTGAAATGACTCAACAGCAACCTATCTACATAGGGTCTCTCCTTATAGAATGTAACTCAAGGACAGGAACTTTCATTTCTGTCCCCTGCACTTGGTTGGCATAGTGCCAGGCACATAGGGGGCACATAGTAAATGCCTGTTCATTGATCAATTGATTACTGCTTTATATAAAGGCAAATTTGTATGTAGGACTAGCATATAGCAAGTGTAGATGTGTGTGAAAAGCATAACCCCAAAGTGGAAATGTGAGAAGATACTTTGCTCCTTTGCTGAAATGGAAGGTTCATGGATGTGGAACATTACATACATTTTCAGACTTTTTTCAATGTACTGATTTTTTTTGCTGAATTTTTTTCTCTCTTTTTTTAATAAAATATTTGTTATATAGGATGGTTTTCTGGGAGAGGAAAGGGGGAGTGATACTGTGAGAAATGCTAATGATGTAAAAGAGAAAAGATCAATAAAAAATTATTTTAAACACCAAATGTTGAATTCCTCAAGAAATACTTATGGATTGATTGTATTATGTACAACAGGGCTGTCCAACCTTAGGTTTTTATTGAAACAATAGACAATGTATTTTGATTTGACATTTTAGTGAGAGCTCTACGGTAGCTGGGCTTCATTTACTAAAGCATTTGTGTAAATTTCTGTGCTTGTAGGCAGGCCGCATAAATTGCACTGCAGGCCGCATTTTGGACAGCCCTGCCGTACAATATTCCCTCTCTCCCCTATTAGAAAGCTTTTTGAGAGCACGGGATGAATGTATGAATGAATGAATGAATGAAAAGTACTTACTAAGCACTTATTAAGTGCCAAGAATTGGGCTAAGTACTGTGCCTACAAATACAAAAATGAGAGCCAGCTGCCCTCAAAGAGTTTATATTCTAATGAAAAGAGACAACCCATGTATAGTGAAGTGACTAGCATGGGGAATAAAAACCATAGGGTTGCTAAATAACACCTCTTTTCCACAAGCAATTTGAATTCAGTTTCCATAATAAAGGTAGAGGGAGGGTTATTATGGGATAAGTATGCTATGATAAGATGAGTAGCAAGAAGATGTCCTCATTGCACATCTAGAGACATGGATTTTGCCTTATCTACATTGTGGGTACTCTGCACAAGCTGAACACCTTATAAATGTTCACTGGTCTCATACGTGGATATGCTGCCAGTATGTGACCAATTTTCCATCTTTGCTCAGAGTTGGTGAATATTTTCAGGAGGGCTTCCCTTAGGTGTTTGGTTTCTTCTGGATAATCTCTATGGTGTAATCACTGAGCTGGTTGTAAATTTTGTAGGATTGGGAGGTTGGGTTGCTGCAGAGATATGTTGCTTAAAAGAGTTCCCCATATCTTGGGTGTGGGTTGTTGGATAGTGCTGGGTGGGTAGCTTGGCATTTGGGGACCCTAAAGTTTCATATAATCCTCCATTTGGCAGAGCATGGAGCAGATGTGGGGAAATCCCCAAGGAAGATTTCTTTACAAAGAAATTCCTCTACTTCTCCCACTTCTCCACTTCTTCCCAAAGGATAATCAGGAACCATAAATTAAATGTCTCCAACAAATGTATATTTAAACAGCTTTTTAAAAAATCCAAGATACTGATCCAATCAAATTCTCTGAAGTTATCATTGCTTAAAATTGTGCCACTAGTTTTGTCAGCTAGATTCAACAGAAACTGGTCATCATGAGAATCTGTTCTTGATCTGAAGACCATCCATGCTGAAATTTAAAATAACATTCAGAGGTGCTGGAGGTGGGTCAGGAAATGCTGCTGTATATCTTTAGAATTATCCCTTATTCTCCCCTGGAAAATGAATAATATTTCTGTTGCCAAGTGTACAAAACATATTCAATGGCTATTTCAATCCCTCAACGGGACAAGAACTTATTTAGACCATAGGCAATCTTGTTACCATAAATAGTAATGTACCTTAAATCTGATCTCCTTGGTTCATTTTAAAATTTCAGCCTCTGTGTCATTATTAGAGTTCACTAATATTTTGATTAAATTCATGAAATGTCAAGCCCCTGTTAAAAGAAAGGACATTCCTGCTAAGATCCTTGGCTCCTCAAATGAACCTAACCCCCCAAAGATAACTATTTCTAAGTTAAGGAAGGAAAATCCATTTGAGGCTTGATAATGGCGTATATGCTAATTTCTCCTCCTTTCTTGTGGTTTATGTCTGGAAGTTCCTTCTTTCTTCAATAAGTTTTTCAAGTCCTTCTCTAAAGGGGTAGATCTTCCTAACTCTGACCATCCTTATTTAAGACTGAAGTATTCCTTCTACCTCTTGACAGAGAGATGATGAATTTGTAACATCCTTTTATAATAATAATAAGCTCATATTAAGACTGAGGGTACTGATATCCCATTAAGGTCCACTTGATTCTTTCATCTTTGGATTTAGGGAGGGTTTTTGTTGTTTTTAGATGAAACGTTCCCAGTTCAATTACAGTTGCCCTGAGCCCTCATTTAGGAAAATTTCCAACACCTAGGCAGAGATTGGGCTCTCTACCTTAAACCAAATCAATCTCTAGTTAATTCCTGGCTTCATTGTGGTTGAGGCCAAAATTCACTTTACTGGAAACATTTGGGTAATTAAACAGCAGATATTTAGTGTTTGTTAATAGAAAGGTATTAAGAGGTGATGTTTGGGAAAGACTTCCTAAGCCACAGTTCTCTAAGATGCCTGTAGAAACAATGACTTTCTTTTATATTTCTTTTCTGGGCCGCAACTCACTTCTCTCTTTTTTAGCCGCTGTAGTCCAGGAGCTCAGAATTTCTAATTCTCAATTCCCTTTTATTCAGATTATTTAAAGAGTGACCTATTCTCTCACAGGCACACAGTGACTTTAGTTGATTTGAGCAGGTATACAAGCCCTAACACTTAGTCCTGATGGTTTGGTTCAGTCAAAAAGTGTCACCTAATCAAGGCACCATAACCAAATGACGGTAGTTTTAACTCCACCCTTACAAACTGTAAGTGAAGAATGGCATTTTTTAGACATGGCCACATCATTGATTTGTTTCTCAGAGGAGCTGGGGGTGGGGGTGGGGGGCAGTTCTATTGAGTTGGAGTTGAGTTGGAAAGCGATGAAACAGATTTTTTAAAACGTATTAATAGAACGTTAAAATAATTTATTATTCGCAATGAAAAGAAAAATTTAAAAATAAAACTGAAAAGTTCAGAAGGGACTACAAGCATGGCAATTTTGTTACTATGTTAAATGTAATGTATACTTAAGAAAAAACTATGATGTAACAACTTCAGGAGTTCATAAACTCTATGATATATGTGCTGGTAATTATTACGTTCATAATAAAAAAGAAGATTTAAAAGAAAACACCGCAGGTGTCTCAGAACAAAACTGGACTAAGATGATGAGGACACTTGGTACACAAATTGCCCCTTAACGAGGTTCACCTTTAACGCATGCGCCTTAGCAACCGCTGTTTCCAGCGAACGCCAGCGAATGTTTTTCTCGTTGCTGTGGGTGGGGCCTGGTGACGACACAGGCACCTGAGCCTATTTAAGGTCGGGTGCAGCGACGGTTGCTGTCCAGCTCTGTCCTGTGGCAGCGGTGGTGGGACGTTTGTGTGAACGGTTGATTTTCAGAGTTGTTGGCTCCCTTCGAGACTCGGACGGTCGCGATGGCCCGTAAGTGTTAGCGGATCGGCTGCGGGAACCCAGACTACGACGTGCTGAGGTCCCCTTCTCAGGGCTGCGGCCCCAGATCGTTGTGATGCTCGAGAGGCTGCACCCCGGAGCCTCCGGGGGGGGGGGGGAAGGAGCTTGTTCAGCTCTTGGTGACCCCGAGCCACCCCAGGGCTCCGCCCGGCTTTGGGGCAGGATGCAGACCCAACTCTGCCCTCCTGCGCACCTGGGGAAGGAAAGTAGCTAGCTGGGAGGGAAGGGAAAGCTGGGCTGGCCCGGGGCACCCCTCAGAATGCAGGATCTGTCAACCCCGCTTTCAGAAAGCGGCAATTCCACAAAGACTTTCTGCTTCCCCACGGTTCTCCCCGATCCTCATCCCCTTTGCTGCCTTCAGTGGTCCAGCCTGTAGGTTCCAGCTTCAGCACTTTGAAATACTCCCCGGCGTTGCAGCCCTCTCCCAAATTTCCCATCCATTTTAGATGTAAACGTTTGATAAACCTCTCCTTCTGAGGAAGGTATTCTTACTGTCTGAGCCTATCTAGGCAAGGCAGTGGAGCGGGGATGGAAAAGGAAAGAGAAATATAGTCCTATTATATGTTTTGGTCTGTTTATGGATGATGTCTAAAGCCTATGATGTAACCAATAGTAAGGATAAAGAGCCAATACACTCTCCCACTATCTTTTTCTCTCTTTTGAGAATGAAGAGGATTTTTTGTAAGCCTAAATCTAACGAATTCTATGTACAAGTAAAAAAATTATAACCATTTTTGTGGGAGAACTGACCCCATAATAAGACAATTTGTAATTCATTTATCATCTGTAAAAGTATGTCTTGACTCCTACCTACTGCAATCAAGCTGCATGCAGAGTGCTGGGGTTTGGTCAGTGGACCTGAGTAAGGCTTGTCTCTGCCATTTATTATTGTGTAATAATGAACAAGTCACCTAATTACTCTGGGCCAAAGAAAGGAAGGAAAGAAGCATTTAGTAAGTACCTGTTGTGTGGCAAAGCACTGTTTTATCTCATTTGATCCTCACAGAGGTAGGTTCTATCATCACCTCCATTCTACAATCGAGGAAACCAAGACAGATGGCCATTAAGTGACTTGCCAAGGTTAAATGGCTAGTAAATGAGGCAGGATTTGAACTCTGCTCTTCCTGACTCCAGGTACAGGGCTATGGTCTCTGTATCACTTACCTTAAGTGAAATGATACATTGGACTAGATGACTTCTAAGGTCTCTTCCAGCCTTAAATCTACGGTCCTGTGAACTTGAAATGATTTTAAGAAAGGGATGGTGTGGTAGCAGGCAATGTTAATATTGCTTATGGTGCTGATGCGTTTTCATGTGTCTCATAATCCTGTCTTACCTGCAAGACTTGCTGCCAGTTCAGATTAAAGATTCACATACATGTCCTTTAAAACAGACATAGCTAAATATATGAAAAAGGGCTAAAAAGTATGAGTGCTATTCATTTTGTAGGTGGAAACCAGCGGGAACTTGCCCGTCAGAAAAACATGAAGAAAACACAGGAGATTAGCAAGGGAAAAAGAAAAGAAGATAGCTTGTCTGCCTCCCAGAGAAAGCAGAGGTAAGTTTTTAATGGAGTTATTGAGTAACTGGCTTTTCATTTGACCTCTTAGGCTGGAAGCAGAAAATATTTCTTTTTTTTTAATTTTCAGCATTCATTTCCACAAATTTTTGAGTTTTTAATTTTCTCTGCCTCCAAACTCCAGACAACTGGAAAATGCTATCCACATCCAGAGAAAGAACTGTGGAATCTGAATGCAGATGGAAGCATACTATTTGCTCTCCTTTTGTTTTGTTTCTTCTTTCTCGTGGTTCCTCCCATTAGTTCTAATTCTTCTTTGTATCATGACTAATGTGAAAATATGTTTACTATGAATGTATAAGTAGAGCCTATATCAGATCACAGGAGAAGGGGGGGAATTTAAAACTCAAAATCTTATGAAAGTGAATGTTGAAAACTAAAAACAAATTATTTTTTAAGTGATTAGAAGGAAATGACAAATAAATGTATTCATATCCCTTCATCTGAACTCTCTAGGGCTATAATATGGGAAACCCACATCCAGTCCTTTTTCATTACAGATTGAGGCTATAGGACCTTCCACGACAGCCTTGTCCACTTAGAATGTAAAAACAGATTACTAGAGGTGTGACACTTCTTTTTTAAATTCATGTTTTGTTTTGGGGGGAGACATTTGGGGTTAAATGACTTGCCCATAGTCACACAGCTAGTAAGTGACTGAGGCCACATTTTAACTTGTGTCCTCTTGACTAGAAGGCCATTGCTGTATCCACTGTACCACCTACCTGCCCCAAATAGATTTTTGTTATCTATTTTGTAATCACCTAAATTTCCTCTTGTATTTCTTTCCCTCCTCCCACCTAGGCAGCCATCCCTTATAATAAAGAATTTTTAAAAAGAAGAAAAAAAATCAGCAAAACCAATCAATCCATTAAAACATATGATAAACATAGGCAATGTTCCACATTCAAGTAACTGCAAAGGAGTGAGGAAGGTGTCTTCTCATATGTCCTCTTTGGAGACTAGCTTGTTCTCTGTAATTTTGCTACATTTCATTTTAGATTTTGTGGTGGTTACTCTTTCATTTACATTATTGTAGTTATTACGCACATTGCTTATTGGCTCTGTTTACTTCACTTTGCATTGCAGTTCTTGTAAGTCTTTCTCATGTTTCTTCTCTGTATTTATGATATTTTTCTCACAGCATAATATTCCATTACATTTACGCACCACAATTTGTTTAAGCATTCTACAGTTGATGGACATATACTTTGTTTTCAGTTCTTTGCTACCACAAGGACTTCTTCTAAATAAAATGTGCAAAACTGATTATCCATTGATTGGACAAATATTTTACTAAGTATCTCACAATTCTTCTTTGTTAAAGGCACCTTACTGTACTTTTCTGCAGGCATTTTGTACCCCGTGTGGAAGGGTACAAAGAAATTTAAGATGCTTGTCCTCCCAACTCTCCTCAAATAGTCAATTTGTATACGCAGACTTTCTCTATTGTAAGGGCAATATGCGGTAAGTTCCATGAGAGTTAAGGGTTAATTGCA